>NC_081342.1:50196048-50251145 GCF_029784015.1 Lycium ferocissimum | reverse complement strand
TACTAGTTCTTTCAGGGTGAGATAAAGCGCCCATGATTATTTCATAATACAATCGGAGGTTTCCGACCTTACGTCACCCCGACCGACACATGACTTTCCTTGGGTTCTTATGCATGCTGCTTATATGATATGTATATGACATGTATATGATATGTATATGAAAATGGGGAATTTTGGGGAATGGATACATGTTGCGCTATAGACGCATTGCCACCTGGTCAGCTGGCGTAATTCCATCCGGACGCGGGATGCCGGACGCGGGACACATGTGGGCGAGCCGACGTATTTCGGCGACATGACTTGTTATTTTCACATGTATATGACACGAAATGTTTTGAACAAAAGTATATATATACTAAGCACTCACATGCTATGATACGGCATCCGCCCGAGTGGCACTCACATGTACAATAAGCGAATACTCTCTTTATATTATCCTATGATACGTTTTCACGTCTTACATACTCGGACATGCTTTCCATACGTTATTACTCTACGAGGATAGAAGATGTTCCTGAAGAAGGCTTTCATACATTTCGGATATGTCGAGACATGCCTTCCACGATATGTCTCACGGTACCTACTATGATGCATGCCCATGAACTACGTTTTTTTTTTTTCCAACTAGCAATAGCATAAATAGCACAAATATGAACATAGACTAATAAGCTTTACGATCATACTATACGACGACAGGGGACAATCGGGAGTACATAATAGCTACCGTACATATACGCCGTTTTTTTTTTCTACGAGCCTCTAAACATAGTACACTATATACATAGGAAGGGAGAGAAACTTGTCGTGCCCGAATATATACACAAAAGTAGTACCAAGGGAGAGAGAGCTCCGAGAACAAGAGGAGCGCCGCAAAAATGCCGCCGAGAGAACTCCTAGGGATCAACTCCGGCTATCTCGCCGACTCGCGCGGCATGAAACGCGAGCGCCCACATGAAGGGGCGTCAGTACGAATAGTGTACCGAGTATGTAAGACATGAAAAATAAAATAAACAAGAGCATAGATTATAAGTAACAATATCGTGGGGAGTCATGGATATATACTGAGATAAGAAAGTAACCTGTGCATAGAAACACCCCTTTCGGGCCGGATGCCATGCATGCTTGTTTTTCCTTTTTAGAAAGAGAGTATTTCTTTTCATAGACATAGAAAATAGAATTTATGTCATGTCATAGTGTATCATAGTATCATAGCATAGCGTAGTATATCATAGTGTCATAGCATAGCATAGTATATCATAGTAGCATAGCATAGCATAGTATATCATAGCATAGTAAGTCATAGCACCGAACGATGTCGGCTCGCCCACATAGCAAATCCCGCGTCCGGGCATCCCGCGTCCGGGATGATATCAAGTCAAGTACGGATACATGCACCGTGAGTATAGCCCAGCGCTCATAGCGCTCTGCTTTTTCCCGCTTTTCCCCAAATACATTTTTAAACATATATATATATATATATACCATAGCATGCGGGGAGCCCAAAGGAAATCATGTACTTATCGGAGTGACGTAAGGTCGGGAACCTCCGATTATGTTATAGAATAATTAAGGGCGCTTATCTCACCTTGAAGGGATGATTAATATAAGGCGAGACTATTAGTGGAGAGCAATATCATGAGAAAGTATAACATAGGATTATAGGGCATCGTTCGTGTACTTAGAATCTTTAAAGGAAACACTATTCATGAGTAGAGCCGAGGATTCAAGAAATAGTTTAACGTTCTCATCTCGGCACGGAATCATAGACTTGGAACCTTTAATCATAGAATCATTTTTTTTTTCATCATAGAGTCATAGTCGTCGTCTTAGTCATTAAGGCTTGCAATATTGTAAAACTTAGTTTTTGGAGAAAACGAGTATTTAGGAAAACATTTGTAAACTTTTAGGAAGGAAAATCATGTTTTGAAATCAAGGGATTAGTTAAAACAACTATGATTTAGTAGTTAAAATAATAACCAAAAACTTTCCTTAGTTATTGAATGAAAATAAGTCAAAGGGGACAATAGGGAAGAATTCGGGAATAGTGGGCCCACCTCGAGTCTAATGAGGCGGCATATCAAATTTACGTATATTACAATTCATGGCGTCACTTGGGAGGGTCTTAGGGTGATCGAGTCCTATTTGTGTACGTTCTGGATGTCCAAGAAGTTTTTCCAACGTTTTATGCAAGTTCTAATTCAATTCTACTGAATGAATAGTAACTATTTTCAATCTTAGATTCGAGAAAAGGAATGGTCCTCGGGACACGTAGTCGACTTAGTACGTCTAAGACATGCCATAGAAAGAAGGGTGAAGCCTTACATACCTCTTTTCGCTCCTTATGCTATTCCAAATTCAAGCTCAACTTCGCCGAGAATCTACAATTTGGTCATATTTACCAAATGTTAGTTCAAGTGTCTAGAAGTAAAATCTCAAAGTGACACTTGTCTACCGAAATTTCGGCAAACACTTCCTCTCGTAAATACATCATTCCCCAAGAATCATCTTAGCCAATTCTCATCAACAACAATCCGGGAATTCAACCCGGCCAAACTAGCAATCATAATATCGCAACCATAATAACAATTTCCAATTTCAATCCAAGATACATTCTAACAACTTAATCAATATACTACTTCCATCAAGACCTTCCAACTCCAATGAAAACAATAACAAACTAATAATTCATATACCAACGATACCATACAAGTCTCATTATCTTCCATGCATGCAAGAACATTATATTCAATTCAAGTACTTCAATCACAAGTCTCCAACTTCTACAACTTCACAAAATTATTATGCACTCATTAGCAACAACACAACAACAACCAAAACACTAAATAAAATTGACTCATCTCCTTTCATCATTCAACACATACACGGCTACACATATTCTATACCACACGGCCACATCATATATGCACACAACTACAACCTCTCCAAAATCATTCAATTTCCATTATCCACTTAGCATTCACAACAACAACAACCATATATTAGATAAAATAGTTAAATCATCATTCCTACACACACCATAGGTACACGGCCACACATAGTTTCTCCCCTTCCATGAATTTCATCCACTCTTTCATCCACACTACAACACATAGAATCATCCATAACATATAAAAAGAAAGTGAATTCTTACCTTCTTCCTTAATTCTTCACTTGGCTAGAATTTGCAACTATATGAATATAAGTTTCCTTGCTCCACCAATCACCCCACTTTGCTTAGGACCCTTCAAGGGATTGTTTGGCTATGAAAACAAGTTGGAAGCTTTCTCTCTTTCTCTCTTCTTTCTCTTTTCTTGCTTCGGTTTCTTCTTTTTTTTTCTTCAAAGGGCCGAATGGCCTTGGGAGGTTTTTCTCCTTCTTTTCTTTGCTCCTAGTTTCTTGAAAACTCTAGAGAATTATGGGGCCTTAGAAGACTTAGTCTTCTTTTAACTTGCTCCATAAGCCTTTATGTGGGCTTAAGCCCACACTAATTAAATGACCACTTGGCCCAAATAATTCCTTAATCCCAAGCCCAATATGTTTCTCTTGCAATTCATGAAAATAAATTCTTTTTCCAAAATTCCAAATTTGCCCTTAAGCTTTCTCCCCATATTTTCACGGGTCATTTCGCGAATTTACCTCCTTACCCCTAACCTTTCTTATTATTTCCACTTCAAGATTTTCATAAACGACTTGTATGCCAAACAAAATAAAAAATATGGCCTCGCTTATTATCTTCCCGCAAGTACCTTGAGTTATCCGAACGCACAAAGATGCGGGATATAACATCCTCCCCCCCTTTAGAACATTCGTCCTCGAATGTTAAACTGGCCTCATAGTGTATTATGACACTTTGGGGAGGTCTCCTCCATAGATGCCTCACATGTCGCTTAACATATCTATTTTGGAAGCCCAGGTTACTTGTAGGCCGTGAGCCAATTAACGTTGCTCTGAACACTAGCCTTATTGAAACTTGGATTGTCCTAGTCCAGTTTAGGTCTAACATGTCCTTCTCCCCTTTCTGCTAGTCTAATCCGTCCCAACCTACACGACTCCTATCGAGTTTCCAACCCAATACGCTCAGTAATATAAGGCGCGATATATATATATAACATTGTAAAACCTAAATTAGTCGATACATATATATTATAGAAGAATACTAGTAATATACCTGGTACGTCATCAGGGGATAGCTCAGAATCCTGTCGGTCAGCTACTACCCTCGTGGGCTGAACCCTACTTCACGCCACGTCGAGATGGGCGATCGCGCATAAAATGACCCGGCCTAGCACAGGCATAGCAAACATTTGTACCCGCGCGACACGGCCCCGCATGTAATTTACGGCACCGAAGGCATCGTGATACTGGTGGTCTCCTCTGGCTAGACTCGCCGCTATACCGGGAACCCAAAACTCCATGGCCCCGTCCCCGACCGGCGGGCTGAGCTTGATCTCTACCATACCTCCGCGGGCAATCGCGCATCTCATGGCCAATCCGACCGCAGACGAAACAAGCACCTGTATCTAAGTAACACTGCCCAGAGTGTGGCCTGTCACATCGCGCGCACCGCGGTGGGGGTAGCCCCGTACTGCTGAAGTCGGCTCTATGCCGGGACCCCGAAACCCTGGCACTCCGATCTGGTCCTAAGTACTCAGAACGCTCCTGTACCTGTCTCTCTCCGTACTCCCTTCTAGCCCTTTTTCTGCGACCCCCATCACCAAATTCCACGCCCGGTTGCTGAGCCTGAGTGGCTACTATTTGAGTTAACAGAAGGATAGCCTGTCTCATCTCCCGAATTGGGGCCTCAGGTGGGGGAGCTGGAGGTGCTGGAGTTGGAGTGGGAGCTCCTTCTTGTTCTCCTGACATCGGCGGAGTGCGAATAGCACGAGAGGTGGCCTCGCTATGGGACTCACCCTCCTCAATATTTACCGGCCTCCGCCTTTCTGCTGCTATCTTACCCTTCTCGGCGGTCGTTACTTTCATCTTCACAAGCGTCGGCGAAAATGTAACACCGGATTAGAAATAGGAAAATCTCTTATTATAGCTCTATCGCACGATCTAGATTACAAAGAAGGTCAAATTTCCTAAATGCCTGCGCAGCCTCCCGTCTATAAGTGTGGCGCGCTACACACCCATAAACAAGACTCTCACGGACACGGCTCGTAGACAAACCCCTAGGACCTTTCGCTACGATACCACTTTGTCACACCCCGATCTACTAGGGTGTGATGGGCACCCGACCCCATAATCGGAGCCGAGCGAACCCGCTGACTCTTATTGCACATATGAACTACGCCTTTTTTTTTTTTTTTTTTCCAACTAGCAATAGCATAAATAGCACAAATATGAACATAGACTAATAAGCTTTACGATCATACTATACAGCGACGGGGACAATCAGGAGTACAATAGCTACTGTACACATCTGTCTACGAGCCTCTAAACATAGTACACTATATACATAGGAAGGGCCGAGTACTGCCGTGCCCGAATATGTACACAAAAGTAGTACCAAGGGACTGGGGCTCCGAAACAACTGGAGCGCTGCAAAAGGCTGCTGAGAGAACTCCTAGGGATCAACTCCGGCTATCTGCTGACCTGCGCGGCATGAAACGCAGCGCCCACATGAAGGGGCGTCAGTACGAATAGTGTACCGAGTATGTAAGACATGAAAAATAAAATAAACAAGAGCATAGATTATAAGTAACAATATCGTGGGGAGTCATGGATATATACTGAGATAAGAAAGTAACCTGTGCATAGAAACACCCCTTTCGGGCCGGATGCCATGCATGCTTGTTTTTCCTTTTTAGAAAGAGAGTATTTCTTTTCATAGACATAGAAAATAGAATTTATGTCATGTCATAGTGTATCATAGTATCATAGCATAGCGTAGTATATCATAGTGTCATAGCATAGCATAGTATATCATAGTAGCATAGCATAGCATAGTATATCATAGCATAGTAAGTCATAGCACCGAACGATGTCGGCTCGCCCACATAGCAAATCCCGCGTCCGGCATCCCGCGTCCGGGATGATATCAAGTCAAGTACGGATACATGCACCGTGAGTATAGCCCAGCGCTCATAGCGCTCTGCCCTTTTTCCCAGTTTTCCCCAAATACATTTTTAAACATATATATATATATATATACCATAGCATGCAGGGGAGCCCAAGAGAAATCATGTACTTATCGGAGTGACGTAAGGTCGGGAACCTCCGATTATGTTATAGAATAATTAAGGGCGCTTATCTCACCTTGAAGGGATGATTAATATAAGGCGAGACTATTAGTGGAGAGCAATATCATGAGAAAGTATAACATAGGATTATAGGGCATCGTTCGTGTACTTAGAATCTTTAAAGGAAACACTATTCATGAGTAGAGCCGAGGATTCAAGAAATAGTTTAACGTTCTCATCTCGGCACCTTTGGAATCATAGACTTGGAACCTTTAATCATAGAATCATCTTTTTTTTTTTTTTCATCATAGAGTCATAGTCGTCGTCTTAGTCATTAAGGCTTGCAATATTGTAAAACTTAGTTTTTGGAGAAAACGAGTATTTAGGAAAACATTTGTAAACTTTTAGGAAGGAAAATCATGTTTTGAAATCAAGGGATTCGTTAAAACAACTATGATTTAGTAGTTAAAATAATAACCAAAAACTTTCCTTAGTTATTGAATGAAAATAAGTCAAAGGGGACAATAGGGAAGAATTCGGGAATAGTGGGCCCACCTCGAGTCTAATGAGGCGGCATATCAAATTTACGTATATTACAATTCATGGCGTCACTTGGGAGGGTCTTAGGGTGATCGAGTCCTATTTGTGTACGTTCTGGATGTCCAAGAAGTTTTTCCAACGTTTTATGCAAGTTCTAATTCAATTCTACTGAATGAATAGTAACTATTTTCAATCTTAGATTCCGAGAAAAGGAATGGTCCTCGGGACACGTAGTCGACTTAGTACGTCTAAGACATGCCATAGAAAGAAGGGTGAAGCCTTACATACCTCTTTTCGCTCCTTATGCTATTCCAAATTCAAGCTCCAACTTCGCCAGAATCTACAATTTGGTCATATTTACCAAATGTTAGTTCAAGTGTCTAGAAGTAAAATCTCAAAGTGACACTTGTCTACCGAAATTTCGGCAGCACTTCCTCTGTAAATACATCATTCCCCAAGAATCATCTTAGCCAATTCTCATCAACAACAATCCGGAATTCAACCCGGCCAAACTAGCAATCATAATATCGCAACCATAATAACAATTTCCAATTTCAATCCAAGATACATTCTAACAACTTAATCAATATACTACTTCCATCAAGACCTTCCAACTCCAATGAAAACAATAACAAACTAATAATTCATATACCAACGATACCATACAAGTCTCTTTATCTTCCATGCATGCAAGAACATTATATTCAATTCAAGTACTTCAATCACAAGTCTCCAACTTCTACAACTTCACAAAATTATTATGCACTCATTAGCAACATAATCCACAACACAACAACAACCAAAACACTAAATAAAATTGACTCATCTCCTTTCATCATTCAACACATACACGGCTACACATATTCTATACCACACGGCCACATCATATATGCACACAACTACAACCTCTCCAAAATCATTCAATTTCCATTATCCACTTAGCATTCACAACAACAACAACCATATATTAAATAAAATAGTTAAATCATCATTCCTACATACACACCATAGGTACACGGCCACACATAGTTTCTCCCCCTTCCATGAATTTCATCCACTCTTTCATGCTACAACACATAGAATCATCCATAACATATAAAAAGAAAGTGAATTCTTACCTTCTTCCTTAATTCTTCACTTGGCTAGAATTTGCAACTATATGAATATAAGTTTCCTTGCTCCACCAATCACCCCACTTTGCTTAGGACCCTTCAAGGGATTGTTTGGCTATGAAAACAAGTTGGAAGCTTTCTCTCTTTCTCTCTTCTTTCTCTTTTCTTGCTTCGGTTTCTTCTTTTTTTTTTTTCTTCAAAGGGCCGAATGGCCTTGGGAGGTTTTTCTCCTTCTTTTCTTTGCTCCTAGTTTCTTGAAAACTCTAGAGAATTATGGGGCCTTAGAAGACTTAGTCTTCTTTTAACTTGCTCCATAAGCCTTTATGTGGGCTTAAGCCCACACTAATTAAATGACCACTTGGCCCAAATAATTCCTTAATCCCAAGCCCAATATGTTTCTCTTGCAATTCATGAAAATAAATTCTTTTTCCAAAATTCCAAATTTGCCCTTAAGCTCTCCCCATATTTTCACGGGTCATTTCGCGAATTTACCTCCTTACCCCTAACCTTTCTTATTATTTCCACTTCAAGATTTTCATAAACGACTTGTATGCCAAACAAAATAAAAATATGGCCTCGCTTATTATCTTCCCGCAAGTACCTTGAGTTATCCGAACGCACAAAGATGCGGGATATAACAGAGACTTTGCAGACAGAGTCGGGGGTACTAGAAGTTAGTCTGTCAGTGGCTTCATAGGCCAAATTGTCGGTTTGTATTATGATACAAGTTATATTTTGATTACAAATTCGAATTGTTCGGAAAGCAATTGAAAAGAATATTTTAGTAAGCTTTGTCATATGTATTTGACTTAGAGGAAAAAAAAAAAAAGTTTTACGCATGGAATAAGAGTCGGGAGGGTTCGCTCGGCCCTAAGGTAGTCTTTCGGTGCCCATCACACCCTAATCAATATTGGGGTGTGACAAAGTGGTATCAGTAGCAGGTCGGTCCAACACACAAGTCGTGTCGGTGAAAGAGAGTCACACATATATATATGGGTGTGAATATATATTATATAATATAGGATATCGCGGGGCATCTAGGAATATTGACCTTCTTTCGTCATTAGATCGTGCGATAGAGCCAAGACATAGGAAATAAGATTCCTTCTATTAATCGTTGATTTCCGCGAGGGCCCAAAGATCGACGAAGAAAGGCGAAGGATGATATGGAAGTCAAAAGAGGTGTCCGGATGGATGTATTTGTTCGTTACGTGGCCATATGGGGGGGCCGGACAGGAAATAGTCATACATACAGGTGAAAGGTGAACATTAGAACTAAAAAGGGCAAAACGGTCATTGTAGAAGAAAGGACGTGTTACGAAAATGTCTCGGAAGTTGTAAAGTTTTGATTGGCTTCAGATCGAGTAGTAAAGGCCATGTGAAAAAAGCGGACGCGAAAATATCGACATTAGGCAAATTCAAGGTGAAGTTTTTGGGTTAAGCGTGCTCGGTGGGAGCAATTCTATGATGGGTGACCAGGAAGTTTACAAGAAATTCAACATATTTAGACATATGAGACAAGTGAATAGCTGGAGTAACCTAAAGGGAAACTAAAGTATATGGGATGGCTGGAAACCTTAAGAGGACACGTAAGACAAGGTAGACTAACCCGGCCCGGTGAAGGGACAGAAGGTGCGACACAGCTCGGGAATTAGGATAGGCTTGAACGGTGTTTGAACGCATTTTGTGGGCTAGTTAATAGTAATTATACATATGTATATATGAAGGTGTAGGATATCCCAAACGTGATCGTATCGGTGGACATGTGAATCTCAAAGAACCAAAGTTACGATACGAAAGGCATTAAACGAGTAAGGGTATCGAAGTTCGAGTGGCAGCAAGAGTAAATGGTACAAGTGTGGCAAAGTAAGCTATTATTATTATTCTATTATAGATTGAGATTGGGAATGAGGATATGAGACGAAGTATAAATGGATAATGGGATAGGTACACCCCAAAAAGGGGGGAAGCAGGTGAGAGAAAACGTAAGGATGAGATAGAGACAGTTGATATGGTAGTGTGTTTGGTATGAACGTTTGAGTTACAACTGAGACCTCTCATTAAAGTAAATTAGTAAGGTCGGGGAAACCGACAATGAGTGGGTAGAAGTCCGGATAATGTTTAAAGTAATATGAGAAATTCGCACAAACTTTGAGTAGTGCGACGCCAGAGAATGGACGTATATGAAGAAAAAAGAGTATGACAAAGAGAACGGTATTGGATAGCTTAAGATCTAATATGAAGGATGGAAAATAACTTCGAAAAAAGGGAGCTCCCCCGAGGTGCTTATGAGACTCCGTGCGACTAGTTGAACATTCGAGGACGAATGTTCTAAAAGGGGGGAAGGATGTTACACCTCGCATTTTTGCACATTTGAATATCCCGAGTTAATGGCGAGAAGTTAAGGATAAGACCATGTTCTAAAATAATTTTAAGGTCGGAGTTGTTAGGAATATTATTTATGAATATTGGTATTGTGGAAATATTGAGAAAGGCTAAGGGCAAGAAGAGAAAGCGCAAAATGGGCCGTGAAAATAATGTGGAAGGTTAGGGACAAAATGGTAATATTGTGAAAGCCAAGGGCAAATGGTAATTTCACATGATGTTCAAGAAATTTCATGAAGGGCCATAATGGCCATGTGAAAAAAGGGGAAAGGATGATGACAAATAATAAAGTCATCTTTATTTTAGAAAAAAAAAATTCAAGAAAAAGAAAGGAAATCTCTAGAAAAATATAGAAAGGGGGCATGTGCCCCTCACATGCATGTGGGATATATATATATATATATATATATATATATATATATAGGGAGAGGTCATCCTTATGCAAGAGAAAGCAAGAACCAAAAAAAAAAAAAAAAAGAGAAAGAAGGAGAAACTACAAGGCCATTCGGCCATGGAGGAAAATTATGAGGTTTCCAAATTTGATCCCAAAAATTATTTTCTTCATATATTCCTACTAATTCAAAGGTCCTCTTCAACATGGAAGAATTGTTGGAGCAAGAAAATCCTTCACTTGGACAAATTCATAACCTTGACAAAGAGGAAATTTGAAAGGACAAGGTAAGAATTTAATTTTCTTTCATATGTTATGGATGATTGTGAATGTCGTAGAATGTAGAAATGGATGAAGAATATGGAAATATGCGTGTCGAGGTATGGCCGAGTACATGCCATGTTTGATCGAAAATGTGTTGTGTGAAGTGATGAATCTATTTTATGTAGTATGTTGGTTGGTGTAATGTATAGAAATGAATGAAAATGCATGGAACATGAATATTGTTGATGTGGCCGAATATAGGGGTGATGGCGAGACATGATGAATTGAATTTATGTAGCATTTTGATTGTTGTTGTGTGTGGATTCTATATTGCGAATGAAAAGCTTAATGATCCTAGAGAAATTATGGTAGTTGGAGGCTTGTGGTTGAAGTTTATGTAGATTGAATATTATGTTTTATATGAATGAAAGACAATGATATTAGTATGGTGTTGTTGGAATATGTATTATAAGATTACTATTGTTTTATTGGAGTTGGAAAGTTTTGAAGAAAGTAGTACGTTGATTGAAATTGTTAGCATGGTTGTTGACTTTATGTTGATAGTTTGGCCGGGTTGTATTCCCGGGATTGTTGTTGATTGAAATCGGCCAAATTAAACTTGGTGGCATGGTATGTTACAGGGGAAATGCTGCCGAAATTTCGGTAGCCAAGTTCATTTAAGAATCCAACTCTAAAGGCTTCTAATCAAGGTTTGGTAAACAGGACCAAATTGTAGATTTTGGTAGATTTGCAACTTGGATTTGGAGTAGCAGAAGGAGCGGAAAGAGGTATGTAAGACTTCACTTTCCTTCTTTGGCATGTCGTAGACGTAGTAGGCTTGAACACGGGCCTCGGGGATAATTCCTTTCCTAGAAAACCGAGATTGAAATCAGTTACTATTCATTCAGTAGAATTGAACTAGAAATTGTGTGAAATGCTGAAAAAGCTTCCTAAACCTCTAGAACTCGCATAAATAGGACCCGACTAACCTAAAACCCTCACAAGCAATGCCATGACATGTAACATATGTAAATTTGGTACGCCGCCTCATTTGACCCGAGGTGGGCCCATTGTTTCCCGGATTTTCCTTATTGTTCCGCTTGACTTACTCGAAGCCGAATCCAAAAGAAACCTTTGATCCCTATTCGTTATCAACTCGACAAGTACTACACTTATCCCAATGAGAATACTTCTATGGCAATAATGATAACGATGATGTAGAAAAGAGAATATGCTTACGATCAAGCATGACCAAAATGATTCCATGACCAAGATTTCTAAGTAAAGGATTCAATGTGAATATGAAGGTGACACTATGTTCTACGGATTTCAAGGTCTATGAATTGACGTCTATGATGCCTTATGCTCCTGTCCTATGATTTCTCATGATGTCACTCTCCATTGATAGTCTCGCCCTATTACTAGTTCTTTCAGGGTGAGATAAAGCGCCCATGATTATTTCATAATACAATCGGAGGTTTCCGACCTTACGTCACCCCGACCGACACATGACTTTCCTTGGGTTCTTATGCATGCTGCTTATATGATATGTATATGACATGTATATGATATGTATATGAAAATGGGGAATTTTGGGGAATGGATACATGTTGCGCTATAGACGCATTGCCGGGGTCCGGTGGGCTGGCGTAATTCCATCCCGGACGCGGGATGCCCGGACGCGGGACACATGTGGGCGAGCCGACGTATTTCGGCGACATGACTTGTTATTTTCACATGTATATGACACGAAATGTTTTGAACAAAAGTATATACTAAGCATGCATGGCATCCGCCCTGAGTGGCACTCACATACATGGTTGTTACTCCTTTATCCTATGATACGGTCTATGTTTCCATACGATATTATTACTCGTGGCACGCGTTTCATACGTGACATGCTTCATATGTACGGATACCTTCCCACGATATGTCTATTGAAGTGTGTACCGAATACTCTCTTTATATGATATGCTCCACGATTCTCTTACTATGTTGTTCTTGTTCACGTCTTACATACTCAGACATTGCTCGTACCGACCCTCTTCTTCGGGGGTCGCGTGCATGCCACGCGCGGTACACACGAATTTACGGATAAAAGCAAGTGTGATAGAAGATGTTCCAATTTTCGAAGTTGGCAAGCTCCATTTGGCTCCGGAGTGTAGCCGAGTCGAGTACACGTGCCGGGATTTCCGATTACGTTAGAGACTTTGCGGACGAGTCTGGGTACCAAAAGTTAGTCATCGATGGCTTCATAGGCCAAAGTGTCGGTTTGTATTATGATACAGTTATATACCATTTTACAAATTCGAATTGTTCGGAAAGCAACAAAAAAGAATATTTTAGTAAGCTTTGTCATATGTATTTGACTTAGAGGAAAAAAAAAAAGTTTTACGCATGGAATAAGAGTCAGAGGGTTCGCTCGGCCCTAGGTAAGGGTCGGGTGCCCATCACACCCTAGTCAAGATTGGGGTGTGACAGTCATGCCCGGCCATCTAGGCGCGGTGTAATCTCATCATCATATACTTTTCATAAAGCATGCATAAGAACTCCAGGACAAGCGATAACTCCATCGGGGTGACGTAAGGTCGAGAACCCCCAATTCCATTATGGAGTAGTCATGATCATCATATCTCACCTTGAAGGAACTAGCATTATAAGGTGAGTCTAGCAACAATGAATAACATCAAAGAATCGTATAAGGGTCATTAACTTCATAAGAATATCATATTGTAAGCTTTGGAATCTCTAGACTTAGAATCGTCATCATCATTGATCATTTTCATAACATATCTCTTATCTTTATCTCATGAGTAGTTCTTAATAGTCATAGACTCATAGTTTCCGGAATATGAGAACATCATGGAAAGTTAAAGGAAGTCATATTATAGGAGTCATGCCTTAGAAAAATAAGGGATTAGCCTCACATACCTTTTCGCCTTTCTAACTTGCCGACTACACGCTTCCTTCTAAGTTCGTAATTCAACATTCAAGGGAATTCGTACTAAGATTAGATAATCGATAACATACTTAAGCTTAAGCTAATGAAAATTGGGCTGCATCTCCTTTGTTTCTACAACTTCCTCCATATAATATAACAACTCCCAAACATCAACAACATACCCACAATATCATAATCAATAAACTTTGTTAAGTTCGACATTATCCAATTCTCAAAATCCCCTCTCAAAGTCATTCATAACCATAGCCATAATATAACACCACACCCATCCTCATATAATGCTTCTCCAATATTCTTAATACTATTTATAACAAGATTATACTCATAACATCTCAAGAATTATGGTTCATGTCAAACTATCATTCAAGAATACCATTATTTTAACATTTGAGCTCCATATTCTGCCTTTACGTAATCCAAGTATTTCAACCATTCAATATTCTAAATAACATGAAATGATCATAAAACTCACCTTTGATTGTGTAGGAGTGGGTTTTTGTTACACCTTAGAAATTCCCCGTTAGCGTACAGTGAATAGACTGGCGAAGGGTATACTGTATACGATGTTTTAATAAGCAAGAGATAGCATTTGAGGGTCCTAATTAAGATTTCCAAAGACATTCGAAGTAAGTAAAGGAAGTTGTTAAGGAAAGCAAGTCATATATCGTGTGTCAGACATGCTTTACGAGTATCGAGTTAATGATGTTTTAACGATGCTTTGAGGAAGAGTTATAACATCCCTTATATTGAAAATGAAGTGATAAATAAGTGTCAAGAAGGTTCCATGAGGATCGAAGATCAAACGAGTCGACGAGAACAAGTCTCGGAAAACTGGGCAACATACGGCCAGACATACTGGCCGTATAAAATCTACGGACTGTATTTCCAGCCGTAGATTCAGCCCCGAATGGTATGCTTCACTGGACCAAATATACGGTCCAAACATACGGCAAGTAAAAATTATACGGACCGTATGTTGGTCCGTATATTCCAGTCGGGCCTGAACTCAAATAATATAAGGGACCTCTCCTTCATTTCATTTCATTTCATTTCATTTCATTTTTCATCTACACAACTCAAGAAACCTCTAAAACATTTCCATACACTTAAACCACAAGAATTCCAAGGAAATTGATGATCAACTTCATCAAACCAACAAGAATCAAGAGTGTGAAACCCATTAAAGTCATCCAAACCAAGAAATCCCAAGAGAGATGAAATAGGGTTTTGGTGCAAGAGTTGTATTACCATTCAAGGCTTGTTCCTACATCATCTAAGGTGAGTTTCATGATCTTCCCATGTTGTTTGAAGTGTTGATAGGTTGAAACACTTGGATTGCAGAAGAGTATAGAAAATGGGTCGTAAGTGTGTAAATAGTATCATTGTTGAGTAGTAGTTGGATTGAATCATGAAAATGAATATGTTCAGATTATAAATACGTTATAAATGACATTTAGAATATGGAATGAGTATTGTATGAGAAAGAATGCGATAATGGACTTTGGTCATGATCATGGAGGACTTGAAGTGAAATTTCTAAATGTGGGTAATGCAAGTGAATGATGCTTGTTGTTTATGATATTATGATTGTTGTTGTGAATGTTTGGAAGTTGATACGGAATATGGAGGAAGTAGTAGAAACAAAGGAAGTGCTGCCCAATTTTCTCTAGCTTTAGTAAGTACGTTCTTATGATTGTTTAGCTAATGACGATACGAATTCCCTTAAAGGTATAAACGAGTGCATTAAAGGAGAACGAGCAAGTAATAGAGTAGTTGAACGACAAAGGTATGTAAGGTTTAACCTTTCTTCGTAAGGCATGAATTCTATGCATGATTTCCTCCTATTTCATGAATTTCCTATGTTCCGAAAGACTAGGAGCCTACGTTCATGAATAGTCATATGAGACAAGACATACGCTATGGGTACGATAATGATAATGCTAAGTTCAAGCCTAAGGATTCTAGAGATTACGATATGATGAACCTACGAAGTTAATAATGTTGACTATGACCTATTGATGCTTTCTCTATGTGTACTCACCTTAAACATTTGTCCCTCCAAGGTAAGATATAACGTTTATGATTACTCCATAACGTAATCGGGGGTCTACGACCTTACGTCACCCTGACACAGCTATAATTGTTTTCAAATTCTAATGTATGTTTGATGATATATGTATGATGATGTTAAGTTATGATAAAGCCATGATATACCTATGAGATGAATAATAATGATGAGTATGTGATAGGTATGACGATATGAATCCACCGCGCCTAATTGGCCGGGCATGTCACCGCTAAAGCGGGCTGCTATGTTTATACCGAGCCTAGAGGGCCGAGCATGACACCACTAGTGGGGTGCATACGATGGTTACCCGGATGCGGGTTAACGACATGATGATGTATGATTGATATGATGATGCATGTATGGTATGATTATGTATATGCAATATGATAAGGCATATATGATAATGCACATGATATGCTTATGTATGATGTATGTATATGAAATGTATCTATACTTAAAAGAGTACACAGGTTGTATCCTCATCGCATGACTCATGATTCTCTTATGTTTACTTCATTCCTGCCTTACATACTCAGTACAATGTTCGTACTGACGTCCGCTTTCTTTGGATGTTGTGTTCATGCCCACAGGTAGATAGGGAGGTTATCCAGATTCATAGGAGCCATTAGCCGATTGAGAGCACCCCACTTTTCTGGAGGTGCCAACGATTATTCTTTTGGTATATATGTGTACATATATTTTGGGCACGACGGGGTCCTGTCCCTTCCATATGTCTAGTACTCTAGTAGAGTCTCGTAGATACGTGGCGTGGGTAGTATGGTCTTGCAGTCTTCATGTATATACATGTTTGTATATATATTATTTTGATAGCCGAAAGGCTTATGTTATAAAAGTAAATATGTTTCAAATGATGAAAATTTTCTATGATCACGAGTATGCATTGTGAATGAGAGAAGATGAGTAACAGAATGAGCGGTGTTCGGTGGTTAGCCCCGGATGCCCGTCATGGCCCGTAGCCGGGTCGTGACAGTTTTGGATGGAGTTGCCTCACTTGGAGAAAATCCTAACTTCAATTCAAAGAGATTTCTTGACTTTGTCACGCCCCAAAATCCACCCTAGACGTGACCGGCATCCGACATCATGAACAATATCGGAAGAACCTAAACGACACAATAATAACACTTAAACCTGCCAGGTTCAATATTCGCCTCCAACAGTTTATAAAATAAATGTAACATCAAGTTCCTTTTTAATAATCTTTCCTTATTAAATTAAACAAAGTTATAAGTAATTGCATATATCAGGATCACAATTATGAAATAAGATTAGCGGAAGTCTAATGTAAGTAAACAGTCATAAACGTGGCAAGCACCCATTATGTCGTACGAGAGTTTGACAATCTACTCAAAATTCTGACAACTATCTATGGAGCTTCTAAGAGACACAACAATCATGTAACTTCGGGACGCAGCCCGCAAATCTAGAATAATAAATGAAACAGGAAGTGTCCCACGGACAAGGATGTGGGCTCACCAAATCAAAAACGTGCAAGTTCTCTAAGCGTCGAGAGTATCACGAACCTGCTCTTCTCCGTTACCTAACATACCATGAAAAACAACAATGGTATGCCTGAGTACTTTCGTACTCAGTGAGTGCCTCGGGGACAACAAGTAATATAAAAATAAAATATAATAATACATAAAGAAATCAGTTCTGAAAAGATAGTATAAAAACAGTCACTCCACTTTATGATTCTTAATATCATTTGTTAAACAGTTTACAAAGCCATTAATCAATATAAAAACAGCTATTCAGCTTGTGTATCTCAATAAGAATTATCAAAATCGATTATAAAGCCTTTTGTCAAGTTACAACTTTCAATTATGCCTTTCAAATTGATCATGATCGTCAACAACAGTTCCATGAGAGAATAAGAATATCACACATGCCAATACAGGCCCAAGAATCAATCACATCGAAGGGATGACCGTAGAGATTCCCTAAACACAGCGTACCACACCAGACTATGTAATACTCGGTGGCTATCCTTCCTCCCAAATAGCTAGGCATAAATCGCACTCCGGGTAGCGAACCTGGTACTAGACACTCTTCCTACCGAATGGCTAGGCAATTACCACACTAGGATCCATAATGGCTACCTTTCCTCCCGAGTAGCTAGGCCAAACACAACAACAAAGTTCATAGCATAGAAGTCGATTCACAATTTGTCTCAAAGTAGACATACCATCAAATAGCATTAAAGTTCATTATGCAATTACGAAAATCCATAATTTCATAAATAATCTTGAAAACGTTTCCACTTCTTTAAACAAGATTCCTTTGTCATAGTTCCTTTGCAAAATCATCAATACCAACAATTAACCATCATCACTGATCATCTCTTATAGAAGAAAACAATTATGATTTCATATACATATATAGAGGATAATACAATCAACGTTTAATGTGGGTTGTACCCTCACGCACATTAACCATTAATCAAAACATGTAATAGATTTCAAGAGTGTAACACCAATTCATCATATCATTCAAAACATGCTTTTATAAAGAATCAATCTTTCAAGAGAGTTTGCAAAAGAGACATATAAATTACCTTTATATTCAAAAAGTATTTTATTTTTAAAGAGACATACCTTAAATCCCGTTAAAATATCCCAAACATAAGCTCCATGCTTCAAAGAATCATTCTACATCTAATTGAGGTTTGTGTGACAATTGAACTATAGATATTCACCAAATTCGCAGCTACTGTTCATATCTTGAAACGCACGGTTACAGGCCTTGAAATCCGATCTTCACCGTTCACATTTAAGACCTATATGTTGGGACAACTCAGTTAAAATTTGGGCTCGATCCAACGATTATATTAGTGGGAAATATCAATTTAATTTGGCTGGTCGGAGGAAATTCTACAGCAAAATACTAGGGTTTGTTACAAACTAGGTTTATTATGGGTTTTTCCCGTCACACACATTAACCACTATTTAGACATGAATTAGAGTTCAAGAAACATGAAAAGATTACTTTTCCTTTCATTCGCTAAAGAATCTTCAATATAAATTTATACTTCCAATAATAGGTTCAAAAGTGATTTTCATTCAAAATAAGTTTTCAAAAGAGAGACATACAAATCATCTTTATAGTAAAAAAAAAAAAAATTAAAAGAGACATACCTTAATACGTTAAACAAAGTTTAACAATTCACTTTTGTAATGAAGAACACCAAAACCCTAGCTTGAATCACTTTGGGAAGAATTATGCTGTTAAACCCTAGGTTTTGGTCACAAGAATCATGTTAAGAATCATGGGTTTTATGTTAGAATAGATTAGTAATGTTAAGGGTGTTCTTACCTTCGATTTGAAGACTTGGAGGGATGATTTTCGTCCTTATGGTTTGGAAGGATGAAAAAAAATGGGAACAAAATAAGACCATGCCCATTTTAAACCTAATTTTCTGCCAGAAACGGAAGAAGTACGTCCTAAAAGGACGTCCCATACTTTAAAGGACGTTCCGTACTTTCCGGGCGTCCTTTGGGCGAAATCTCCAGCTTTTGTTCCCTTCAGTAAAACGGACATAACGTTTTGTACATAACTTTGCTCGACTGGGCAACCTACCATTGGAAAGCTATTTCAACGATCTACAACTTTCATCAAGGAAGCTTTTACAAATTTGCAATACATTTTCATGAAAATCTCCCAGAAGACAGACCTACCAAAACTTAGGCGAATTTAAGAGCCCTTAAGAACTTCAATTGTTGGTTTGACTTCAAAACGACCATCTTCCACCCGAATTCGTCAAGAATGAATTCATATAGATATAATATCATATTAACACTATATTTTTACATATTCACACCTAACCCCAATTTACGGAGTGTTACATTATCCCCCCCTTAAGATCATTCGTTCTCGAATGAAAGTCATGGCTTAAGATTTTCACTAAACCTCAAGTCTTCAAAATTTCTAGAGTTCTTTAGTAAAGAGGATCATTCTCAGAGGTAATATACGACTAACCATATAACGAATACATCATTCAAGCCTAAACACATGGACGAGGGATTCATACCTCTAATCTAAATTTTCACAGGGAATACATAGTCAAAAGGTTCAACACCTATCTGCAGTAGGGAATAAATGAAGGTAACACGGCTTGAGTGACACTACAACAACTAGATAGAACTACGCCCCCTTCGAGTTCATCCCGCAAGTCTTAAGATACGACATAAGTCTACCCCGAGTGTTATATCCCGCATTTTTGTGCAATCGGATAATTCAAGACAATTGCGGGAGGACAACAAGCAAGGCCATATTTTTAATTTGCTAAGCATATGAGAGGCTTATGAAGAATTTGGAAGCGGAATTATCAAGAAAGGCCCAGGGCATAAAGGGAGATTCGCACTACGCCTCATAGAAATATAAAGGAGGGCGAAGGGTAAATTCGGAATTTGAAAAATAGTTTCATGAATTACAATTCGTCATGAGACAAAAAATAATTGGGCTTGGAATTTTTTTAAAAAAAGAAGGGGGAGCCCAACCGGCCAAGGGGCCTGGACCCAAGCCCATGAGGGGCTTAAGTTATAACTTTAAAAGATGACTAAGTCATCTTAATTCACAAACTCTCTAGAAAACTCAAGAAAAGAAGAACAAGAAAAGAAGGAGAAAAATTAAAAGGCCATTCGGCCAAGAGAAATTTCCAAGAAAAAAATTGATAAAAATTTCTTCAAAACTACTTTCCTACTAATTGAAGGGTCTCTAGCAAGTTGGAGTGTCCATTGGAACAAGAAAGGTTCATATTCTTGCAAGTTGGAAGCTTTAATCAAGTGAAGAGTTGAAGCAAAAAGGGTAAGAATTCATTCCCTTCTTATATGTTATGGATGTTGTGCATGTTGTAGAGTATAAAAGGAGTGTAATTCATGAAGAATATGGAATAAGGGGGGTGGCCGTATGTGTTGTGCATGTGTGTGATGGTGTGGCCGTGTGTTTGTGGTGTAATATGGAAGAGAATGAGTTAATTTTATTTAGTGTTTTGATTATGGTTGTTGTGTATTTTATGTTGATAATGAAGCTTAATGATTTTCATGAAATTGTAGTAGTTGGAGGTTGGTGGTGGAAGTTTATGTAAAGAAAATATAATGTTCTCATATGCATGATAGATAATGAGACTAGTATGGTATTGTCGATATATGAATTATTAGGTTGTTATTGTTTTATTGAAGTTGGAAAGTCTTGAAGAAAGTAGTAGGTTCATTGAGTTGTTATAATATAACTTGGATTGAATATGGGAAATTGTTAGTATGGTTGTTGACCTTATGATTGATAATTTGGCCGGGTTGAATTCCCGGATTGTTGTTGATGAAATTGGCCAAGATGATTTTTGGGAATGATGTATTTATAGGGGAAGTGCTGCCGGAATTTCGGTAGCCAAGTGTCGTTTTAAGAATCCAATTCTAAAGGTACTAATCAATGTTTGGTAAACATGACCAAATTGTAGATTTTGGCGAAATTGGAACGGAGATTTGGAGACGTGAACGAAGCGGAAAAGGTATGTAAGACTTTCCCTTCCTTTCTTGGCATGCCCGAGGAGTACTAGACTTGGTTACGCACCTCGGGGACCTCCCAAATTCTAGAAATTCGCATTTAAAATTCTCTACTATTCACTCAGAAGAATTGAACCAAAGGATCATGAATAGTGAAAGAATGGCCTAAATGCCTAGAACTCGCATGAATGGAACCCGACCACCCCAGAACCTTCCCAGACAATGTCATGAGATGTAGTATACGCAAATTGAGTACGCCGTCTCATTAGACCTGAGGTGGGACCCTCGATCCCGGATTATCTTCATTGTTCCACTTACTAAAGAATAAGTGTGGTAGCCTTGCTAACGGAAATACTTTATGAAGATAATAACGAAGATAATAAAGGAGAGAATATGGTTAAGACAAGTATGACAAGAATAAGTCCATGGCTAAGAGTTTCAAGATAGTGATTCAATACGAGTATGAAATTGTTCAATAAGTTGTTGACTTCAATTTTATTTTATTATAACCCTACTTCCTGAGAATTCTAAAGTGTATGGATAAATGTTTTATAAAATTTATAATCTTATTCCATGATTCTCTTAATGTCATTCCTCCTTGATGGTCTCGCCTTATAAGATTAGTTCCTTCAAGGTGAGGCAGGTGATCCTGATTATTCCATAACGTGATCGGAGGTTACCGACCTTACGTCACTCGATAAAGTTGTAGTTTTCACTTGGGCTCTCGTGCATGCTTTATAAAGTATGTTTTTTATATACCGTGCCTACATGGCCGGGCGACCACACCAGCTTGCGGTGGGCGGATTACACCCGGACGCGGGAGGCCTGGACGCGGGCTCATTACACCGTACCTACATGGACGGGCAGATTATTTACATATATTTACGCAGTTTTTTTTAGTTAGCATGCATGGCATCCGCCCCAAGGGGGCACTCAGATAACAGATTACTTCCTTATCCTATGGTCTGCTTAGAAAGTAGTCCACCGTACCTATATGGTCGGGCAGCAGTCCACCGTACCTATAAGGTCGGGCAGTGATACACCGCACCTTCATGGTCGGGCAGCTTACTTGCAGTATCAATACATTACTCCAGACAGTAAAGCTAACTTGCATAATATTCCTCAGAATAGACAAATAGAGACACAGGTTATATCACTTTCCTATGTTGTACTTTTATGTTCTTTGTACGGTCTTGTGATATCATTTATGCCTTACATACTCGGTACACCACTCGTACTGACGTCCCTTCTTGCGGACGCTGCGTTTCATGCCGCGCAGGTAAGCAGGTTGACGGACTTGATTCCTAGGAGCTCTCCAGCAGCCTATTGAAGTGCTCCAGTTGTTCCGGAGCCCCAGTCTAGTGGTACTACTCTTGTGTACATATGCGGGCACGGCAGCACCCGGCCCTTCCTGTTATTATATGTATTTTATTTAGAGGCTCGTAGACAGATATGTTCGGTCAGGTGCTTTGGTATAATGTTATTCCCCGTCGATGTATATTAAATCGGTAAATTTTATTAATACATGTTTTTAATAGTGCTGATAATGATAATGCTAAGTGAATAAGTAGCAGTATAATTTATGTGGCCCACTAGTAGCAAGAGAATGACAAGGGATAAGGGGTGCTCGGTACCAGTATCGGGTACCCGTCGCGGCCCCTAGTCGGGTCGTGACACCGAGGTTTTAGCAATATCACTTTTTCACTCTATAACGAGTCCCTCAGCAAATTCAAGCCTAAATATTTTACGATTGACAATCCAGAGTTTCATAACACTCGGAAAGCTAGTCTATCCCCAAAAATCACATCAAAGTTCATCATTTCTAATTCAAACACATCAAAAGTAATCTCACGGCCCTTAACTACAACAAAGCAGTCTCTATACATTATAGAAGCGATAATAATGGCGCAGGGGTATTCATAGAAAAAGGGTGTCAACAATTGTTCGACTTTCACACAAAAGTCAAGGGCAAGATACTGAGTTATATAAGAAAGAGTCGCACTTGAATCGAATAGCGAATACGCTTCAAAAGAACATATAGTAAGAATACTTGTGGCCACAACATTTGAGACTCCAGCCACCTCCCTTCGAGCCAAATCATGAAGTAGAGCTTTCTCTGTACTAAACGAACCCGGAAAGATAAAAACACATATACACCCAAATAAGAACAATATAGTCCTCACGGGGATTCTAATAACTAGAACACTCAAGTCTCAACACGAATAAGGGGTTCTCTACCTTCATCTCCCTTTCCCAAGAGTTAGATACTCAAAAGGTTCAACACGTGTATGCTTTGACTAGGAAGCGCACAATATATTAATCTAGACAATATACTCCGACAAGGAGGCTAATTCATCAATACATGATTCAAGCTTAACTTACCTCATGCCAAAACTGAAAATGACAAATTAAAGCCTAAATCAACTACATCATCTCTTAAATCATTGTTCAACAAGTGGTTGTTTTCGAGTTTCAAGCCTAAAATAAAGTTCTTCCACTAAACATCAAAATAGTACAGATCTTTTGACCCAATAAGAATATAACCTCAATGTACGATAATTCTTAATTCACTACAAGAGACCCTCAATTGTTCCCTTTATCCTAACCGCCAGCACTTGAAACGTATTACACCCTAATTATCCCTTTCAGCCTAACAAGATTTTGGCAGAGTTTTCATTGTAACAAGGACTACTTTTCTTTCTATGCCTGCCTCAATTTATCAACAACCAAACCCAAAATGACCATATATACCAACCACCTATGACATAATTTCAGTGACTCTGTACCATCCATCAAATTACACATCACAACAATGTGCACTCCATAATACCATTGTTCACATGGTAGCATCTGCAACACGAGTTAAAGTAATTTCCATAAAGCATGAGTAACGAACACGCCAGGATGATCCTAAAGGAAGTTCACGATCTATAGCACAATCTAGAATCAAGAAGAATGAGAAACACCTAAAATGTCCTGGTAGTCATTCATCCATACAGGTGGCCAGTCTGCATGAAGAAGACTCCACTAGACACAGCTCCACAGACACAAACACATCCTAGGACACGTATAAACCTAGGCTCTGATACCAAACTTGTCACGCCCCAAAACCAACCCTAGACGTGACCGACATCCGATATCATGAACAATATCGGAAGAATCTAAACGACACAATAATAACACTTGAACCCGCTAGGTTCAATATTCACCTCCAACAGTTTATAAAATAAATGTAACATCAAGTTCCTTTTTAATAATCTTTCCTTATTAAATTAAACAAAGTTATAAGTAATTGCATATATCAGGATCATATTTATGAAATAAGATTAGCGGGAGTCTAATGTAAGTAAACAGTCATAAACGTGGCAAACACACATTAAGTCGTACGAGACTTTGACAATCTACTCACAATTCTGATAACTATCTATGGAGCTTCTAAGAGACACAACAATCATCTAACTTTAGGACGCAACTCGCAAATCTAGAATAATAAATGAAACAGGAAGTGCCCCACGAACAAGGATGTGGGCTTACCAAATCAACAGCAGCAAGTTCTCCTAAGCGTCAAGAGTATCACAAACCTGCTCTTCTCCGTTACCTAACATACCATCAAAAACAACAATGGTACGCCTGAGTACTTTCGTACTCGGTGAGTGCCTCGGGGACAACAAGTAATATAAAAATAAAATATACTAATACATAAAGAAATCAGTTCTGAAAAGATAGTATAAAAACAGTCAGTCCACTTTATGATTCTTAATATCACTTGTTAAACAGTTTACAAAGCCATTAATCTATATAAAAATAGCTATTCAGCATGTGTATCTCAATAAGAATTATCAAAACCGATTATAAAGCCTTTTGTCAAGTTACAACTTGTAATTATGACTTTCAAATTGATCATGAGAGAATAAGAATATCACACATACCAATACAGGCCCAAAAATCAATCACATCGAAGGGATGACCATAGAGATTCCCTAAACACAGCGCACCACACCGGAATATGTAATTCTCGGTGGCTATCCTTCCTCCCGAATAGCTAGGCATAAACTGCACTCCGGGTAGCGAACCCGGTAGTGGCCATTCTTCCTCCCGAATGGCTAAGCAATTACCACACTAGGATCCATAGTGGCTACCCTTCCTCCCGAGTAGCTAGGCCAAACACAACAACAAAGTTCATAGCATATAAGTCGATTCACAATTTGTCTCAAAGTAGTCACACCACCAAATAGCATTAAAGTTCATTATGCTATTACAAAAATCCATAATTTCATAGATAATCTTGAAAACGTTTTCACTTCTTTAAACAAGATTCCTTTGTCATAGTTTCTTTGTAAAATCATCAATACCAACAATTAACCATCATCATTGATCATCTCTTATAGAAGAAAACAATTATGATTTCATATACATATATAGAGGATAATACAATCAACGTTTAATGTGGGTTGTCCCCTCACGCACATTAACCATTAATCAAAACATGTAATAGATTTCAAGAGTGTAACACCAATTCATCATATCATTCAAAACATGCTTTTATAAAGAATCAATCTTTCAAGAGAGTTTGGAAAAGAGACATATAAATTACCTTTATATTCAAAAAGGATTTTATTTTTAAAGAGACATACCTTAAATCCCGTTAAAATATCCCAAACGTAAGCTCCATGCTTCAAAGAATCATTCTACATCTAATTGAGGTTTGTGTGACCATTAAACTATAGATATTCACCAAATTCGCAGATACTGTTCATAGCTTGAAATGCACGGTTACAGGCCTCGAAATTCGATCTTCACCGTTCACATTTAAGACCTATATGTTAGGACAACTCAGTTAAAATTTGGGCTCGATCCAACGATTATATTAGTGGGAAATATCAATTTACTATGGCTGGTCGGAGGAAATTCTACAGCAAAATACTAGGGTTTGTTACAAACTAGGTTTAATATGGGTTTGTCCCCTCACACACATTAACCACTATTTAGACATGAATTAGAGTTCAAGAAACATGAAAAGATTACTTTTCCTTTCATTCGTTAAAGAATCTTCAATATAAATTTATACTTCCAACAATAGGTTCAAAAGTGATTTTCATTCAAAATAAGTTTTCAAAAGAGAGACATACAAATCTTCTTTATAGTAAAAAAAAAAAAAAAAAAATTTAAAGAGACATACCTTAATACGTTAAACAAAGTTTAACAATTCACTTTTGTAATGACGAACACCAAAACCCTAGCTTTAATCACTTTAAGAAGAATTATCTTTGTTAAACCCTAGGTTTTGGTCACAAGAATCATGTTAAGAATCATGGGTTTGATGTTAGAATAGATTAGTAATGTTAAGGGTGTTCTTACCTTCGATTTGAAGACTTGGAGGGATGATTTTCGTCCTTATGGTTTGGAAGGATGAAAAAAATGGGAACAAAATAAGACCATACCCATTTTAAACCCAATTTTCTGCCAGAAACTGAAGAAGTACGTCCTAAAAGGACGTCCCATACTTTAAAGGACGTCCCGTACTTTCCGGGCATCCTTTGGGCGAAATCTCTAGCTTTTGCACCCTTCAGGAAAAAGGACATAACTTTTCCACAGATTCAGTATCGGAGGCATGGATGATTCTCAACGTTCTCAGCATCTCATCAGTTAAACCTTGCGGGTCTTCATCTGGCTTTGACCCAAAAATTTTTGGGGGATTTAAACTCATGCAACCACAGGCTCTAGCACTAGTCGCCCTATCACCTGGACCCATACTCTGCCGTTGTGCCAGTGCGGCAACTAGTTGTGTCAATAGTTGAATAGCTTCGGTCATTTGTTGACCCGAATCACCCGGTGGAGGGACTGGAGGCATAGGAGCTGGAGCTGAAACCCCCTCTTTTTCTTCTAGAATAGGCGGAGTGTGAGAGGTATTGCATAGAGCCTCATTACGAGATTCGCCTTCTTCTATATTTATTGGTGGCTCCCTTTGCATCCGCCTTTCTGTCGTAGCCTTGCCCTTCTAGGCGGCTGTGGCTTTTCTCTTTACCGGCATCGCTGAAATCATAACACACAATTAGGGAGGAGAAAATCTTATAACATGGCTCTATGGCAAAATCTAATAAGAAGAAGAATGGTCATTTTTTTCCTAAATACCCCGCAACCTCTCATTTATAAGTGTGGCACGCTTCACACCCACAAACAAGACTCTGCTGGACACGGCTCGTAGACACACCCTAGGGAGAAACTGCTCTGATGCCACTTTTGTCACCATCCTACTAGGGGGCATGACGGGTACCCGGAGCTAACTACCGAGCACCACTCATTATGCTAGTCATCATACCCAACCTGAACATACACAATCTCGAAGGCAATATATACATACATATAATATATATATATATATATATATATATATATATATATATATATATATACACACACACCGATATATCCATAAGACATCAACTACCCACGCATCCGTATCTACGAGCCTCTACTAGAGTACTGTGACCTAAGGACGGGACAGGACCCCGTCATGGCCCCCTAGTCGGGTCGTGACATTAACATACCTTTTCGGTCACCTTAAACTTAACTGTTTAACGCTTATCCTCCCAAGCTCATAAATCTACATTCAAGAGAATTCATATTATTGTTAGGCTTATCGTCATATGCTTGTCTTAAGCCCTCAAATTAATTCCTTTTAAAATCTGCCGAAATTCGGGTAGCATCTCCCCTGTTTATATCCCTAGCCCGAAATCACAATACCAACAAAACAACAACAATAGAAATACTAATATCAACAACATCATCATCAATACAAAAATATTCCATAAAACATCCCACACGATGTTTTTCAACATACAACAACAATATACACTTCATGTCTTCCCAATGAAGGAGCATAATCTCATCAACACACCAACAACATTAGGTACCATCCATATACATGTAAATCAGCCCAACCATACGGCCACAACATGCTCAAAACAGTCCATAAACACAACAACTATAACACAACACTTTCTAACCTTTCCTCCATAACTATTTTCACTTTTAAGACTTGTTGAACCTTCAAATCAACTCAACATAAGAGATAGGATGAAGAACATACCTTATGCTTGAAGAAATTTAGCCACACCAACTTTCTTCAAGACCAAACTCACCACAACATCAAGTAGAAGCAAGAACAATCACCTTTCATGGACAAGTTTGGTGTAATCTTGTTAAATTCTTGATTTAATGGGCTATAAATGTTTGGGGGATGTGTTAGGAAGTTTCTAGGACTCATGAGTGTTTAGAATGATGAAAAAATGGGGTTGATGGGCTTTTTATACCCCTTATAAGTCGGTTCCACCGACTTTCCCAAGTGGGACCCACGAAAGCTATTTGGCAGCTTGGATGGGTTATCTTAAAACGGCCATTTCGTCCTACTCCGATGTCATTTTGATGAGCGGTTTATTGCGTTGAAACTAGACTCGACGAACTTCATTTTAGGCTTTTGAAACACCTTAAAAATCCTAATACACCTGGAGATATATCCCTCCAAAGTTGACCCAAAATTCTGTCAAAAATTCTGCCAACTTTTGTCCAAATTTTCGAGAAACTTATTTTCTTCGATTTGGTTGGTCCGGAATCTCCGAAACTCTCCATACATGATATATATCATTAATCATACTTGATAATGGGCAAGTTCTTTGGTTCTCAGGTTGTCCTTTCCAGTTACGACTTACGAGATGGTGATTCATCCTTTACTTCATTGTTAAGTACTTCCCATAGCTTGTACCTTCCAAAACTTCATGGGATGTCTTCGATGCTCCATTAATACAGTGAAATACGTAGCATGATCATTCTTTGAAAGTGCTAGGTGTAACACTCGGTCATCATTTTTAGAACAGATTAAGGCTAACAAGTTTGCGGATGCTAAGTTGTGTAAAATACGTGATAAGGTATTGCGTGGTGAGCCAAAGAGACCATGATTGACGAGGAAGGCGTCTTTGCGAATCAAAGGGCGAGTATGTGTGCCACGTATGGGCAATTTGATCTAGAGCATTCCGATAGAGACTCATAGTTCGAGGTATTCTATTTATCCTGGCGCTACAAAGATGTATCGTGATTTGAGGTAACATTACTGGTCGACAAGGATGAAACGTGATATAGTAGGGTTCGTTGCTCAGTGTCTGAATTGCCAACAGATGAAGTATGAAAATAAGAAACCTGGCGGTACACTTCAGAGGATGCCCATTCCTGAGTGAAAGTGAGAAAGAATACCATGGATTTTGTGGTTGGTCTTCCGAAGATGCTAGGGAAGTTTGACTCTATCTGGGTTATTGTTGACAGGTTGACTAAGTCTGCCCACTTTATTCCGGTGAAGGTAACTTATGATGCGGAGAAATTGGTTGAAATCTATATTCGTGAGGTGCTTAGGCTTCACGGGGTCCTATCTCCATCGTGTCCGATAGGGGCACCACGTTCACATCCAGGTTTTGGGAGTGTTTGCACAAGGAGTTGGGTACGAAGTAGGATCTTAGTTGTCACGACCACTACTGACCAAGCACTCCATAGACTCGTATTTGCGTCTTACTGAGTAACTTGGTGGCCCATAAATAACTTACAACTGAGCTATGCTGTCTCCTGGTAATTAACACAATAAATTCTACATCTAGAACTCACAACCAATGCATATATATAAACATAAGTGCTAAGAATAGTAGTGCAAGCCGACTAGGCCGCTACATACACTGTGCAATAAGAATAAGAGCCGACAAGGCTACATAGCATCCCAACTGCTTACCACTGTCTACAAACCTCTATGGAATACAAACTATAGAAAAGACAGGACAAGGCCCCGTCATACCCATATGTGCACATATCAAAATAGCATACCAAGGGGCTGCAGCTCCGGATCAACTAGACTGCACCGACTGCGGCTGAGGGAAAACTATCTCACGCCGGGCCTCCCGCGTTCGATCCTTCACCGGGCCTCTCGCGTTCGGGGTAACCATCTCACGCCGCCCACTAGTGGTGACTACCTGGCCATGTAGGCACGGTGTTATTATCATATCCATAAACCGCCACTACGCCCACCGTAGTGGTGTCTGCCCGGCCAACTAGGCCCGGTGTAATCATGCATAACATAAGCATGCATGAGAGCTCAATCAAAAGTTATAACTCTATCGGAGTGACGTAAGGTCGGTAACCTCCGATTATCTTATGGAACAATCATCATCATTATATCTCACCTTGGAGGAATAATTAACATAAGGTGAGATCAACAACAATGAATAAATCAAGAGAGTCATGAAATAAACTCAATAATCTCAAGATAACATTAAAACCATAAACTTTGGAATTTCTAGAAATACAATCATCATCATCATTATCATCATAAAATCATACTCATCTTTAGCATCATAAGAATTCTAGGAATCCTGAATCTCTAGCTTTTGAGAATAAGGACATTATGGAAAACATGTATGGATTCACAAGAAACGAATCATGCCTTTGGAAAGAAAGGGACTAGCCTTAACATACCTTTCGTTCTCCTTGGCCACTCAACGTTTATCCTTCCAAGCTCGTAAATCTACATATAAGCCATTCATACTTTTGTTAGGCTCAATGTCATACGCTCATCTTAAGCCTTTAATTTAATTCCTTTTAGAATCTGCCAAAATTCGGACAGCATCTCTCTTGTTTATATGCCTAGCCCGAAATCACAATCCAACAACCAAAAACAACAACAATACCAACATCAAAAACAACATTATCAACACCAATATGCTCCATAAAACATCCCACACGATGTTTTCCAAATTTCTCAACTAACCAACTTGTTATATGACTATTTAATAACTTTATCCCCGTAAATAAACTAAAATTAATACTAATAAGGAGAGATTCATTCCTTATTCTTTGCTAGGGCAGCAATAACTTCAATATTTTCCTTGGTCTCAAGCTAAGATGCACCGCAATACGATACTTTAGTCACAACTATACACTTCTCAAACCTGAATTCCAGAATTGCACGTGTTTTGTGCTAAAATTTAGTTGACGGAGGTTAGAGAAATATTCCAGAGTATTTGGGAACCTTTGAGGGGTGTTTGATCTGAAAATAATGGGGTAATCCCCCCTTTTATACTTGTCTAGAGACGGTTTGCACCGACCTAGAAAGTACTCAGCGCGTTCGCGCTGGGTAGTGGCTCATTCACGCTGGGTTATTTGTCACCCTTCTGCGCGTTCGTGCTACCTCCTAGTGCGTTCGCGCAGACCAACTTCCTAGCCTGCCAGCCAGACTTGTAAAGTCCATATCTTCTCATTCTGATGCCGTATTGATGAAGGGTTTGTTTTGTTGTAAATTAGACTTCATGAGTTTCACTTTAGGCTTTTGCTTTGCCTCAAAACTTGTCATATACTAAAAGCTATTCTTTCTCCAAATTCGACCAAAATTGTCCTTCGTATTTTCTCCAAAGCTCCAACAAACCTAGTTTCCTTAATCCACTTTCTCTCCAATCCTACCATAGCTTATTATATGAACTAAAACCTTCATAACCATAAGATAAACATATACAATCGTATATATCCTTGAAGGCAACTCTGGAGTCCATACTTAAAACAACCAGCACTTATAAATCTCAACGCAATGAACTATGGGGTGTTACATTTTTCCCCCTTTAAAAACACTCGTCCTCAAATGTTGAAGTAGAGTTCGCTCTGATGTGGATGTCAATGTTCTTACCTGCATTTGCCGGTATCTATTTTACTTACTTGCAGCCTAATTTTCTCACTAAAACTGAACTTATTTGAATTGTGCAGCTTATCCTTCTTCTTTTGTGGCAAAAATTTATGCTCCTGCTCAAGGTCGCCCCTTTTCTTACTAACTCTTCGCATTTAATCATTCTCGTTATCTCTTCACCTCCATTGTTGACACTCTTATATGCTCTTTTTCCCTGATACATATTTTTATCCAATTTTTTATCCCATATTCATTTTATTCAGGAATTCTTGTTCTCTTCGATCTTTACGTATCCTTCTTACACTTCACAGATATCCCCGGTCTTTGTTTTGTTGGGGTTAACTCACTTTTTTTATTCTCTTTTCCCTTGAGATAATCTCAAAACTGGTCATATTATAGCATTCTTTGCTTTCTTACCGCAGTCGAATCAATTCCTGCGATATTTTATCTCCGAGCTCGTGCAATACCAAATTTCGTCGCTTAATCCTTTCTTCCTTGGAATTGGACTTATCACGTTCGGGCTGGCTAACGGAATTTTTATATTCATTATCTTGAATCTTTTATTTAACAGTTCCCTTCCTTCAATCACACTTAAAGTTTCTAATTCTTAGTCTGGCTAATAAATTGGGGGTCAATTTGGAGGTTTGCTGAAGATTAACCAAGATTCCCTGTCATGCAACGAATTCAAATCGTTTCATTCATTCCTTTGTCTATAGCCTTCATTCATCCCTTTCCAATAAGAGCCATTATTTTGCTTGTTTCACGAGGTTCCATTGTCACTAGCTTGTCCTAATCAACCGCGATATCCTTTGACATTTCCTTTGGGATTCTCCTCCCACGTTTGACCTTCACCCGACTTTCACTTAATAAGTCTTTCACATAGTCTGACGCACCTATCGGTCGTTTCGGTTTATCAATCAAGTGGATCGCTTAATTCCTTAAATACCCATCTTCTCTGTTTATTTCCTTAAATCCTTTTCTTGCGATCTTATCTCCAACTATTTCCATGACTTCCCCTTCAGTTAGCTTAGCCCAACCTGTTTCGTGACTCTTTATGTCTCTACTATTGGACAACTTTTCTTATTTGGCTATGGCACTTTTCCTTACTCGCTTCTCTGGTGCTACTTTAGATTACCTCTCTTAGTACTGGTCGATTTTATATATACCATATCATGTCCTTTAAGTGTTACACCTCGGAAACTTCATGTCGTTATGTGGTAAATAGACTAATGCAAGCTTAAGGTGAACATGAGGCCCTTATAAGTATAAGAAGGGTATTTGGTGGCTTAAAAGTGCATACAATAAGATTTTGAAGTGATACGAATTAGTGAGACTAAGTTCATCAAAGGAAGGTGCGGTATAGGTTGTGTTTGGGGAAGACTTTGCAACTATCGAGTTAAGGATTGATTGGTAATGCCTTGGAGAGGAGTTATGAGGATATTTAGATTGTTAATGAAGTGTTAAACAAGTGTTAAGAAGGTTCCATAAGGATTGGAGATCAAACGAATCGACGAGAACAAGTTCGAGGTGAAGGTTGATTATACAACCATTTATACGGTCCTATAATATTATACGGTCCGTACAATGGTCCGTATAACAGTTACAGTGAAGGTCCATCACTGATGGAGTTATACGGTCACTTATACGGACCATATAAGGGTCCGTATAATCCCATCGGGCTGAGTTATTTTCCAAGTATAAATATAAGTCCCACTTTCTAATTTCTCATTTTATCATCTTCTCCACTTCTCTCAAGACCTCTAGAAGGTTCCATACATTTCACCAACATAAATGCAAGGTGAATCAAAGATCAAACACCAATAATTAAGGGATTCAAGTGCAAGGATGCTAACTAGGGTTCATGGAGCTAGAAATTTCCTTGGAAATGAAGCTAGGGTTTTCTCCAAGTGAAGTGTTTCCATCCAATGTCCGTTCCTACATAATCAAAGGTGATTTTTGTGTTCATTTCATGTTATTGAGTGTATTGAATGGTTAAAAGACTTGGATTAAGGAAGGAAGAGGAATATGAAGTTCAAATATGGGAATAGTGGTATTCTTGAATCGTAACTTGACGTGAATCATAGTTTTTGACATACCATGAGTATACCTTGTTAGAAATGATACGAATGATGTTAAAGAAGCATTATATGTGAATGAATATGGCGTTGTGTTGTAATTATGATTATGGATACTTTTGAAGGGAATTTGTGAGAATTGAATAATGCTAAACTTAAAGAGGTTCATTGATTATGATATTGCGGGCGTTGTTGTTGATGTTTGGGAGTTGTTTATTATGTGGAGGAAGTTGTAGAGACAAAGGAAATGCTGCCCAAATTTTGTTAGCTCTTTGTTGTGCTAATGAGATCTAAAACATGTTTCCGATTATCTAACCTTAGTAATAATTCTCTTGAATGTAGAATCGTGAACGTTAGAGGGAAGCGTTTAAGTAGTAAAGTTAAAGAGACGTAAGGTATGTAAGGCTAGCCCCCTTCTTTCAAAGGCACGATTCCTATACTATGATTTCTTTTCTATATTCCCATGATCTTCTTACACTGTAAAAGAGGAAGGTTAAAGGTTATTAAGGGCATCTTATGAGATAGAGATGAGCTATGTTCCATGATAATGATGATGACTGTGATGATGACATTGATGCTACGATAAGCTCGATATTCTTATTCTTATGATTTCATTGATGTGGCTTCTTGTTAATAGTCTCACCTCATGTTACTAGTTCCTTCAAGGTGAGACAGGCCGATCATGACTATTCCATAACATCATCGGAGGTTACCGACCTTACATAACTCCAATACTGTTGTAGCTTTCACTTGGACTCTCGTGCATGCTTATGTTATTTTTATGTATGCTTACACCATGCCTATATGGCCAGGCAGACACACCACTGCAGTGGGCATCTTACCCCAGACGCGCCTGGACGCGGGCTAATGATGATCATACCGTACCTTTATGGTCGGGCAGCTTATATATGTAGGATATGATATTATTTTATTATAAAGGTTAGCATGCATAACTCCACCTTAAGAGGCATTCAGTTATAGGTTTGATCCCAGCTTTATATTTCTTTATGTCTTTATTATGCTATTGTACATGCCTTACATATTCAGTACATTATTCGTATTGACGTCCTTTTCTTTATGGACGTTGTGTTCATGCCACAGTTAGACAGGGAGATGGTGCAGACACCTTGGAGCTTTTTCAGTAGATTTACAGGAGCACTCCACTACTCCGGAGTCGCCATTTCTTGGTATATTCTTTTGTGTACATATTGGGGTATGGCGGGGTCCTGTCCCGTCCTTATGATTCTAGTATTCCAGTTAGAGTGTAGATACCTATATGTGGGTTGTAGATGTTATGTGACCTCTTTATTGTATTTTGTACATCATTTTTGTAGCCTTATGGGCCCATGCTTATATATATGTTTGGGGGTTATTTGGAGATTAGTTAATGATAAGTATGATGAGAATGATATACGCCAGGTTGAGTATGATAGTCAGCATGATGAGTGGTGCTCAGTAATCAGCTTCGGCTACCCATCATGGCCCACTAGTTGGGTCGTGACATTTAGCTTCTTGGCCGGACTCCTTAATTCCTTACAATCTCATCGTAGTTCCATTTGTGATAACGCCCAGGTGATTGGTATTAACTTCTCCCTACTAACGTCTTATTATTCTCGATGATGATTTGTCCTCAGATTGCCCATCCAATGTATATCGAGTAGCCGAGAGATTTATATTCAAATTGGACTCAATCAACCAGACTTCTTTTCACAATCCGTTCATGACAACAACCGTAACACAATACCTTATACACTTGTATGCGACACTTCCACCTTATTATTATTATTATTATTATTATTATTATTATTATTATTGTTATTATTATTATTATTATTATTATTATTATTATTATTATTATTATTATTATTATTATTATTATCATCATCTCTCATAGAAAAATTACATTCATAACATATTAACAATCACAACGTAAGCTGACTTACGACTCAAGATATCTTTAAATCCATATTTGGAGCTTTTCCGCCAATTTCCTTTCCTCAATTCTTAACATAATTAATTCGTAATCATGGGATTAGGATAAAATCTCACTTCATCACAACCTTCTATAGTTATTCTCCTTTGTTAAAATCTTCATCTCCTCTTATACTAAAATTTCCTTTTTACTTCTTTTATTATCTTGTCATGTATTTTGTTCCACCTTTGTTTCATATATACCTGCAATTAGTCCATTCCCACTTTCTGTTAGTAAATCGGTACATCTCAACTTTGGCTTCTTCAAGCCGATATATTTTCCCCTTTCCGAGCATAGGAGTATTGTAATTCATCTCGAAACTAAATTTGGTTTCCCCCACCCTTTTAGGAATATTCTCATATACCAGTAATATTCAAGTACTCACCATCCTTGGTAAGCATCTGGCCAGCTTTAGCGGTCCTCTAACTCTTTATCCCATACAATACTAGAATTCCTTTCATTGCTTGGTTTTAATTATTCCCCTTTCATTAGCTGAACTTTTGCACTGAGTCAAAGGTTTACACATATTGAATACAATTCAGACCACTTCTTCCTTTCGTGATTATTAATCCTTTAGGCCAATGAATTAATGGTGACATCAAAGTTTGTCGGGGTCATTATACAATGCTCCTTCAGCCGTGATCTTCATTCCTGACTACTTTTTACTAGATCCTTGAGATTCTTCTTACTCTAAATTCCCGATTTACATCTATACTATACTATTCATTCTCACGATTCATCCTTTCATTTTTGCATCACAGTTCTGCATCATAGTCCTTCAAATTTTTCTTACCAATTCTTATGCTTATCATGAAATGTTCGTAAAGGGCACTCTTTTCTTCTTCTTCCTTCGTCCAACTCTTGAGATATTACAACTTATCTGTATTCATGCACATCCCTCGTACATTCTTCCTATTTCCTTTCTGATCGAATTTCTATGCTTCGTACTATGACTTTTATCTCCAATTATCGATATTTTGTCTCCTGGCCAGACTTATTAGCTTATTATCATTCCTCTTTCCCCAATTATTATGTCATAGTTACTCTACTTTAATAGTCGGAGAAAAATAATATCAACTGGCCCTGTAGCAATTGCTACCTTAACTTCAATACCCAACTTGATCAGTACCTTCAGTATCTCATAAGATAAATCATAAGGCTCATATGTTTCCTGTTGTCCAATGACCTTTACCACATCTGCTGAAAAAAAATTAAGATACCTTTCCTTAGAAGGATCTCATCCGTCCTTTTTATTACAGCCTAGTCTTTTTCACCTATACTTAAACATCTATTAGAAGTTCTGAAGGAAAACTCGAATAAAACTCTGTAATACATTTTCCCCCGCGGTTGGAAAAGTCCCGGACTTCCGTGGGTGGGTAAATACTATCATAACCTCTGAAATTTCCAACGTCTAGAAAATTGTCGTAGTCACAAATCAACACACGCGACTGCTTTTTATCCTTAATCCCGGGGTCGCTAGCGGCAACAAAATGTCTTAGTCGCAATTTTCCATAATTAATTTGGTTATCGGTTCCTTTAGAATCCCCACTCGTCAACTACTAAATAATATCCCTTAATAATCACACATAACATGAGGAATTTTGAGAAAAGACCCATATACCTGTAGTCGGCCTACCCTGATCCTGGTCTGGGGGACTGTAAAGTGAAGTATTGCTTTCACCATCCTTCCACCATCTACTGGTCTAACCATCCTCGTTTTTCCCATCATAGTCCGAAGGATATGAATACTCTAGTAGCTCTTGATTAACTGAAGGCCAAGACAGAGGGCTAGAATACTTTGTAACACCTACACTCGTGGTTGCTCGGACGTAGTGCTTAATCATAGGAGAAACAGGAGGGGCCAAACCTGGTGCATCCTTAGGAGCCTCTTGCTCCACTGGTGTGTCATACGAACCCTCAGACGGGTCCGTCTCATAACTATCCTCTGATGGATCCTCCTCCATAGAAGTCACGACCTCTGGGGGAATCATCTCAATGTCCTCAGAAGGATCTGTCTCAATGGAATAACTAAGACTCCTCCTAGTCTGTCTCAGTGCCTAAGGTCCGGAGTCCACCCTGGGGGCCTTCTTTGCACCCCCACTATCAGAAGCCGACCTCTTCATCTTTATCAATCAGCGCTTACCAACAGGAAAAGAGGGTCATAAATGATCTTTCCTAGACTCTGGCGCTATCGCACGATCTAAGATAGACAGAAAGGTCAATGATTCCTAAATGCCCTGCAGCCTCTTGTTTATAAGTGTGGCGTTCTTCACACCCATAAACAAGAATCAACTGGACATGGTCTGTAGACAACCCTAGCATAGAATTGCTCTGATACCACTTTTGTCACGACCCAAACCGATGAGCCGTGATGAGTGTCCAACCACTACTGACCAAGCACCTCTTAGTCTCGTATTTGCGTCTTGCTGAGTAACCTGGTGGCCTATAAATAACTTACAACTTAGCTATGCTGTCTCCTGGGAATTAACACAATAAATTCTGCATCTAGAACTCACAGCCAATGCATACATATAAACATAAGTGCTAAGAATGGTAGTGCAAGCCGACTAGGCCGCTACATACACTGTGCAACAAGAATAAGAGCCGACAAGGCTGCATAACATCCCAACTACGTACCACTATCTACAGACCTCTATGGAATACAAACTATAGAAAAGACAGGACAAGGGCCCGTCATACCCATATATGCACATATCAAAATAGAATACCAAGGGGCTGCAACTCCGGATCAACTGGAGTGCGCCGACTGCGGCTGAGGGAAAGCCTACCGAGCTGGATCGTCACATTGACTACCTGAACCTGCGGGTATGAACGCAACGTCCACAAGAAAGGACATCAATACGAATAATGTACTGAGTACGTAAGACATGAATAACAACATAATAAGAAATATGAAACATAACATGAGATAGAGATAACCTGTATATCTGATTGCCTCATAAGGCATATATCATGAATGCTTAGCTTTCTTTAAAAAAACATTTCTCATACATATGTAACATAATCATTAGCCCGCATCAGGGGTAACCATATCACGCTGCCCACTAGTGGTGACTGCTCGGCCATGTAGGCACGGTGTTATTATCATATCCATAAGTCGCCCATACGCCCGCTATAGTGGTGTCTGCCCAGCCAACTAGGCCCAGTATAATCATATATAACATAAGCATGCATGAGAGCTTAATCCAAAGCTATAACTTTATCGGAGTGACGTAAGGTCGGTAACCTCCGATTATCTTATGGAAAAATCATCATCATTATATCACATCTTTGAGGAACAATTAACATAAAGTGAGATCAACAACAATGAATAAATCAAGAGAGTCATAAAATAAACTCAATAATCTCAAGATAGCATTCAAACCATAAACTTTGGAATTTCTAGAAATACAATCATCATCATCATTATCATCATAAAATCATACTCATCTTTAGCATCATAAGAATTCTAGGAATCCTGAATCTCTAGTTTTTGAGAATAAGGACATTATGGAAAACATGTATGGATTCACAAGAAAGGAATCATGCCTTTGGAAAGAAATGGACTAGCCTTAACATACCTTTCGGTCTCCTTGGCCACTCAAAATTTATCCTTCCAAGCTCGTAAATCTACATATAAACCATTCATACTTTTGTTAGGCTAAATGTCATACCCTCATCTTAAGCCTTCAATTTAATTTCGTTTAGAATCTACCGAAATTCGGGCAGTATCTCCCCTGTTTGTATGCCTAGTCTGAGATCACAATCCAACAACCAACAACAACAACAACAATACTAATATCATCAATAACATTATCAATAGCAATATGTTCCATAAAACATCTCACACGATGTTTTCCAAATTTCTCAACTAACAAACTTGTTATACAACTATTTAATAACTTTATCCCCGTAAATAAACTGAAATTAATACTAATAAAGAGAGATTCATACCTTATTTTTTGCTACGGCAACAATAACTTCAATATTCGCCTTGGTCTCAAGCCAAGATTCACCGCAATACAATACTTTAATCACAACTATACACTTCCCGAACCTGAATTCCGAAATTGCACGTGTTTTGTGCTAAAATTTAGTTGACAGAGGCTAGGGGAATATTCCAGAGTATTTGGGAACCTTTGAGGGGTGTTTGATATGAAAATAAGGGGGTAATCCCCCTTTTATACTTGTCTAGAGTCGGTTTACACCAACCTAGAAAGTACTTAGCGCATTCGCATTGGGCAGTGGCGCATTCGCGCTGGGTCATTTTTCACCCTTCTGCGTGCTCGCGCTGCCTCCTGGTGGGTTCGCGCAGACTAATTTTCTGGCCTACCAGCCAGACTTGTAACGTCCATATCTCCTTACTCCGATGCCGTATCGATGAACGACTTGTTGCATTGGAAACTAGACTTCATGATCTTCACTTTAGGATTTTGCTTTGCCTAAAAAATTCTCATATATTAAAAGATATTCTTTCTCCAAATTGGACTAAAATTTCCCTTCATATTTTCTCCAAAGTTCCAACAAACTCAGTTTCCTTAATCCACTTGCTCTCCAATCCTCCCATAGCTTATTATATGAACTAAAACCTTCATAATCATAAGATAAATGCATACAATCATATATATCCTTGAAGTCAACTCCGGAGTCCATAGTTAAAACAACCAACATTTATAAATCTGAACGTACAGAACTACGGGGTATAACATTAGTACTGCCTTTCACCCTCGGACTGACGGGCCATCTGAGCGGACTATTTAGGTTCTTGAGGATAAGCTTCTTGCTTGTGTGATAGACTTTGATGAGCATTGGGATCAATTCTTGCCTTTGGCCGAATTTGCGTACAATAATAACTACCACTCGAGTACCGATATGGCCCCATTTAAGGCATTATATGGAAGGAGGTGTAGGTCTCCTATTGGATGGTTTGATGTGTTCGAGGTGAGACCTTGGGGTACCGATCTTCTGAGAGAGTCCCTAGAGAAGGTGAAGGTGATTCAAGCTAAGATTCTGGCAGTGCAGGGTATACAAAAGGAGTATGCAAACCGCAAGGTCCTAGATCTTGAGTTTGAAGAGGGAGAGCAAGTGTTGTTGAAGGTCTCACCCATGAAGGGTGTGATGAGGTTTGGGAAGATGGCTTTGAAGAGGGAGAGCAAGTGTTGTTGAAGGTCTCACCCATGAGGGAGAGCAAGTATTGTTTAAGGTGGCTTACAAGTTGGCTTTACATCCAGGTCTATTAGGTGCTCATCCGATATTTCATGTTTTGATGTTGAAAAGGTACCACAGCGGTGGTTCTTGCATAATCCGTTGGGATTCAGTTTTGTTAGATGAAAATTTGACATATGAGGAAGAGCCCGTTGCAATCTTAGACAGGGATGTTCGCAAGTTGAGGTCTAAGGAAATAGCCTCTGTGAAAGTTCAGTGGAAGAATCATCTGGGGGAGAAAGCTACTTGGGAAACAAAATCTGATATGCGTAGCACGTATCCTCAGCTTTTCGCAAAGACAGGTAACTTCTCCCTAGATTTCTTATCTTTGTCCGTTCGGGGACGAACGGTGTTTTAGTTGGTACTTGGTGTAATGACCCTTCCGGTCGTTATGGGAAAGGTAGGATCACCTAACTAAATAGAGCCTTTCCAGGGGTAGAACGAGCCAGTAGAAACTCGATTTTGTAAGCTTAAGAGCTGAAACTTGACTTGTTTGTAATTGTTGTTTAATTTTGCTGAGTCCGTTAGGAGTGACGTAGGAAATTAGAACTCCGTTGGGAATTCTAAGGCCATGGGTGGATTCGTATCATGTTTTTATGTTTATGTGCATGTTTTGTTTGTGTTTGAGAGGCCTCAGATGAAATGTTGAGTGAAAGGGTGGAAAACTGGGAAAAAGTCAAGCTCACTGCCCAAATGGCACCGCTGTGGCGGAAGGAGTACCGCTGCGGCTGTACCGCTGTAGCGGTGGGTAGACTGCTGCCAGCGGCCAGCCATTTTCCCTATGGCTGCTGTGGCGGTCGATGATCCGCTACGGCGATACCGCCATAACGGTGGACGGACCGCCATAGCAGTGAGCGGATGTCTCTTGTTCCGCTGTAGCTGTCACTTGGCTGCTATCTTTGGGATCGCTGCAGTAGTGAAACGATCGCTACACAAAAAATAGTAGCCCATGTTTTAAACTCATAGTCTCACATTCTTTATTCATAAAACACCAACACAGTTCCCCACAAGCACCTAGGGTGAAATTCCAAGCTAGGGCAACAAACTCTTGGGAGGTAAGTCTCATATATCCCTTTCTATCATTCTGTTTCGCCTTCATGATTGTCATCCCTTTTATAGGTCTTCCATGGTGAAATTTGTAATAGTAACCCTAAAATTAATAAACCTTCTAAACTTGTTGGTTTTGGTGGTTATCACTTATTTATCATCTAATGGCTTGGGTTAACTCCTCTTAATCATGAATTGAGTCCTTAGAGCCATAAACTAAGTGAATTGAGACCTAGGGTTCTATAAAAATGGTAACTTGACCATGAAAACTGCTTGTAGTGGGAATGTTGATATAATATTCTTATAATTTGATGATTAATGATTACTAAGGTCCTTGATAAGTTGCTTTACACCTAGGGAATCATTTACCCATTGGGATGGGGGTAAAGGGTAGGGTAATCATGAATTGGTAATTGTGACTACAGTATTTGTGACTCATTGAGCCTTCTGTTTCTAGACTTTGAGCGTTCCGAGGCTTTAAGGAAGGGAAAAGCTATAGCAGAGTGACTTGCGTTGTTTCAGCTCTACGTTTGAGGTAGGTTACGGTCTACTTGAGTTAGACTTTGATTAGTTGATTGTATGTGTTGTAAATTCTATGGGAGAAACCATGTTTAGTTTTCATGCATGATATTGTGTGTTAGAACTCTTATATGTGATTGATTGAATTACGGTGTAGGCTTCGTGCCCTGTTCATGCGTGTTGAATCTACAGTTGATATTGTTGTGATGAGAAGTTAATATGACCTTCTCGGTGTAATTGTGATATGAAATAATGATTGAGCATTGATAATGAGAAGGTAAGAAATACTGTTAGGTAAAGGGATATGGAAAGGCACAAATGTGACCTAGATTATCAGCTCGTGGTCCGAGGTTCATTCCGAAAATGAGAGGTACATACATATGGCCCGCGTTCGAGGTTTGTTCCGGAGCGAAGGTTTATGCTCGGGTCCGAGGAGTGAATTCGGAATGAGTGGTACATGGACACCATGGGTCCCTGCAGGTCATGACTACTGAGTAATTACATCAGTTAGCATGTATGTACAGTGAGTGTGGTTATTGTGGTAAACTTATTCCCATTTGTGGCTTCCGCTGATTATGATTCTTGATATCTTAGTGACTTGATTTGTGATTATCCTTGTTGGACCTGTTATGGTTTATTGATTTCGTGTCTGTTTGCTGGCTTGTTTATTCTACTGATTTTATGAGATATGCATGATACTAATCTTAGTCGGCCTATGATATCTACCGATACATAGTGTTTGTACTAATACTACCTTATTGCATTCTTTTGAGTGCAGATTTCGATACAGAGACTGCTACCCGCCCTTACGTCTAGCGTTGAGGAAGTTGCTGACAGATTTAGGGTGAGCTTATATCCATGCCAGGCCGCCCGAAGATCTTCCTCTTAGGATGTCTTTTACTATTCTGGACATTATGGATATTTATTAGACAGATTTCATTCCTTATACATGTTTTAGATTAGAGTCCTGGTACAATAACTTTCGAATTTTGGGGATTTTGTAATAGTTAGAACTTCCGCACTTATTTCAGTATTTATGGCATGACTAATTTTGTTTATTTGATGCTTGAATAAGTAATAACTGACTAACTTGGTTAATACAAAATCGGACTTGAATGAATAGAAGACTTTGTGTGTTGGTTCGCCCACTAGGAGTTAGTGTGGATGCCAGTCATGGTGGGTTGGGTCGTGACAGTTCTTCTACTTTTTCTAACTATTTCGATCCCATTCATTGTCCAACAAGTAAAACTTTCTTAGTAAAAATCTTGCAATTCCGTACTGTATCGCCATAAACATTAAACATTACAATCTTTGTAATTTACAGTCCTTTTTTATTCCACCTTTTATGTTTTACCTTCTTGTTCGCAAACCATATACATAATAAGACACAGGTATCGTACCGAAACACATATGTACTCTTTCCATATCTTTCCTTTTGAAGCAATTACAATGACCATATAGTCATATCATCATCTTATTACCATAACATTTCTTTACTGTTTTATCGACATACTCACAATCTTAACCTGCCATCTAACCACAGATTCCACTTAAGGTTCTTCTTTTAACACTACCCTTTTCCCGTTTGTAGATGTAACCATCGGAGCTTTATGACTTATCGTTGCTGCTTAACATAAAAAATTTCAAAACCACGCTCATTTAATTCTAACATTTTATCAAAGCGGTGAATATACATTCGATCCTCAATCGCTCTAGTCCGAAAATTCCGGGGGGCTTTTCAAGTTCGATCTTGTATTTTTGCACCCAAATAACACACCCAACATAGAAGTAACCTTAAGCACAACTAAAAATGTACTTTACTTACCTCAAAAAGTAGATATGAATTGACATCCACAGCCGGTTCAGCTTAAAACCACCCTTAATCATAACACAACACCATAGAGCAACTTCTTGTAGTCTTCAGCACTTTGGTAGAGATTTTGAGTTGTTTAGCTTTGGATTCACCGTTGAGCCTTTGAGAAATGTTATAGGTGTTCTATTAGAGCTTATGGTATGAATTTGGTCGAATTATGACAAAAAATGTGGCTTCCAAATAATTTATAAGCTTGAATGTCGGCCACCACCTCAAGTGGGTACCAGCGAGGTTGACTGCTTACTCTCGCGAAAATGGGAATATCTCTCTATTCCAATATCATATGGATTAATGGTTTAATGCATTAGAAACTAGACTCGTAGAACTTCAATTTTATGGGTAGAACGCCCTATAACTCCAAGTACATTGGGAGAAAAGCTCAGTGACATTAGACCCAAATTTCAGCAAAATTTATTAACGTAACATGCGATACTTTTCCCCGACTTTTATTTTACAACTTGCTTGACTTCAAAAATTAACATACAAATATTATATAATTCAAGTACCATAAAACACGACCTCAACATATTAAGCACTCCTAGTTTAACCTCGAAAGTAGGGGTTATAACATCCTTGATTCGTTTAACCCCGAAACCTTATGGTACATGCTGAACATTTGCTAAATGTCTTCCTTAGCCCTATAGGAGTTCCATGGCCTCTCTGGGCTTACGTTAGTTTACTTAGGACCCAACCGATGGAACAATTTTGCGAGTTGTAACAACTAAGAGAAGACCACATTAACATGCCCCCAGGATGAAATAATAAGAAGATGTGTACCAGAGACTGAAATGAACAACATCTTAAGTCATTACCACGATGGAGTAGTAGGAGGAAATTATGGAAGGAGGAAACAGCTGCAAAAGTACTTGAAGTTGGCTTTTTCTGGCCTAATCTGTTCAAAGACGCAAGAAATTATGTCGCCACTTGAGACAAATGCCAAAGAAGCGGTAACATTACGAAACGAGATGAGATGCCTCTTAACTCTATTCTGGTATGTGAAGTATTTGATGTGTGGGGCATTGACTTTATGGGTCCTTTCCCTCCATCAAATGGTTGCGAATATATTTTAGTGGCTGTTGATTATGTTTCAAGGTGGGTAGAAGCAATTGCTACTAGAACAAATGATGCTCGTGTTGTTTGTACTTTTCTCAAGAAAAATATTTTTTCTGGATTCGGAACTCCACGAATTATCATAAGTGATCAGGGAACTCATTTTGTAAACAGACAATTCGCTAGTTTGTTTTCAAGATATGGTGTAACTCATAAATAAGTACTCCATATCATGCTCAAACAAGCTGGCAAGTAGAATTATCCAACAGAGAATTAAAAAGAATTTTAGAAAAAAGAGTTGGTTCCTCTCGTAGAGATTGGTCATTAAAATTAGATGAGGCTTAATGGGCATATAGAACTGCTTTCAATACTCCCATAGGTACATCTCCTTATAGACTAGTTCTTGGAAAAGCTTGTCATTTACCTGTGGAATTAGAACATAAAGCATATTGGGCTATAAAATTGTTGAATCTTAATTTGCCAGATGCAGGTAAAAATCATTTGTTACAGCTTGATGAATTGGAGGAGTTCGGACTTGAAGCATATGAAAATGCTATATTGTACAAAGAAAAGACAAAAAGATGGCATGATAACCTCATTCGCCATAAGGATTTTAAAATAGGAGATCATGTTCTGTTGTACAATAGCCGATTGAGACTATTTCCAGGAAAATTTAAGTCACGTTGGACTGGACCGTACATCGTAACAGAAGCAACCCCCTATGGTGCTATCAAAATAAAACATATAGATGGGGGAGAAAAATTCAAAGTGAATGGTCATCGATTGAAACCTTATGTCACCAGAAGCTTTGGCAAACAGGCTTCAACAATTCTTTTTACTTAAAAAGAATATTAATAAGTCGAGCTGACGATGTTAAACTCAGAACTATTTTCTTCTTCCCTCTTTCATATATTGAATAAATTTTAGTGGTTAGAAGTATAATATTTACTTTTAAGTATATTTTAAATAATTTCAAATATATAAAAATAAAAGTTTTTAAATAATATATATATTTGCATGTTTACATCCCCTGATCCGACTGATTTTTTTTCTTTTGCTGCAACTTAGCCTTTGTAATACGAGAGATACCCCAAGAAGCAAGAAACAAAGGAATACATTTAAAATTGTGGGTTGAATTCACAAGCACTCGGAAAAAGAGAAGAAGGAATTAGGGAAGTCCTTTTTATCTCCTTTTCTTATAAAATGTGCGTCATGGGGACACGACATTCCTTAAGCATGGGGGGTGGGGGGGGGGATAGCGGAATATGTCATTTCTTTTATGATTTTTCTCTAAAGATTTTTGTTTCTCCTGTATTACAATTTAAAAAAAAAAAATTGTGCATGTGTGTTTTAATATAAAAGATATAAAATAAGTTACATTTTCATATACTTCATGGATTTCTTGTTCGATTCTTTTCCATGGTCGTAATATTTTGAACCGAACACTTTTTAGGACTTTTTAGTTAATTTCTTTGTTTTTGTAAATAAGTCGGCTAAACTTGGTTTGCTTTGAAAATCATGAGACTTCAGAAAGACGAATTTCGCTGAGTACCTTTCATGAGTTTTACGACTACTTTTCTAAGCACATACTTGCTTATTGGTGATTGGAATCATGGTGTTCGATAGTCCCAAGTGCATTGTGTGGTCAGTATATAGTACCCAGTTCTCATGCTTATCCAGAAATCTAGAACTTACCTTGAATGTGGTTTGAGGTCAAATTCTAGGTAATTTTGTGTTGAGAAATGAAAGTAGGCCTTCCTTGTTAAAACATGGCCCAAATTGACCAACCTTGATGATTTTTATCCCTAGCTAGCCCTGTTGAGCCTAAATAAATTATCCCTTATTTATTGATTGCCGAACTTTAACCATTAGCCTTTTTTTTTTACAATGTCTTATTCGTTCACCCTATCTACCTTTAGGAACTGTAAAATTTGATTTGAATGAAGAAAATTAAGTGTGAATTGTAAAAGGAACAGGAGACAAGATAATTGATTGAATTCTTGATCTTTTGAAATGTTGTCGTAAAGAAAACAAAGTGCTGTTGAAAACTCAAAAAAAAAAAAAATAATGTCACGCCCCAATTCCAGAGAGGCGTGACTGGCACCCGAAGCCACGCTAGGCCCGAGCGAACCGCTCTAAATCTGAAACTCTGGGAGTGACCCCCCAACTTAAACAGATAATGTCTAATCTGGAGATACATAAATATGCTGACTGTCTCGTCTAAACTGGGTGCACACCCAAAACATATATATAACTGAGCAACCCGATGAGGCTGCTTTAATCGTACAAAACCAACAGCATCTAACATACACATACAAGCTGACAAGGCTATCACACTGACATACTATATACAGGACTCGTCTGCAAGCCTCTAGGGAGATGTATGACTGTACCATACAATCTGGTATCAAAAAGGAAAACTCCAAAGGACCTGGCAAGTCCGAATAGAAAGGGAGCTCACTAATCAGCTGATGTCCGATTTCGCCTACTCGGGAGGTCTATCAACCTGTTGATCAGTACCTACAGGCATGAGTACAGCGCCCCCAGACAAAGGGATGTCAGTACGAATAATGTACCGAATATGTAAGGCAAGATAACAATTGAAATAATGTAACAAGCTATACTCCGGATATCTCAAGAAAGCATCCAGAGGCGCTCGACCTAGGTGGCTTTTAATCAGAGACAAGATAACATAACTCTATAGACAAAACTCCGTGACCCGAGGGTCAGGCATAGATCCTTCCATGACCCGTAGGTCTGGTAATAAATCCATGACCCAGAGGTCAGGTAATAACTCCATGACCCGTAGGTCAGGTAAAAACTCCATGGCTCATAGGCCAGGTAACAACACTGTGGCTCATAGGCCAGGTAATAACTCTATGGCTCATAGGCCAGGTAAAATAAAAATGTCTCACTGACCAAGGGGCCAGGCTAAAGAAAAACATATATATCATGCAGTATATCATGCGTGTCTTTGAAAAACACTGATACTGTAACATGCCTCTTCCGTCTCTCTATGACTCAAGGACACAAGGAAGGGATGTGGCCCATCAAAAAGAATAACATAGCACCCGAAAACTAGACAACAGCATGACAAGCTCTACTTTGACAAATCTCGAGTCATAAGGTTAATCACGCTTTTACCATATATGGAGCCATGCCAAGAAAAGAAGAAACAGCCTTAACATACCTTTTCGTTCTTCTATTACTTAACGTTTATTCTCCCGAGCTCGTAAATCTACATTTAAGAGAAAACATACTACCGTTAGACTTATTATCATATGCCTATCATAAGTCTTTAAATCAAAGTCCTTTAGAATCTGCCAAAATTCCGGCAGCATCTCCCCTATTTATATCCCTGTCTCGAGTCACAAGACCAATAAAAACAATACAATAACAACAATACCAACACCAATAACACCATCATCAATACAAAAATATTCTATAAAACATCTCACACGATGTTTATCAAATTTTTCAACCCACAAATTTGTTATACAATTATTTACTAGCTTTATATCCGTAAATAAACCTAACTCAATATCAATAAGGGAAGATTCATACCTTACTCGTGCTAGAACCGCAATATCTTCAATATTCACCTTGAATTCAAACCAAGACTCACCGTAATACGATTTTATAATAGCAACTGTACGCTGTCTAGACCTGAATCCGGAGATTATATTTAATTTGGGCTAAAATTTGATGTATGAATGTTGGGGAAATTTTTAGAATATTTAGAGGATTTTCTGGTGTGTTTTGGATGAAGAAAGGGGGGTAAGCCCCATATATAAGGTTCCAGAATCTGCCTAGACCGACTCAAAAATTACTTAGCGCGATCGCGCAGCCTCATAGCGCGTTCGCGCTGAGTTGCTGGGTCCTCCTCTGCGCATTCACGGCACCTTCTGGCGTGTTCGCGCAGGGTTAATTCCCTGGTGTGACAACTCATCTTAAAATGCTCGTAACATTTGATTCAGGTGTCGGATTGATGCGTGATTTGTTGCATTGGAAACTAGACTTCATAAACTTCAATTTAGGCTTTTGATTTACTTCAAAACTCCTCATATACTAAAAGATATTCCTTCTCCAAGTTGGACCAAAATTGTCCCCCATCTTTTCTCCAAAGTTCCAACAACTTAATTTCCTTAATCCAGTTGCCCTCCAATGATTCCCTAGATTATTATATGAACTTAAACCCTCATAATCATAAGATAGACGCATATAATCTCATATATTCTAGAAGGTACTCCAGTATCCACCTTTTTGTTGTCGAAAAATCCCTCTCCACTTTATTAAACTCTTCTCTTAGGCAGTTACCTAGCTAACACATAACGAATCTTAACGTACCAAACTACGAGGTGTAACATTCCAACCCCCTTAGAAAGATTCGTCATCGAATGTTAAACTCTTAGGATTTCTATGATTATTTCGCCAAAGTTTCCCCTGTAATTGTACCACTACCATCCTGTTACAACAAACCCAAAATATACGGTGCCTCACAGGGCTACAATAATAACGAAAATAATGGCCTCACATGACCAAGGAACTATAAGAAGGAAAGCGTTACGCACCTGAAGAAAAAGACGTCTCTGTCTGAACTTCTTCTGGGAGTGGAAATGAATGTGGATACCTAGACTTCATATCTCCCTCAGCCTCCCAGGTCATTTCCTCCCTACTATTGTTTCTCCAAAGAACTTTCACTGAGGCTACATCTTAGTTCTTAGCCTCTGAACTTTTCTATCCAGGATTGCAATGGGAACCTCTTCATATGATAGTTGCTCGGTAACCCAAAAATCATCGATGATCACAACTCTCAAAGGATCTCCAACACACTTATGGAGCATGGATACATGGAAGACTGGGTGTATGGACTCTAAGTTGGAAGGTAGATCCAACTCATAAGCTACATTGCCCACTCTACGAATAATCCTATAAGGCCTGATATATCGAGGGCTAAGCTTACCCTTGTTACCAAATCTCATGACGCCTTTCATTAGCGACACCTTTAGGAATGCCCAATCATTAGCTTGGAACTCTAAGCCTCGTCGGCGATTATCCGCGTATGACTTCTGTCGACTTTAGGCTATTAATAATCGATCTCGAATAAGCTTAACTTTATCCACCGCTTGCTGGACTAAGTATGGCCCTACTAATTTCGTCTCTCCCACTTCGAGCCATCTAATTGGTGATCTGCACCTTCGCCCATATAAAGTTTCATATGGGGCCATTTGAATACTGAAGTGGTAGCTATTATTGTATGCAAACTCAACAAGAGGCTAGTGATCATCCCAATTACCCCCAAAATCTAACACACATGCCCGTAACATATCTTCAAGGGTTTGAATAGCACGCTCAGCCTGTTTGTCTATCTGGGGGTGAAATGCTGTGCTAAGATTCACCTGAGTCCCCAAACACTCCTGAAACGGTCTCCAAAAGTTAGTTGCAAACTGCGTACCCCTACCAGAGATAATGGATACAAGAACACCATGAAGTCGGACTATCTCCTTAATGTAAAGCTTCGCATAATCCTCGGTAGAGTAAGTAGTCCTGACAGGTAGAAAATGTGCTGATTTTGTCAATCTATCAACAATTACCCTTACAGAATTAACCCTACGCTGAGATCGGGGTAAGCATGAGATGAAATCCATATTAACTACTTCCCACTTCTAGGTCGGGATCTCTATAGCCTGTAATAATCTGCTGGGCTTCTGATGTTCAATCTTTACCTGTTGACAATTAGGACACTGGGCCACGAACTTCGCGATATCCTTCTTCATTCCATCCTACCAATAAACTTCTTCGATGTCGCGATATATCTTTGTTGATCCTGGATGGATAGAATAGCGGGAGCAATGAGCCTCCACCATAACCTTCTGAGGTAAACCCACAACATCGGGGACACACAACCTGCCTCGATATCGGAGGACTCCATCTCCTATAATTCTGAATGGTGATTTCTTCTTTTGCGAAGCTGTTCCTTGTAATGGGTCAATGAAGGGTCGTCATACTGGCGCCTATTCACCTCGGCTTCTAAGGATTATGTTGTTGTAGTCTGAATAGTAACTCTGGCATCTCCTGAATCTATAACTCTGACCCTCAAAATGGCTAGCTGAAGAACCTCATTAGCCAGCTCCCTTTTTCCAGCCCGTAGGTATGCTAAGCTACCCATAGACTTGCAGCTGAGGGCATCTGCTACCACATTTGCTTTCCCCGGGTGGTACAAAATATCCATATCATAATCTTTCAGCAATTCTAACCACCGCCTCTGCCGCAAGTTTAGCTCCTTCGGCTTGAAGATGTATTGAAGACTTTTATGATCTGTATAGATATCCACATGAACGCCATAAAAGTAATATCTCCAGATTTTAAGTGCATGAATCACGGTACGCTAACTCTAGGTCGTGAGTTGGGTAGTTCTTCTCGTGCTTCCTGAGCTGTCTAAAAGCGTAAGCAATCACTTTGCCATGCTGCATTAATACATAACCCAATCCGACCCTCAAAGCATCACAATAGACATCATAGCCCTCAGATCCTTCTGGAAGTACTAGAACTGGTGCTGAGGTCAACTTATCCTTCAATTCTTGAAAACTCTGCTCGCAAGCCTTTGTCTATTGGAACCTGGCTACCTTCTGAGTCAACTTCGTCAATAGGGCAGAAAAAGAAGAAAATCCCTCTACAAATCTTCTATAATACCCTGCTAAACCCAGAAAATTACGAACCTCTGTCGGCGTCATAGGTCGAGGCCAAGTCTTCACAGCCTCTATCTTCTCAGTATCCACTTTGATGCCTTTATCAGAAACAATATGACCTAAGAAAGCCACGGAGCTTAGCCAGAATTCGCATTTGGAGAATTTCGCATACAACTTCTGGTCCTGAAGGAGTCTAAGTACCACACGCAAATGGTCTGCATGCTCAGTCTCTGATCGAGAATAGACCAGAATATCGTCTATAAGCACAATCACGAACATGTCTAGGAAGGGTCTAAACGCACAGTTCATTAGGCCCATGAATACAGCTGGAGCAATAGTCAATCCGAAAGACATAACAAGGAACTCAAAATGACCATATCTAGTTCTAAATGCTGTCTTCGAAATGTCCTTCCTCTTGATCCTGACCTGGTGATAACCTGATCTTAAGTCTATTATCAAGAAATATCTAGCACCCTGCAGTTGATCAAATAAATCAGCTATCCTCGGAAGTGGGTACTTATTCTTAATCATCGCCTTATTTAACTGTCTATAGTCGATACACATGCATAGCGAACCATCCTTCTTTCTTACGAACAATACTGGGGCTCCCCACGGTGACGTACTAGGTCTGACAAAGCCCTTCTCTAATAGATCCATCATTTGTTCCTTCAACTCAGCAGGGGCCATCCTATAAGGAGGGATGGATATCAGCTGAGTATCCGGTAGTACATCTATAGAGAAGTCAATTTCTCGCTCTGGCAGAAAACCTGAAAGTTCATCTGGGAACTCATTAACTGAAGGAATAGATTGAAGAGTTGGCGGTTTTACTTCTGTATCCTGGACTCGAACTGTATGATAGATACAACCCTTCGAAATCATCTTCTTTTCCTTGAGACAGGAAATAAACTTACCCTTTGGCGAAGCCGTGTTGCCCTTCCATTCCAAAACTGGTTCCCCCAAGAAATTAAACATGACAGTCTTCATCCAAAACCCGACGTTAGCATAAACAGATGCTAACCAATCCATGCCCATAATAACATCAAAGTCTGTCATCTGCAATTCTATAAGATCTGCTAAGGTATGACGATTACCAACTACTACAGAACAACCTCGATAGATTTTGCTGGCTATAACGGGCTTACCAACTGGTGTAGACACATAAAATGGCTCTCTTAAAATTTTTGGCATTATGTTAAACTCCCCCGCAACGAACGGGGTAACATATGTTAAATTAGATCCCGGGTCCAGCAATGCATAAAAGCTATGAGAACAAACTGTCAAGGTATCTATCACAACATCTGGTGACGCCTCCAGATCCTGACGTCCTGCTAAGGCATAGAGACCATTTTGAGTGCCACCTGAACTAGAAGCCCCACCTCTGCCCCTACCTCAGCCAGCTAATGTCTGAGGTCTACGCCCTGAAGGATGCACTGATGCGGATGATCCTACTACAGAATCTATCAGTTGAGCCATACCACCCGATCCCTTCTGAGGACAGTCTAGCACAAAGTGATCCGGGCTACCATAACTAAAGCAAGCATTCGACCTAAACTGACAACGTCCTCAATGCGCTCTACCACAATTACCATATATCTGTGGCGCTGGTCTGCTCCATCCTGAACTCCTCTGCTGTTGCGACCCTGACATATGGGACTTCTCACCTGGTCCATATGGAATATAATACCTTGATTTGTATCCCTGAGTCTGAGCTGATGGTGGCCTAAATGGCCTACCCTGGTGCTGGGGTCTAAAACTCCCCCTACTCTCACCCCGCTGACCAGTAGTCCTAGCCCTCTTATGATACTCCCTGTCCATGCTCTCAGCCGCCCGCCGCTGAAGTCTACAATCCTCACAATTCTGTGCGAATGACTAGATAAGAGCAAGGTCCATACTATCATTCACCGCTGCATTAGTGCAAGCCTCAACATAGTTGCGGTGCAAAACCGCTATGAACCTATGAATCCTGGCCCTCGATGAGTCAAAAAAGGACGGAGCATATCTGGCCAAGGAATCAAATAAGGGGCAATAATCTTGGACGCTGGAACTACCTTGCTGCACCGTAAAAAACTAATCTAACCTCGCCTCTCGTACCTCCAATGGTAAATAATGATCAAGAAAGGCCTCTGAAAACTGAAACCAACACGCAGGAGGTGCCTCAGGACCTCTGGTATGCTTCCCACCGCTCATACCATAAGACCGCTATATCCCGAAGCCTGAAAGCCACTAACTTTGCTGCCTCAGTCTCGGTAGCATGCATGACCCTTAATATATGCTGAAGCTTATCAACGAAGTTCTGCGGATCCTTATTCTGCTTAACCCCTGAGTGCTCTGAAGGGTCAAGTACTAAAAACTCACGAACCCTCAAACTTTGGGACCCATCAGCGATCACTGCTCCAGCAGGTGCTCTCGGCTGTCTCTGTGTCATCGCAATCTAGGTCAAAAAGTGCACCGCCCTCTAAGATCACAGTGTCGGTGCGGGGAGGGGGTCTTCGGGTCTTGTCTCCGCTTGGGAGCTCCTTAGTGGTGGAGTCATCGA
>NC_081342.1:50110398-50195948 GCF_029784015.1 Lycium ferocissimum | reverse complement strand
CATTATATGTGTCGATTGACTTGTATTCTTATGCTTAATCAGTGTTTAAACAAAGTGGGATAGTTCGGAGGCATTACAAAAGGGTAAGGCTATGCAGTGATTGTTGGACATCTATTTCAGGCATGTTGAGACTATAAACCTTATCTTTAGCTTCGTGGTTGGTTTAAATTGGACTAATAAGAAGGGAAATGGGGTAACTAAAGGGCGTCCCGATACATGCGAGGTGACGAGCGCTTGTATCGGGTACCGGTGCCATGTCATGTGTATTTGTATAATTTAATTGTATAGTCCAATTTGAGTGCCATACTTTGGGCATTAGTTGATAGCATAGATTGATTTGTGTCTGTGATTGGAATATGAGGTCCCTCATTTACTGTTTCTATGCTTATTACCTGACTCATCATGCTTATGTGTTCCCATCACTCCTAATACACATTTAAAAGTTGAAAAGAGCTAAAGATTGAGTCTGTATTGCTTATCTTGATTTCTTGTTGTTGTGCATGCCATATTCATAATGTATATTATATCTCATATGTATTGAGGATACGTGAGTAAGTCTGAGGGGAAATGGTTCCGGACGGAGTGATGATTGATGAGATGAGTCGTATTGGCTAAGTGACAGGTAATGTTATCCGACAGACTGTGTTCGCTGATTTGGAAGCCTAAGAGGCTATGAAACTGAAAGGAAACCGTTTTGGGTGGTAGATAGACCTCGTGAGTGCCCCATGGGTCGCGTTCCCTATTGAAGGAGCGTGTGTGTACCGGGATGGAAAGGCCTTGCATTGCATATCACTTGCATTCATCATCATGTCTTATATTTATGTTTGTTGTGATGTTAGACTGGAATTGAATCCTTTGATTGTTTCCTTAGACTAATGGATTGTCCTTGATGGTTTAGATGCTATAATCTAGGCTTATAATTTGTATATTCGGAGTTTATGTGATTATTATGCTTGTAATGATGGAATACTAACCACAGTTAGATGTAGAAGTAGTATTCGGAAGACCAGCCCTCGTCCCCATTCAAGCTAGGGTCGGTCGACGATGCTGTTGAGTACACATTGTTTCCTGTACTCACGCTGCACTTGCTGCACCTTTTTGTGTACAGATTCTGTACCTGGTACGAGCACAGTTCGCGAGTCCACCGGTCGTTGAGGAGACCTTCTCGAGAGTTCGGGGTGAGCTACCAGCAGATCCGTAGCACCGGATTATCCTCTATCATTTACTTACTGTCTTGTCATTTCGTAAAAGTGTATTTAAGAATTTATTCAGACTTGTAACCGAACTTGTAGTAAGTTCTAGTACTAGTGACACCAGCCTTAGGGGATTTCTCTTATTTTTGTATTTATGATTAAATGACCTTTAAGACTTGAAATTTGCTTGTCTGATTACTTTCCGCGTTTATTTTCGCTTAATAGTTGTTTGAATCGGGTGGTGAATGGCTTACTGACTTGGGGAAGTGAGTGCCTTCCCGACTTATTATTTGGGTCATGACATTAATTAATTGGTAATAGTGAAGTTTAATAAATCATGAATCATAAGTCTCTGTGGGTACGATATCCAACTCTTGAGTCACTATATTACTTGGTGACCACGTACGCTTGCGCGTGCCTTTGAGAAGTAACAACCACTATATTAAAAGAGTATTGTAGTTCTTACATTCCTATTTTTTTATAAGGAAGTCGGGGCGTTGCTCTTTCCTTTTTTATTGCCCTAGAGTCTATTGTATGCTTTTTTAGAGATTTAATTTATGCCCTTCTTTTTATAATCCTTCTATTTAATAATAATATACAAGGTAAGGTCCAGGCCGAAACCCCTCCATCAAGAAAGGTGAATGTCTGGATAGATGAATTTAGTAATAAAAATTAAAGTAGCTACCTCACCTAGTGCAATAAAGTTAAAATTAAACCTATCAAGTATTTATGTTAGATTTAATAAAAGTTACGTCATGATAATATCTTCATGATCCCCGAAGTAAAGAAACTGAAGAAAACAAAACATGCAATTTGTTACCATCCATAAAATGTAGTAAAAAGTATGGCCATCTCACAAAATGTAATATATGTTTGTTGACAAAATATATGCAGATTCACCTAGTTGGAATCATATTCAAGCAGTAGTAGTTTGGTATAAAAAAGTTTCTTCTTCTAGCGAAGAAGAAAACATTCTTGTTGTTATGTGTTGTAATTCTTCTTGTTTGTTTATCAACTTCATCTTCATCTTCATCCTGCATTTATTTGTTCTCACATTTAATCCCAGTTGTTGATGTTGCTTTCCAAATAGGTAGATTATGATTTTGCAACCCTTAGTTCATTGGACCATGATAGAGAACACCTTTAAAATCCTCAGATCCAATCTTCACTGTAATCAGATATTCACTCTCAAACTTGCCATCAACGAAACCAAAAACTATTGATGGTGCTTCAAGAAATGTTGTTACTATCCTCTGTGGCTGTTGGGGCATGGCGGCTTCTATTTCTGGTACTGATTGAAAAACATAACCATGATGAGGTGGAACTACAACATGTGGGACTTTCTACAACGCATGATCATAAGGAGGAGGAGTCCACTCCTCCACTCAAATATTTGGTCTGTGATTGGGCTCAAATTTGTAACATACGCAGCTACTCCTATGTTACACCTCGGAAAATTTTCCGTTGATGCACAGTGAATAGGCTAATGAGAAATATGAAGTATACGATGTTTCAATAAGTAAGACATAGCAATTGATGATTCTAAATAAGATTTGAATGTAAGACATAGCAATTGATGATTCTAAATAATATTTGAAAGACATTCGATGTTTGACGAGAAAGTTCCCAAGAGAAGGCCATGTAAGCGATAAGTTTCGGAAAGGATTTATGAGTAGTAAGTTGATGACAACTTAATGATGTGTTGGGGGAGAGTTATAACGCCCCTTATATTGTTAATGAAGTGATAAACAAGTGCTAAGAAGGTTCCATAAGGATTGGAGATCAAACGAGACGACGGGATCGAACTTGGTATGGCAGTGAGTTTCACGGCCAGTTCCACGGCCAGCAGTGTGTTCCACGAACCGTGGATGGGTCCGTGGAACTGCCGGCGAGAGAAGGCACTGGCTGGTAATGAACCACGACCAGCTCCATGGACAAGCATTGGGTTCCACGGACCGTGGAACAAGTCTAGTGGAACACCCGACGGCTGAAATGTTTTAAGTGTTTAAATGTGTTCCCAACTTCATTATTTCATTTCCAACATCTCTCTACTTCTCTCTAAAGTCTCTAGGGCTCCATATATGTTTCATGAACAAGAATCCAAAGGGAATTAAAGGTGATTATCATCAAACCAAGTGAATCAAAGTAAGAGAAACCATTAGAGTTCATCAAAAGCAAGAAAATCAAGTGAAGGAAAATCTAGGGTTTGGCTCAAGTGAGGTTTATGCAACCAAGGTTCAATCCTACACCATCTAAGGTAAGTTTTATGATGTTCCATGTTGTTTAAAGTATTTGGAAGTTGAAACACTCGGATTACGAAAGAAGATAAGAAGTGGGTCATGAATGTGTGAATAGTAGCACTTTTGAGTAAACGTTTGGAACGAGTTATAATTCTTGATGCTTTATGAATATAATCATGTTATAAATGATATTGAGGGTATGGAACTCGACATAATATGTTAATGAACGTGTTGTCGAGTTATGACTATGAATATAGATAAAGTGAAGAGAATTGTGGAGTAAGAGTAATATAGTTGACTAAAGGCTATTGTGATGATATTATGAACGTTATTATTGATGTTTGGGAGTTGACATATAATACGAGGAAAGTAGTATAAATAGAGGAGATGCCGTCCGATTTTCTCTAGAGTTAGTCATGAATGCTAATGCTATCCATCATCTAATATGAGTATGCACTTCAATGAAGGTAGAACGTGAGCTTTGAAGAAGAACGCTCAAGTGATAGAATAGTTGCACGAAAGGTATGTAAGGCTAACCCTTCTTTCATAAGGCATGGTTCTTTGGCCGTCGTACGTTCATCTTCTTATGAGTTCATGATACTCTCTAGTGATCCTAGCTCGAGAAGCTATTGAGCTAATGATGCCCAAATGATGTGATTGTACTAAGTCCCTTATACGACGAGTGATACTCTAAGGGTAGAATATGATAAATATGTAAATGTATATATGTATGTATGCCCATGAGAGGCTATTGTGAACCCCGAGCTTATATGGCTGGGATAGGATATAATGAATATGTATGCCCATCTATATATATATATATATATATATATATATATATATATATATATAACGACGCGCGTGCACCATCGTATAGCGGGTACGAACAACCCTGAGCCTTGGTAGGGCTGGGTACGTGAAACACCAAACCTTCGTGGTCGGGTAAGCTATATAAGAGCTATATGTATGACATCTATATGAGTACGAATAAGCTATATGTATGCCATCGATATGAGTACGGATAAGCTAATATATGACCTCTATATGAATACGATTATGCTATGAATATGACATCCATTAGAGTACGATTATGTTCGGACTATGTGAGGTGCCAAGTAAGGGCTATGAGCATGCAATGTATATGAGGTGAGCATGAGTATGAAAGGAGACATGAATGCGAATATGAAACTAGATACGAAAGGTAATTGAGCAAGAATACGAATGTATGTACGCGAGTACGAAATAGAAATGGAACGTCCCTATGGAAAGCAGGTAAGTGCTATGATGATGATGATGCTACTATCCCCCAGCTTATGTTATTTCATATGTTATCCATTATGCTTCCATATTGATATTGATCATGCTTTACATACTCAGTACATTCTTCGTACTGACGTCCTTTTGTTTGTGGGCCGCGTCATGTGCCGCAGTGGCCGGGGGAGACACATTTGACCCCATAGCCGTATTATCTCGGGGACTACATAAAGTGTACTCCATTTCATTCGGAGCTGCGACTTTTGGTATAGATTCTTTTGTGTATATTCATGGGCACGGCGGGGTCCGTCCCGCCCACATGTTGACATGATGTACCTTTCTTAGAGGCTCGTAGACATTGTGGATATGGTTAGATATGTTCGGCCTTGTCGGCCTATATTTTGGGATGTTGTTTGATCGCCTTGTCGGCGCATGTACATTTATATGGGCATAGATGTTTGTTGATGATATAGATATGTTATTGCCCGATGTGATTAGAATGATGATGAATGAAAAGCATGATATAATTATGTGGCTCACCTAGAATGTGATGTATAAGTATGTTAAGGTGGTGCCCTACCCGGGTGGGCTAGCACCGGGTGCTCGTCGCGGCCCTCAAGTTGGGTCGTGACATCCTAACTCACATATCAATTGAAATCCTTCTCCGTGTGATCATGTGTTGCAGTACCATCGATAGTATTTGGCTTTAATGATTGAAAGTTTGAGCGTGAAAATCTTATTACAATGAAGATTGTATCTGAGAATTTTAAGGTGTTCTTTATCAGGTCCCAATGAACCAAGAGTTGCAAAGTCAGAATATACCTATTTAGAAAGCAACGTCAACAACTAAAGTAAAATGTGAGGATAAAAAAATGAAGGAAGAAGATGAAGCTAATAATTAAACATGAAGAATTACAACACATAGAAACGAAAAAGTTTTGTCCTTCCATATTTACTCCACTTGAACCTTTTTGATACCACCACGACTAGTTCCCTGGACAAAGAGGAGATGCAAATCTAGCATTTTTCCCTCTATAGTAGGGATCCTGAACATGGTTCTCATAGAAGCATGGAGCTTCTGCAACGTATTCATGAACTCATGATGATAGGCACGCCATTCTCATATATCTCCAAGGGAGGTGGAAATGGATATTGAGAAATTGGGTCTGCTACTCTCAGTGGCACCAGACTGTTTTGATCAGCACAAGATGATTCCATTTTCAACTTCTTTTTTTCAAAATCGCTCTCAACTACTTCTGAGCTGCAGAAGAAGCAGATAAAGACAAGTGAGTGAGTGAGGGACCCTGAATAACAACTACCCATGATTTCCCTACTTTCACAACGACAAGTCATTTTCATCATTTTTAAGGAACTTCTTTTACTAGAGAAAATATTTGACCAACCAAATATGAAAAAATAAATGCCTCCAATTCAAACTCACCCTTAATTATATATCTTTTAATCTCATGCTGGTGAGAGTAAATGTTATTCCATTTAAAAGCTAGTACGAAATCGTAACCGAATGAATTTCTCCCATGCGATACACTTACATGAAATTCCGGTCTATAAATTGGATAAAGTCTACCATTTAAAAAATATCGACAAAGCAAAGCATTTTTAAATTGCTCTTTGTTTTATTCTATTTTTTAAGTAACAGCCTATTTTTGTTTCTACACAAAAAATTTCAGTAGCCTAAAAAAGTACAAATATCAGTGAACCAAAGAAATCACGTTGATATGGCAGATTGGAACAACACATTTGATGTTTTCTACTGCAATAATAGAAAGAAGAGAATACAAGACATACAATATCTTAGATTTTTTTTTAATGTTCTCCCATTCTTGTCTTTTTCTTTTTGGTTAACAAAAGTAGAAAAATTATTAAAGGGTCCTCGTCATTTAATACATGGAGATAAAAGTATATACTTGAAATAGTCTCTAGCTTAATTAATTAGCAGCAAATCCTCTACTTCATAATCACATCACAATGGTTATGTGTGAACAATTACTTTTTTTTTTTTTTTTTTTTTTTTTTTTTTTTTTTTTAACCAGAAAAAAAATCGTGAACAATTACTTTAACTTGTGACGTACTGCCCATTTCACTTTGAAGTAATCTAAATAATCTCACCATGTCTTTTCTCTATTTTTTTTTTAACCATGACCTCCCTTTGTCCCTAGTTAAATGAAATAAATAAATGACCTTAAAAATAGGTGATTTTCAAATATTGAACCCCCCCCCCCCCCCCCCGGCCCCACGCCTTGCCTTGTGGACAAACCTTTCAGGTGAAAGTAAAAATTTGTTAAACTTGATATTTTACCCATGAGACAAGTGGAGTCAAAAGTATAGAGCACCTACCTCCAAGGCTATTCTTGTAAATCACACCTTAGCTAGGGTGTCAATCTTATTTTTCGTAAAACCAACCGAATTGAACCTAAAATTCGAATAATTTTTTAGGTTTTTATCAAATACACAAGTTTAAGTATGAGTTTTTAATTGGGTGAAATAACCAGGTCAGCTCGTTATTTTCATATAAAAATAAAAAGGTACGAAATTGAACCCACATATGGATAAAATATCTCACACACACACACACATATATATATAAATATATAACGATTAGTAATCATAATCCTTATTATGTAACAAATGAGAATGCAAATAATATTAGTATTATTATTTAATGCCATAACATAAAGTATAGAAATTATTGAACGTAAATCGAAGAAAAAACGAGATGATAATTGAAACTATTCAAAAAAATTCAATTTGGGTTATACTTTATAAATTAATTGAATTATCGATATGATATGAACATTTTTGAATAACTGATCCACTCGATCCATTGCCACCTAGATCGAGCCTTACCCATCTAAGAAACTAAGAAAGATAATAAAAAACAAAAAAGAGGGATAGTTTTCTCCCTAAGACGAGAGTCATGCTACATAAAACAAACTGATATTCTTCAAGCAATTAGAAATGAGAGACAACATCTTCATGTCTCGCATCTATTTAAACAAAAATTCATGAAAACACAAAAGGAGAATTTGATCTACACTAGACATGATTGACTACAATTTATTTACATTCTCCAAGCATTCACCAATTTCAATATCATCATTAAAAGATAGAAAATCAAATATAAGTAGCCTTAGACATATTGAGTAAATTCTACAAAATAAAATTTCAAAGATCTAAAGGAAAATAAAATCCTTACTTACTTCGGCATTTTCACCAGTCACTAGGTTGAGTTTGGAGGAAAATCAACTTTTGTGTAAATAATATAAACTGCAAATAAAAATGAAGCTGAGAACTGGGGCGAAAGTATGCAAACACCATCATTATTTGTATCGTTATTTGAACTTTTTTTTGTTTTTTATCATGAAGTCATTATATTTAGCAAGTAAAATCTATTGGTAATCTCTTATTTAATGGGATTTTACAAAGATTTCAAAATTTTGTAAAGGTTTTCTAATTAGTTCTTTCATTAGGTGTAAATAGTGGAAAATGATGTCGTTTTTTCGTATCCCAAAACTAAATAAATACACTATCTAATTAATGGATATTATACCCTAAGTATTGACAAATGGCAATTTTTCTAAAGGTATCTTAAAAATATATATTTTGATATTCACTTATTCATTTTAAATTTTATATTGTAATATACTTACATACACATTGAGTTCATAACTAAATGATTTGTTTTTTATTATCGAGAACAGGGAACACGGAAATTGATTTGGATAATAAAGTAGGGTTTATCAAATATTGTACATCTTAAGGAGAAATATTTACGAAACGTGACGATAGTTTTATATTTACAAAACATAACATTACAAATCCTATACAAAACATGCTTTATATTTAAAAAAAAATTATTTTTAAATTATTTTTTATTTTTAAAAATCATTTTTTAAAAAATATTTTTTTATTTTTTTAAAAAAAATATTTTTTTAATTTATTTTTATTTTTAAAAAAAAATAATATTTTTTTTTTTTGCTCAAAAACTTATGTATGAAAGTTGTATGAAATGTGTATATCTCGCTCAAGACTTAAAAAGTTTGCTCAAAATTTAGTGTATGAAAAATGTATGAAATGTGTATATTTCGTTCAAGGCTTAAAAAAATCCGCTCAAAATTGTGTGTATGAAAACAATATGAAATTTGTATCTTGCTCATGTCTTAAAATTTCGCTCACATTTTCATGTATAAAGTTCATGTTAGATTTCTCGTAAAATTAATACAACTACAACAACATTGTAACAATTTTCATACAATATTCAAGGCTTAAAGTTTTCGCTCAAAATTTTGTATATAGAAAATTATATTAAAAATTTTGCTCACACATACACATTTCATACAACTTTCATACGGTAAATATGAGGTAATTTTTTAAGCCATTGAGCAAAAAAAAAAAAATTAATATTTAAAAAAATATATATAAAAATTATTTTTTTTAAAAAAAAAAATATTTTTTTTATAAAAAATATATATATTTTATGGAAAAAAAAATAAAAAAACGAAAAATATATGAAAATCCGTCATGTTTTGTAATATATCGTTATGTTTTGTAAATAAGGAAAACTATCGTTACGTTTCGTAAATATTTCTCCTTAACATGTATATATACGTAGTTTTCCCTTCTTTCTAAAGGTTCATAAGGGTAAGAAAATGTCAATACATACTTGTCACAGTTTTATGGCAAAGACAACCAAGTCAATATGTAGTCCCTTAAGCGTAACAAAAACAAACATGACAATTTAATTAAAGAAAAAAGTGAATGTTTACAAAGACCACAAACATACTTTCAAGGGATTAATATTACAACAAACTTTAACAAAACAATTATAGGAACAGAATTGCTTAAATTGTCTATAAAGCCTAACTTAAATTTTCTTAATATGATTTTAAATTCCAATTTAAATCATAAAACTCTTACCAAAACGTAACATTTTTCTATTTTAATAGTGGGTTAGCAACTAATTTTAGTCATGCAAATGTGTTATTTGGGATTCAAGAGCCCACAAGACATATGTCACTCCTTCAATGACAAGAGACGATGGAGGTTCAGAACAGAGCCCTTTTTATATTCAAAGTTCTTAAATGCCAAATACAATACAAAAAGCAACCCCCTCAAAGGCAATCATATCAGTGACTCCAATTCTTGAAAAAGCCTATTGACCGTTAGGGAGAAGCCAGAAACAAACATCAATTGGAGGATAAACTCTAGTAACCTTTATTTCTAGTGAGATGACTAGATCAATCAGGGAACCCAATATCACTTGACTAACCCAGAAAATTGGGCATCAATTATGTCAAAAAAATCAAGGAAACTCATGGGACTTGAATAAAATCTTAAATGCATTTCAAAATAAAAAATATTCTTAAAATGATCAAATAGATGGAAATTAAGAATCACCTTCTTAATGACCAAGAAGTATGGAAACTTAATTACAATAGGACCTTATCTTCTGCATCAACCTATGATGATTTCAAGTAGAAGAGCAATTATGTCCTAATATTCAAAAAAATATGGAACAAACATCTCCCTTTCAAGGTCTCCCTTTTAAGGAAATCCCAAGGGACAAACCAAGTTGGAAAGTATACTAAGGTCTAAAGTTTTAAATGAGTGTGCAAAATTACAATCTAATTTGCAGAACCTTTTTTGTAATGCAGTTGTTCACTTTTGGTGGAACCAAAATATTTCAATTCACAAACTTTACTTCGAATTAATTCCATGCATGTAATCTTTTAATTGCAAAAATTTGTTTGAGTCAACCAATTCTAATGAAATAGGACTATTTATCAAAAGCAGAGGAAAAAAAAACACATTAATGCTCTCTAGAAACCCTAACCCTAGCCGAAACCCTAAAAATTTTCTAGAACTTTTTCGGCAACTATGGCAGCTGCGACCACTGGGCAGCCTCCAATGGAGGGTGCCCAGCCATCCTTGCACCCATAAAGGTGGAGGATGCCCAGCCGTCATTGACACCCATAAACCTCAATATATAACCCATTCCCCGCAATCATACACAAAAACCCTTAAGCCACCACAAAATAATACTATACTCTCTTCTATCTCCCAACAACCAATCACGTACCTACATAGAGAACCTAGGGTTATATGGGATGAAGAGACTATTGAACATATGATTTTATGTGAAAATCTATAGTATGCTGTCATTGGGAAGTTCTCTTATGGTTGGCCAGGCATCAAAGAAATTCACAAACTTATTCCCAAACAATGTGAGTTGAAAGGTGAATGTATTATTGGCTTGTTGAGGAAAAGATATTTGTTGCTACGACCAACTTTGGTTGAAGATTGTGTTAATCTGCTGTCGAAGCCGACGTTTTAGATAAATCACATAAACTGGTGGTATCCAATGAGAACACTAAAGTGGGATCCATGGTTTAATCCTGATAAAGAAACAACGTTAGCAGTTGCATGGATTTCTTTTCCATACTTGCCTCCTAACTATGTTGTTAAGGAAGCAGTCCTCTCATTAGCCTTAGCAAAAGGTAACCTTCACAAGTGGGCATGGCAACTAGAAACTAAACCAGACCAAGTTGTGCAAGAGTGAAAGTTGAAGTTGATTTTCTCAGTGAGTTACCTCAAAGAGAAAACATTGGCATGAAGAAGAGAGGCCTTTGGGGAAATTGTGGATAAATGGATCTAGATTAGGTATGATCATCTACCTAAGTATTGCAAAAGGTCCAAGGTGCAAGGTCATAATGAAAAAGATTGTTTCATCATTCACCCTGAATTGTATCCCAAAGAGGAGGAAGAAGATCAGGAGAAAGTTCAAGATCATGCTGCAAAGGAAGCTTAGCCTAAAATGCTCACTACTGGGAAGGTTGTTGGGAATGTGGAGAAAAGAGGAAATAAAATAATTTCTTTTGAATCTATAAGTTAAATTGCCGATAACAACGGCAAGAAGGAGGATAATTGTCATGCCCTAAATCTAGAGAGGCGTGGGCGGCACCGGTGCCATACCGGCCCCGACGAACCACTGCGAATACGTAACTGCGGAGGGGTAACCCTCAACTTAGGCTGATAGGGCCTACCTGCAAACAGACAATACCAACAAGGCCACACTCTATATATACATAAGGACTGGCTATCTTATCTAAACGAGACACACACACCCATAACATATATATAACTGAGCAAGCCGATGAGGCTGTTATGAACGTACACAACCAACAGTATCGAAATAGACATACAAGGCCGAAAAGGCCACAACACTAACATACGATGTACATGACTCGTCTACAAGCCTCTAAAGAGTAAACAACTGTAGCATGGATAGGACAGGGCCCTGGCCTACCCATCAAGTCTACATATACAAAAGGAAGACTTCAAATAGACCTGGTAACTCCGGACAAAGGGAGCTCACCAATCAGCTAATATCTTTTCTGTCACGACCCGGCTAGGGCCATAACGGGCACCCGGAGCTAACCACCGAGCACCACTCATTCTATTACTCCTCCTGCATCATTCATATTTCTTATACTCATAATCATAGAAAACTATTTGCATTTGAAACATAATCACTTTATATACATGAGCCCTTTCGGCTACCAAAATAATATATATATATATACATATACATATGACGAGGAACTGTGAGATCATACTACCCACACATACGTATCTACGAGCCTCTACTAGAGTACTAGACATATGGACGGGACAGGACCACGTCGTGCCTAAAATATATATATAAATATACCAAAAGAATAATCAATGGCACCTCCGGAAAAATGGAGTGCTCTCCAATCAGCTAATAGCTCCTATGAGTCTGGATCGCCTCCCTGTCTACCTGTGAGCATGAACACAACATCCAAAGAAAACGGACGATAGTACGAACATTGTACTGAGTATGTAAGGCATGAATGAAATGAACATAATAAGGAAGTCATGAGGCATAAGATGAAGACATAACCTGCATACTCTTTAAGTGGGTATATTTATACATATATCATACATAAGCATATCGTATGAGTTACCATAGCGTATACATCATCATATCCTACAGACATCATCATCGTTAACCCGCGTTTGGGTAACCATCAAATGCAGCCCACTAATGGTGATCGTGTCCGGCCTTCCAGGCGTGGTGGAACCATAGCAGCCCGCCATAGCGGTGACATGTCAGGCCATTTAGTCACGGTGGAATCACAAGCAGCCCACCTTAGCGGTGACATGTCCGGCCATTTAGGCGCGGTGGAATGATATCATCGTGCATATCATAGACTTATCATTATTATTCATCTCATAGGCATATCATGGCTTTATCATAACTTAGCATCATTATATATTTATCATCAAAACATACATTAGAGCTTGAAGGCAACTATAGCTATGTCGGGGTGACATAAGGTCGTGAACCCCCGATTACGTTATGGAGTGATCATAATCGTTATATCTCACCTTGGAGGGACTAACGTTTTAAGGTGAGTGCACATAAGGAAAACATCAATAGATCATAGTTAACACCATTAGCCTGTAGGCACATCATATCATAATCTCTAGAATCTTTAGACTTAAGCTTATCATCATCATTATCGTACTCATAGCATACTTCTTATCTCATATGACTATTTATGAACAAAGACTCTTAGTTTTCTTGAAGATAGGAGATTCATGAAGAAGAAGAAGATTCATGCCTTAGAAAGAAAGGGCTAGCCTCACATACCTTTGTCGTTTAACTATTCTATTGCTTGCTCATCCTCCTTTAATGCTCACGTCTTTACCTTCAAGAGAATTCGTATCGACATTAGCTAAAGAATTACAAGAACGCGCTTACTAAATCTAGAGAAAATTGGGCAGCATTTCCTTTGTTTATACAACTTCCTCCATATTACATATCAACTCCCAAACATCCATAACAACATCACAATATCATAAACAACAATCATCATTCATTTACACTATTCGCATTTCATAATTTCACTTCAATTCCTCCATGATCATGCTCATAGTTCACTATCGCGTTCTTTCACATACAATGCTTATTCCATGTTCTAAATGTCATTCATAACCTACTTACAATCACAACATATCCATATTCATGATTCAATCCAAACTACTACTCAACAAACTATTCACACATTTATGACTCATTTTCTATATTCTTCTAAAATCCCAAGTGTTTGATCTTTTCAATACTTCAAACAACATGAAAAGGTCATGAAACTTACCTTATATAGTGTAGGAACAAGCCTTGAGTGGAGATACCCTTCTTGCACCAAAACCCTAGTTCATTTCTCTTGAGATTTCTTGACTTAGATAACTTTAATGTGTTTCACAATCTTGATTCTTATTGGTTTGATGAAGTTGATGATTAATTCCCCTTGTGTTCTTGTGGATGAAGTGTGTGGAACCTTCTAGAGGTCTTTGAGAGAGATGAAGAAATGTGGGAAATGAAATAAATGAAGTGGGAACACACTTATATAATCAGAACTTCTTCAGCTCGTCGGGACTTCAACGGACATTTATACGGTTCGTGGAATGTTTCACGGCCCGTATAAGTGGTCGTGGTTCACCACTGGCCAGGCATCATCTCTCTTTGGGTGTTATACGGCCCCTTATATGGACCGTATAAGTCGGTCGTATAACTCCTTCTCCCAGAAATGTTCTCCGTCGTTCGTTTAATCTCCAATACTTATGGAACCTTCTTAACACTTGTTTAACACTTCAACCTCAATCTAAGGGATGTTATAACTCTTTCCCAAAGCATCATTAGAACATCATTAACTCGATACTCGTAATTCTTGTCCGACACACAACATATGACTCGCTTTCCTTAGCAACTTTCTTCTCTTACCTCGAATGTCTTTGGAAATCGTAATTAGGATCATTAAAGGCCATTCCTTTCTTATCAAAACATCGTACACATCATGCCCTTCATTAGTCTATTCACTGTACGCTAACGGGAAATTTTCCAAGGTGTAACATTATCCCCCCCCCCCCCCCTATTGGAGAGGTCGGTCAGTCTGTCTATCAATACCTGCAGGCATGAATGCAGTGCTCCCGGCAAAAGGAACGTCAGTATGAAATAATGTACCGAGTATGTAAGGCAATAGAATAACTAAAACTAAAACATAGTAATCTGGAGGCCAAAGAATGCCCTGAATATCTCACACGATCGACTCAAAATATGAAATGCAATATAATAATGTCATATATATATATATATATATATATATATATATATATATATATATATATATATATATATATATATCAGCGACCATCGGGCCGGGCAATCTGTCTCATTGACCCGTCAACTAGGCAATCTGTCTCACTGACCAAGTGGCTAGGCTAAAGAAAATGTCTCACTGATCAAGTGGCCAGGCTAAAGAAAATGTCTAACTGATCAAGTGGCCAGGCTAAAGAAAATGTGTATATATATATATATATATATATATCACGCTGTATATTATGTGCAAACTGAAATCTATGGAGATGTCAACAAGCCTCTTTCTGACTCATCTATTAACAATAAACTAAGGAGCGGATAGAAATCCCTCGTAAGATACAATATCACGTCTAGAATCATTACACCTCTATGACAGCTCTAAACAATAGTCCTCTTTCTTTAAGATTCGATAAACGCTTACTATCTACGAATCTTGCCAATAAAAGAAAGGATAGCCATTACATACCTGTCACTTGCTCGACAACTCAAGGAGATCAAGACGAGCAACACTTTAATCTACAACAATAATAACGACGCTATCGTTAAACTACGAACGAGTCCATTTTCGTATATAGAAAGTTAAACTTATTATATAACTAAACGGGCAGCATTTCCCCTATTTATTTCTCTCTTCTCGAGTCCACAATATGCACAACAATAACTCAAAACAATCAGCAACTTCAATAACAAGTTTTACAACGCAAACAACGGTACAACGAGCGGCAAGCTCGGCTACTACTATAAAACACACTTCTCCAATATTTTCTTTCGTTCAAAACACATATCAATGACAACAATAACAATATACTCAAGTTACCCTAACAATTTCCAGCCAGAACACAAGTTAGAAAATTACCAAACGGTCGAACACTACCAACAACATCAAAATACAATTTCCCGCTATTAATTCCATATTTCTCATCTTGCAATTTAGCTATGACCTAGATGAATTTAAGTATATCAAGCAGAGGAGAACTATTACCTTATATGTTAGGAACAACTCTTCTTCCATCTTACTTCACTTTGAAGAAATCTCCGATTTGTTATTATCCGGAGGAAATCGACATGGGTATGACATCTATATCGCTCTTCGCGTTTTCCTCAATCGTAGAACTTAGTCTCTTTTGTTATTGAGAAGAAGTGCAATTCATCTTCTAAAACCAAATTGAAACGTTGCCGCACCATGAAACATTATGTTTCTCCCTCTCTTCTCTTACGTGATTAACAAATGAAAGTAAAATAATCAACTTAAAGTGCCCTTTTGCCTTTTACACTTGTCTTGATTGGCCAAAGCTTTCATATATGTTATATCCCGTATTTTGTACCTTGGTATAATCCGAGTTAATCATGATAAGTTAAGGACAAGGTTGTAATTTCTCCTGATTTTGTTAAAAGTGCATAAGTTGCATATTCATCTTTTTATTGGTATGGAGTGTTAAGGGTAAACTTGGAATAAGGAAGATTTGGGGTTAAAAGTGAATTAAGGAAATTTAAGCATTTCATGAAAATTAAGGGCTAGAAGTGAAATTGTGGAAACTTAATATTTCATGAAAATGGCCATATGTGGCCATGTGTGGGATGTGGGCCATAGCCCACATGTGTTAATTATATAAGTGGCAAAAGATGACTAATTAAGTCATCTTCATCATTTAGCACCCTAGAAAATTCAAGAAGCATGGAGAAAGAACAAGAGGCCATTCGGCCATGGGACAAAAAAAAGAAGACCAAAAATTCTTCTTCAAAAAATTATTTTCTTCTAGGTTTTCAACTAATTGGAAGGTCCTCTACAACATGGAGTAGTTGTTGGAACAAGCAAAGTGCTCATTCTTGCAAGAACAAGCCTAGCCGAGTGAAGAAGTTGGGTGAAGAAGGTAAGGTTTAATCTTCATTTTTACATGTTATGCATGGTTTGTACAAGTTGTGGTAAGTGGAAATAGATGAAAATCATGAAATTTGTACATGTTGATGTTGGCCGTATGGGGGGTTGTTTTGGTAGGTTATAGCGAATTGATTTTACTTTGTATTTTGGTTGTTGTTGTTGTCATGGATTATGTAATGAGAATGAAGGTGTTGAATGGTTGAAGTTGAAGTTGTAATTGTTGTGTGTGTGGCCGTGTATGTGTGGTATAGTGTAGAAGTGAAGGACTAATTCTATTTAATATGTTTTGGTTGTTGTTGTTGTGAATTTCGTGATGTAAAATGAAGGTTTCATGATCAAGTTGAAGTTGTAATCGTCATGGGCTGTTTTTAGAAGCTTATGGAATTTTAATGTAGTTTCTATAATTGTGATAATTATGTTGTTAATTGTGTGGATTGTTGGTGTAGTTAATGAATTTGGAAGGAAGAAATGTATTGTTGATTGTTTTCTTGAACTTGGAGGGTTTCGGATTGTTTGGTGTATTGGATGGGCTGATTTGAATATTTTGTGGTTTGTCCGAAGTGTTCTTGAATCTTTTTTAAATTGTTTGGATTAGTACTTGAACGTATGAATATTGATGTTGATTTGAATGAAAATGGAATATCGTCGAATTGTATAGAAAGGAGTTACTAATATTAGAATGCGTTTTGAATTCATTATTGATGTTGTTGGAATGGTTGTTGGTATTGTTGTTGGTAATATTGGCCGATTTGAATTCTCGGGGTTGTTGAACTTATAGGGGAAATGTTGCCCAAATTTCTGTAGAATAAAGTGCTAGTTTGGAATTGAATGTCTAAATGCCTTTAGTTAATGTTGGTATTTAATGGCGTGTTGTAGATTTTGAGAAGCCGAGACGTAAGTTTGGATTAGCTTGAGAAGCGAACGAGGTATGTAAAGCTTGTCCTTCTTTTCTTTTGGCATGTCCTAGATGCAAGTAAGTTATGATATGTTATGAGCTTTGGGGGTAATTCTATTCGTAAAATCCGAGCATGTTTATGATTCATATTTGCTTCTTGATGTTGGCATCCTTATATGGTCAAGCTATGGTTTATATGTCTTTGTACGATTGGTTTTCAAGTGTTGCATAATAAGTTTTGTGTTCAAAAGAGTTCTGTAACTACGAACGTCCGTAACTTTCATAGACAGAACCGAATGGCTTTGATATGCTCGTAAATGATTCCATAACGTATAATGGCTTTAACTTCCATAGACGGGCCCGGATTGGGTTGACGCTCGTCCGTGGGTCCGCGACTTTCCTTTGTATAGTTCGACGACTTTTTGAAAGAACGTAATATGACTATTTTTCCGACCCGAGTATGATTATATGCTTATACGTTGAGTCCGAAATGATGATTCTTATACTTATGATTCCGATACATAACTATGGTTTCGAAGTTCGGTCGATATGTTCGAGTGATATTCGAAAGAAAACCTGATTTGACTATTGTTTCGATTTTGAAATAACAGTTCGCTTTGATTATTCCATTGAGTCTGTAATAATGATTTATGTGCATATGGTTTCTCACTACTCTGCTCGTGCAAGCCTCAATATGTCTTTCACCGAGTCCCGGGCCGGGTATGTATTCGTGCACAGACTATTGCATTGTTCACCGAGTCCCTCATTAGAGGGACGGGTACGGTATATATGTATATGTGATGATATGATGGTATGGGGATGGTGGCTAGGATGGCATATGATGATTCTATCCACCGAGTCCCGAAAGGGTTGGGTACGTTATTCAGCGAGTCCCTCACTAGAGGGCCGGGTACGGTATATATATATACATATGCATATGATGACATGATGATATGATGGCATGATGATTTTACTTACCGAGTCCCTTTCTAGAGGGCCGGGTACGGTACATATATACGATTATATGATGGCTATGCATGATGATTATATGATCTCATTCACCGAGTCCCTCACTGTAGGGCCGGGTACGGTATGTATATATGATGATATGATGATACGATATTGACATGCATGATATATGATTCAAAGGCAAGTCTTACGGATTTTCGGATCTTATACTTGTTTCCGTAATCCCTACTCCAGTTATGATTCTGTTTAATGTATTTCATGCTTTACATGCTCAGTACATATTCCGTACTGACCCCCTTCCTTCGGGGGCTGCGTTTCATGCCGCGCAGGTACGTACAGATGAGTAGATGATGTTAGCAGAAGATGTTCCAGCTGGATTCGCGAGCTCCATTTCTTTACGGAGTGTTGCCGAGTCGAGTACTTTTGTTATGGTATACGGAGCTATGTTAGAGACTTTGCGACGGTGGCGCGTGTATGATATGTTAGTTTTGTAGTCGGCTCGTAAGCCGACGTATTATTATGCGTTGTGTTACAAGTTTCATATGTATACAGATTTTCCTTGATTTGAAAAGATGAAAAGCATGTTTGATTTTCGAAAAACTTTCATTACGTATGTATGTTATGATTTGAGGGCTCGGTATGATGATGAGTATAACGAAAGTCAGCGGGTTCGCTCGGCCCTAAGTAAGGGTCGGGTGCCCATCACGCCCTATCGGAAATTAGGGTGTGACAATATAATACTCATCACTAATTTGACACCATAGCACTATGTGCATGTGACTAACATACTTGGCAGCCAACCTTTAAATAATGCACGTGGATGATGTCCACTAATAGCTCCCCGATGATCTTAGTTAAATTTCTTTCTTCCACTATAATTCCCCATTTAACCAATTACAAGCATAACTAATTTCTTGATCTCATGCCACTTAATTGGTAATAATCTTTAACATCCTTTATATACTCGTTATCATGGTCATGTGATATAGCACTAGTCTGTAGCCTCTTTTTGGACACACAATATTTTCCAACCATCGTCATCACACTTTAAAGTCTTATATCATTTCGGGACATCATCCTTGTATGCAATGATCTCTTGATATGCACAATTAAATGTGACCAAAAATTCCCCGAAAGCATGGAGTATTACGTTGACGAAACTTATTCTCTTCGATTCGCTTCTCCTGCTCATTCTGGGCCACCTGAGGGCGCTCACAACATGATTTGTTGACTGATAGATATCATAGACTAGAGAGTCACAGTCCTCAAAAATATATATATATATATATATATATATATATATATATTTATACATGCTTCACTAAACTGAACCGGAGTACGAGTCGACAAGGCTACCCGATAAAACTATGTAACCAAATGGGTACTGAGCGGGCCATACTATTTGACTGAGTACAAGCATCTATGAGCCTCTACTGACATACTAGACATGCTGGGGACTGGACAGGGCCTTCGCCCTACCCATAATATCAGGACGCATACCCGGTCTAGACGGGAACTCCGACAAGAGAGGAGTGCTCCACTATTAAGTTGAAGAAGAAGCCTAAGGATGCTATCTGTCTTCCTGGCTATTTGAACCTGTGGGCATGAATGTAGCCCCCCGTACAATAGGGGAGTCAGTACGGATAATGTACTGAGTATGTAAGGCATAAGAGTAACATACACATAGGACTCATGAAGACAATCTGAAAGTCCTATACCAAACTGACTGACTGAGTACATCTGTATGTCTGATTGTCCAAACATATCTATATGAATGCATCTATATGTTTGACTATCTGAACATATTTGTATATCTCTGCTTACTGAAAATGCCTCTGAGGGCGTATGATATGCAATGCATAGGTTATAGTGCCGAGGAACGTACGGTCCGATCCATATCCCATCATCAAACAGGCCCCTTTGAGCATAATAGCATAATGGTCCCTTCGGGCATAATAGCCTAATAGCCCCTTCGGGCATAATAATCATCATCCTTTGTGCACCAGCTGGTCATGGGTCAATATGCATATGTGTAAATGAATGCAATGCATAAATGTGAACTAACATATTCATGATACAAAACTCAAGACCCATGAATAGAAGGGACAATCATAAGAGGGGTACAGGAACATCAAAGACTGAAGTACTCCTAGTGCTTCTAAGAGTAGAGTAATATGGAAGCTTGTTTACTCGTTGTTCGCTCATATCATAGGATCATACCAAAAAGAAATAAAGGGAAAGCCTTAACATACCTGGAAGCTTACTTCTCGACTTTCCAACTTACTTCTGGTCTTGCAATCTACATAAGATCATTCATAGTCTCGTAATCTAAATATAAAATCATTCGTACTATTATTAGGCTTATCTTCATGTGCTTCCTCAAGCCTTCAAAGTAAATCCCTTAAAGTCTGCCAAAATTCGGGCAGCATCTCACCTGTTTATATCTCTAGCTCGAAATCATAATACCAACAACCAACAACAACAACAATACTAACATCATCAACATCGTTATTAACATCAAAATATGGCATAAAACATCCCACATGATGTTTATCCAATTTCTCAACCCACAACTTTATTATACGACCCCTTAATCACTCTATCTTCGTGAATAAACCAAAAGTAACATTAATAAGGAGAGATTCATACCTTATTCTTGTGAAAACATCAATATCTTCAATATCTACCTTGAATCCAAGCCCAAAATCCACCGCAAAATAATTCTATAACCGTAACTATGCGTTACCCAAGCCTTGATTAGCTAAAAATTACTTCAAACCCTCACTTTTTATGACATATTTGCCCCTATATGTGTGCTGGACATTAGGATCTGTTTTTGGTGCAGAAAAATGGGTTCTTGACCCTTTTAAGGAGGGTAAAGTTGATGGCCTTGTATCGATCTTGTGCTTGACACGGCTCTCTTGTAGCACGCGTTTTCTGCTCTGTCAGCCTAATTTGTAACGTTCATAATTCTCTACTCCAATGTCGTATCGATGATCGTTTTGTTGCGTTGGAAACTAGACTCTGACAAACTTCATTTTAGGCTTTTGAAACACCTTAAAACTCCCAATATACTAGTAGATATACCCCTCCAAAGTTGACCCAAAATTCTGTCAACTTTTTTTCGAATTTTTGACAAACTTATTTTCTTCAATTTGCTTGATCCCAGAACCTTTAAACACATGCTTAACACTTGGTAAGCGTATTCATTAACCTTATAAGGATTTCATGACCTCTTCGAGCTTACGTTAGTTTACTCACAGAGCACATGACGCGGAAACTTTTCGAGGTGCAACAATTGTGATTAGACTTATTACCTGAATTGTCGTGTCGTATTGAATTCTATCTTATTTTGACACATATCATCAGAGAAAGGAAGAAATACTGGGTTTAGACTTGAATTGTGATTTATGTATTTATGATAATACGTTGGTGAACCCTTGATGTATGATTTACTGTTGATGATAGTATATAGAAAAGTGGAGCTTCTTGGTGATACAAGACTTAGTTGTGAGGCGTACTTGATACATGTGGAAATAAAGAGGGATATAGACTCTTATATTGGGTAAGACAGCTTGCATGATTCATTTCCTGAGTTGATCCAAGTCTTGATATGACTTGTGGCTCGTGACTTGTACCTTCACTTTTGCTTTATTGGTTGCATTGATTTACCATGTTTATACTCATTTATGCATTCATACACTTATGCATGATGGAAATGGTTTGGAAGACTTGTGGCATGATGCCTTGTGTTTAACATTGATATTGCTAATTGTTCATAGTCCATACATACTAATGAACTGGAATACGTTGAGACATACATTGTGATGTGAAATTAGTGAAGAAGTTAATATAATCTTCTTGTTGGACTTGTGAGACTATTTGATACATCGTACTTCATGAATTGAGCATGGATAATAAGAGGGCAGGAAATACCATTACGTACAGATATACGAAAAGGCACATTTATGGCTCGTGGTCCGAGATTCATTATGGAAATGAGGGATACATTGATGTGGCCCACGTCCGAGGATCTTTCCGGAGCGGAGGTTTATGCTCGGGCCCGAGGAGTGAATTCAGAACAAATGGTACATAGACACCATGGGTCCCCTGCAGGTCATGACTACTGAGCTACGACATCAGTAGCATGTGTGTACAGTATGTATTTGGCCAGGGCATTGGATTGCACGTCATCATATTTTGCATTGCACATAACTACATTTTATTCTGCATTATTGTATGGCTCGTTATTTCTGATTTTAGTATGTTTCTTTGAAACGGTTGTTATGGTATTGATATGATCATTGACTGCGTTAAATTGTGGATTAGTGAATCTACCTAGGGAAGGATCTTAGGCTTGTGATTATTAGGTGAGATTATTGAAACATGACAGACTTGTGGGTTAGAAGCTTCAACTTAGGTTGTGACTCTGTTATGGGATATTCTTTGCCTTGGATTACAGTATTAAGTGCCTATTTGTTTATCTTGTTCATTTTATACTTATGTGTGCAAACTAATCTTAGTCGGCCTATGATGCTTATCAGTACATAGTGTTTGTACTGATACTACCTTCTTTGCACCCTTTTTGAGTGCAGATAGAGATTTCATCAGATTACATCTCTAGGTTGAAGCTAGTTTGCTCGATCGGATCCGAGGGTGAGCTTCTATCCATGCCATGCCACTGAAGATCTCTCTTTCCAGATGTCTATTTTTATTCCAGACTTTATTTGTTACTATAGTTGAGCTATACTTCATTCTTTAGACATTGTTAGTTAGAGTCCTTGTACGATGACTTTCAGATATTGGGGGTGTAATAGTTAAGACTTCCGCACTTATATTGTCTATTAATTATGAACTGTTTATTTATTTATTCATTCACATAATAATTCATTGTTTTAGTATAAATGATTAAAGAAGTTAAAATTAGCTAATGATTAATGGGTTAACGGATGAGGGTTCACTTACTAGTGATAATAAGGCAGGTGCCCGCACAATCGGTAATTAGGGTCGTAACAGTTGGTATCAGAGCCTAGGTTCGTGAATCTCGTTGTACAAGGATGAGTCTAGTAGAGTCTTGCGGATCGGTACGAAGAGCTCCGTACCTATCTGCGAGAGGCTATGGGACATTTAGGAAACTTCCAATTCTTTCATTCTTTCGTGCTACTTCATTCAAATTGGTATCTAGAGGATTCCAATTGGTATCTGCACTTACTTGTCTTATTCTTCCATAAATGGTGGAAACTCGTCCCCTAAACGCTTATATGAGTAGTTTTTTATTATTATTTGGTTGTATTGAGTCCATTGGGGGGGGGGGGGGGGTGACGCAGGAATTTAAATCTCCATTAGAGATTCCGAGGCCATGGGTGAGTCCATATGGTGTCGTCAGGTTAATATGCATGTTTTTTTATGTGTGTGAAGCCTCGAATGAAATGTTGAGTGATAGAGTGGAAAACTGGGCAAAAGTCAAGCTTAATGCCCAAAGGAGACCGCTGCGGCGGGGCTTGTACCTCTATGACGGCACCGCTATAGCGGTGAGCCCCTCGTTGCAAGCTGTCGATCATTGTTCAATGTGTTCGCCGTGGCAGGCCATGTCTTGCTATGGCGACGTCTCTATAGCGAAACTTGGAACGCCATAGCGAGGGTCCGTTTTTCTTTTGGGTCCGCTATAGCGGGCATTTGGCCGCCATAGCGAGGCCGCTGTAGCGGTGGTTTGACTGCCGCAACGGTCGACGGGAAACAATAGGCCGTGTTTTTAATTTGAATTTGTTTCTTCTGGGAGTGAGTTCCCTTGCCTCATCTTATGATTATCTATCATCTTAGGCTTGAATTAATGGTACAAATGTATGGGGACTAGTTGGGGAAGATGATTTTCTACCTTAGCATTGAGAATTGAATAATAAGCTTTAAATATTAGTTTAATTGGTGAGTTTTGCCTATAGTAAGATGGGATTTCTTGGAGTAGAAAATCATAAGCTTGAATCTCTAATCTAGACTAAGATTGATTAAGGATAAAAGGGGGATCGTTTGAAACGAGAGCTAATAATTTGAGAGTTATGTTGAGGTTGTACAGTGTGAAGTCGACTCGAGGGTTATGTATGAATTGGTAAGTTCTAGTATTTCATAGGCTATAGGGGACGTTTGGTTGGATAACAGAAATGAAGACTTTAGTTGTGATTGTGTTACTTATGGCTGGTGAGAGATGATATTATTTATTGTATTATATTTTCGTAATTACCTATGTGGTTGTTGAGCTTAAATATATGTTTGTTGGTTGGTGTTCCCGAGTTATACGGCATCTTGCTAAGGTAAGGCTTAATTTCGAGATCTCTGAGTTAAATTCCGTCGTATTAAAGTAGTGGTGATCTTAGTTAAATCAGTTGTCTAAGTCAGAAAAGGGTTAAGCATGAACTTAGTGAAGCAGGTGTCTGAGTTCCGATTTGTTGAGATAGATATGAGGAATAATTAATAAACTGATGGTAGCTGAGATTTGTCTAAGAGTTGATATATTGCTGTGACTTCTCGATAAATAGTAAATTTGTCATAATGTGAGAAATATAGGGATGTTAAATAGTTTCGATAGGACGAGATGTTATGAAGAGTATCCTAATGAATTAGTCTCTAGGAAAAGGGGTAGCATATGTTGGTGGGGTAGATAAGGTTGTTGGGTTTCACGTGGTCCTTTTGGAGCATTAAGTAAGTCATAGGAACAGAGAGGCTCGGGTAAGTCCGTGATAAACTGTTACTTGTCTTAAACCATTGATAGGTAAAAGGTTGACATAGTTGGCATTAATTAAAGAATGTTGAGATAGGAAATCTTCGTTTACTGATCTAAGAATGATTAGCTGATTGCATTACTGATTATAAGAGTCTAGAGAAGTTGTAGTCATTAGAGGAATAAGTAGGGATTAGTATAATCAATTTCGATATATTAGATGACGCATATGTGTTATAGCAATTCCTGTGATAGGTTCGAGTACATAAAGATAGAAATTGGGTTTTTGAGCTAAAGCTAGAAATAAGCTTTGACTGATAAGATGAATGGATAGTGGTTATGGCGCACTTAGTGCTGTGGAGGCTTCCGTGGGGTTATGATGCATGTCCTTGGGGTATCGTTAACCTTCGTACTCCCTTCCTTCGTTCCAGGACGAACGATGGGTAAATTGATATCTAATGTAACGACCCGTTTAGTCGTCATAGTGTTTTAACCTATTTAACCTTATTGACCCTTCCCCCAAGTCCCGTTAGTATGATCTATGACTTAATGAAGTCATTGGGTTGGTCTCCACAAGGTTTGAGTGTAAATTGAGTCATTCAGGGAGAAGCTAGTTAAGTTAGCGAGTTAGCGTTGACCACGGTCAACGTCGGGATAGGATGACCCCGTATCAATTTTTTGCAAGTTCCAACATGCTATTATGATGATTTTTAACTTGTCCACAAGTTTTGGCGAGGTTCCAAAGAGTTTCAGATAGGTTTGGGTTTTGTCGCGCTCGTATTCGGTGTTTTCGCCGGAGGTTTATGGATAGAAACTACTCCATATTGATCCTCCAACCTTTGTTTTGAGTGCGGTTTGAACCATTAGATCCGTATCGAAATTACGAAGCTATAGGAAAAAGAATCGTCACGTTTCGCCTCCGGCTGAGGGAGTTATGCCCATTTTAGTACGGACTGTTCCAGCTGGCCACTGGAAGAGGCCAAAGGGCCGCTACAGCGGTACCGCTGCAGCGGTCTAGAGGCCGCTGCAGTGGGAAACGGGGCCAGAATCTCTTATTATAATATCCCAACTTCGATCCCTTATTCCCAAGACCCCAAAGTCAGTTTTCAAGAGAGAAAGAGGCAAAATTCATTCCATTCATTGGTGAAAACATCTTGGAGGGTAAGTTCCCATCTTTATTCGTTCCTTTTTCCTTTCTTCTTCAAGTTCCATGATTATTTTAAGAGGTCCATCAATGGTGGGTGAAAATCCTAGAATTAGTAAACCCTTAAATAATTGGTGAGTTGTTGATTAATCATCTAGGAGGGTAGATTATCACTTTCTAGGAAAGGAATATGATTTCTTATGGTTGAAAATTGCATGTTGAGACTTAGGGTGTTATACCTCGCATTACTGTACATTAGGATGTTCGAGTTAATGGCGAAAAGTTAGGGACAAGGTTATAATTTTTTTTAGAATGTATAAGTTGCATGATCATTTTTTTTGTTGACATGGAGCATTAAGGATAAATTTGGAACAAGGAAAAACTAGAGGCTAAAGGTTGGAAAGAATTTTCATGAAGTGGCCAAAAAAGGCCAAGGTGGCTGTGGGCCCCACCCTTGGTTGGCCAATATTTTCATGTCATGAAATGGCACATGTGTATATTTCATATTTGTAGGGAGTATAATTCATGCCCATGCAAGACCACAAGTCATCTTTGGTGACTTAAGAAATTTCTAGAAAATTGGAGAAAAAGAAAAGGAAAAAAAAAAAAGAGAAAAGAAGCTCACATGACCGGCCATGTGCCATGAAATTATATATATATGTGTATGATGATTAAATAAGACATAAGTCATCATTTTCACTCAAGGAAAAATCAAGAAACTTGGAGAGAAAAAAAGAAAGAGCAAGAGAGAGCCACACGGCCAAGGGCTGGCCGGAACTTGCTCCTCAAATTTGATCATGAAAAATTATTTTCCCCTTGTCTCTCTACTAATTGGAAGGACCTCGTCAACATGGAGAAGTTGTTGGAACAAGAAAACCGTTCGTTCTTGCGATTCTTCGTTCTAACCGAGAAGAGGAATTGAAGGGAAAAGGTAAGGATTCCATCTTCTTTCATGTGTTGTTGGTGATTGGTACATGTTGTGATATGTGGAAATGAATGAAATTCATAAAAATATGGTGTTGTGTGTGCTTGGCCGTGTATGTATAATGCTATGTAGGAGTGAAGAATTAATATTATTTAGTGTTTTAGTTATTGTTGTTATGTATTCTATGATGGACATAAGGATTTAATGGTCCAATGGAAGTTGTAATCGTGTGTGGGCTGATTTAGAGGATAATGGGATGTTAAGGTAGTTTCTTGTGTTGATGATAATGATGTTGCTAACGTATGGAATTGTTGGTATAGTTTATGAATTCGGAAGAAAGAAACGTATTGTTGTTGTCCCTATGGAAATTGGTAGTTTCGGGTGAGGTGGTGTATGGTTTGGATTGTTTTGGAAATGTTGCGGCTTTCTTGGAATATTCTTAAATCATGTGTGAATGGTTGCGGATTAGTAGTCGAATATGTGAGCATTGATATTGAATTGATCGTATGTAGCTTATTTGAATATAATTGAAATGTTGTCGAATTGTGTAGAAAGGAATTGTTAATGTTAGAATGCGTTTTGAGTCACTTATAGATATCGTTATTATGATTGTTGGTTTGGTTGTTGTTGATATTGGCCGAGTTGAATTCTCGGGGTGGTTGGATTTATAGGGGAGATGCTGCCGAAATTTTTGTAGACAAAGTGTTAATTTGGAATTAGATTCTTAAGTGCTATGGCAAATGGTTGATACTTAATGACATTGTTGTAGATCGTGAGAAGTCAAGGCGTAAGTCCGGATTAGCTTAGGAAGTGGCTAAGGTATGTAAAGCTCAACTTTTCTTTCTTTGGCATGTCTTAGTGGAAAGTAAGTTATGACACGTACCCCGAGGTAATTCTACTCTTGCGATCCGAGCATGTTTATGATCTTTATTTGTTTCTTGATATTCATGTTCTTAATGTAGTCGAATTATGGTCTTTATGTTTTCGCATGAATGGATTTCAAAGATTGCATAAAAGTTGTTTTCAAAAAGAGTTTGTTCCCTAAACGATTCCGAAACTACGAACGTCCGTAACTTTCGCAGAAAGGCTCGGATCGTTTCGATTTGTTCGTAGAAAGTTCTAAAGTGAATAAAGTTTGTAACTTTCCGAGGCGGACTCAGATTGATTTGATATATGACTATGATCCCTACGGTTCTTTAATACATTCATGATATTTGATATGTTTCCGAACAACGTCCGAAAGCTATTTGATATAACTATTGTCCGGATTTTCAAATGACGATTCGTTCGGACTACTTCATTGAGTCTCTGAAGATGTTTTATGTGCATATGGTTTCTCACTACTCTGTTCGTGCCAAGCTCAAGGCATCTTTCACTGAGACCCGGGCCAGGACACGCATTCGTGCAACTCCTCTGCATTATTCACCGAGTCCCTCACTAGAGGGCCGGGACACGCTATATATATATATGTATATGATGATGTGATGATATGGGGATGGAGGCCAGGATGGCATACCGAGTCCCTTGCTAGCGGGGCCGGGACACGCTATTCACCGAGTCCCTCACTAGAGGGCCGGGTACGGTATATATATATATATATATGTATATGCATGCATACATGATGATGACATGATTTTACTTACCGAGTCCCTCACTAGAGGGCCGGGACACACTATATGTTATACGATGATTTTACCTACCGAGTCCCTCATTAGAGGGCCGGGACACGCTATATGTTTTTACGATGATTTTATAACATTGATATGCTTGATATATATTTTCAAAGGCAAGTCTTATGATTTTCGGTACTCTTTATGTCACGACCCAACCCCGTAGGCCGTGACTAGTGCCCGATCTGGGCACCCATACGTACTCAATAACCGAAATCAGCATACAACAAACTATACCGACATAGAGATCATACGTGGTTCCAAATTGTCACAATATACAAACACATATACTGAACAGAAGCAGGTAAGGCTGTCATAATATACATAACATGTCAAAGCATATATACACGCAGCCGACAAGGCTGCCACGGCGGATGGGCCGCCCAAACACAACTCACTCGTCGCGTCCGATCAAAACTGTACATAACCCACATCTGTGTCTACGGACCTCTAATACGGAACAACGAATCGGATGACGGGACGGAGGCCCCGCCGTACCACGAACAAACATAAACATATACACCGAAAGAGTATATACCCAAAATATTGGCTCCGGAGAACAAAGGAGCACTCCAAACAACAGAATGGAAATCCTACGCCGGTGGATCACCAAAACGTGTGTCTGTACCTGCGGGCATGAAACGCAGCCCCCGAAGAAAGGGGGTTAGTACGGAATATGTACTGAGTATGCAAAGCAAAAGAGGTAGTATCAAATCTGAGTCATGATCGGAACAGAGGTATAAAAGTAAACATAATAGCCAGAATCTCAAAATGCTATCATCCGTCACGCAAGTCATGCAACAGAGGTACAGAAAACAATTATAATAATCAGAATACCAACACGCTTACTCCTGAAATATAGCTTATACATATACATACCGAAGCACATCATAACATTATACCTTATCATATGAGCTGACATTAACCGATGTGGGATTCGCCTAAACCAATGTGGGATTTGCCTAGACCAATGTGGGATTTGCCTAGACCAATGTGGGATTTGCCTAAACCAATGTGGGATTTGCCTAAACCAATGTGAAATTTTTCGTCATCATTGGGTTTGCCCCACCATTGGGTTTGCCCCACCACCGAATCTGAAACCAACTGATCATATTTCCGAATCCATATACATAACATACAACATAGCATACATACACAGTACCCGACCGAAAAGGGGCTCGGCGTACCGGTCATATCATAACACCGAATATACGCATCGGTAAATCGGACCATCATATCATGCCGGACTCAGATCACATCATGTTTCGGAATACACATCATATTTCGAATACAACATAGTGCGTGCGAAAACACAACTGCCCGGACTTGGCGAAGAATGTAACCACAGAATATACGAACAGAATCGTGAGTAACCAAATACAGTTCAAAACCATTTCGAAGACTTAATATGTTAATCACAACGAACCGTCATTTATAAGCCAAAACAAAAATCAAATCAGATTTTCTTTCGAATATCACTCGGGAACATCTCACACCAGATTTCATAAATCATAATTACGTACCAAAATCATATGCATAAGATCATTGTCATAAATCCAAAAGATAAGTAAAGTAGTCATATTTGAAATCGGAATAATAATTACAACATCCTCTTTCAAAAGTTGTCGAAATTACATAAAGGAACGTCGCGGGACCCGCGGACGGGCGTAAGCCCGAGTCGGGCCCGCCATTTATGGAAAACATACTCGTCTAACATCATACAACCTTCTACGAAAATCTCAAGGCAATCCGAGCTTTTCTGTGAAAGTTATGGGCGTTTGTAGTTTTAAAATCGTTTAAGAATAAAAACCTTTTTTGTTTTTGAAAAATTAAACTGTCACGACCCGAACTACGGGCCGCGACGGGTATCCGGGGCTAACCACCGAACACCTCTCACTTTCTTTCGTTTATCCGTTATCATCCATACTATATGCTCATAATCATGTAAAGCGGCATTTTTCAGAAATACATTTGCTTTTATAAATATAGGCCCTTCGGCTATCGAAATAATAATATACACGCACATACACAAAAGCCATGGGACCGGACTACCCTGGCTGCGTATCTACGAGCCTCTACTAGAACACAGAACATATGGACGGGACAGGACCCCGCCGTGCCCGAAATACATGTACACAAAATAATGTCTCAATTAGCACCTCCGGAATAAGGGAGGGCTTCCGCAACTCTGCTGCTAGCTACTGTAGATCTGCACCGTCTCCTTGTCTACCTGTGGGCATGAACACAGCGTCCAAAGAAACGGACGTCAGTACGAATATTGTACTGAGTATGTAAAGCATGAGCAGTAAAGATGGAGAAACATAACGGTAATACATGAAATGACATAAGATGGAAGACATTAACATTCTCTTCATAGTACTTACCTTTCCGTAGGACGTTCCATGTTCTATTTCGTGCTCGCATACATAAATTCATACCTTTTACTTACTTGCCTTTCATATCTATTCACTTGTCATACTCATGCTCGTATCACGTGCCTTGCATATACATAGCCCTTACTCGGCACTTACATGATAGTAGTATATTCGTACTCTAATGTTTGTCATATGTGTAGCATAATCGTACTCGTAACGATATCATATACTTATCTCATTCGTACTCACATGAATGTGATGCATATGATATAATCATACAGGTAACACAATCATACTCATATAGATATCATACGTGAAGCATAATCGTGCTCATACAAGCATCATGCATATAACATAGTCGTGTTCATAACGGCATCGTACATGTAGCATACTCGTATTCATATCGGTTGGCATCATTCGTACTTGTATTCATATAGATTAGTATCATTCGTACTCGGCCCTTCGGCTCGATGGGATCGCTAGCATACGTACTCGGCCCTCTTGGCTCGATGGCATTGGGGTATACGTACTCGGCCCCCTTGGGCTCGATAGGCGTGGGATTATACGTACTCGGCCCTCTTGGGCTCGATGAGCTTAGCGGCATACGCTCGGCCCTCGTGGGCTCGATAGACTTGATGGCATACGTACTCGGCCCTGCTGGGCTCGATACATACATATATATACATATACATCACATGGGGGTATCGTGCCCTTAACATAGCTAGTCATCATCATAACACATGCATAAACTTATCATCATGTCGCATTTATTTATACGCATTTTATCATTATCCGTATTCGGCCTCATAGGCTCGACAAAGATATCGTATTCGGCCACGAGAGCTCGACCACATTATATATATCTCATATCGTACATGCTTCATAGGCTCATTACTATTACTCGTTTCATAGTCTTGTTGTAGCTTTGTTTTACTCTAGCATCATCAAACATATATCTGTGCATACATACCATATACTCATTATCTTACATCTTGTAGATTTATGATTATGAATCGTCTTATAAGAATATCATGGCTCCATCGTACTTAACATCACTATCATTCATTTCATGGGCGTATCGTGGCTTAACATAGTGCTACCATATCTTATCATATATGCATAACCGTAATAACTGCCCGACCATATAGGTGCGGTGTAATAATTACTATCATTAGCATCATCAATAGCCTGCGTCCAGGCATCCTGCGTCCAGGATATTATCTCATGCCGCCCACTAGTGGTGTCTGCCCATGCCATTTGGCCATGGTGTGTGTGCCCGCCCACTAGTGGTGTCTGCCCATGCCATTTGGTGTGTATATTTCGCCCGCCTTGGCGGTGACTGCCCGGCCATATAGGCGCGGTGTGATATCATCATATGCTCATTACATCATGCTTATCATAACATGCTTATCATAGTATTCTTATCATAACTCATCATGGTATGCTTGACATCATATACTTATTACAATACATGCACGGGGACTCTTAGCTAATCATGCTCTATCGGGGTGACGTAAGGTCGTGGACCCCCGATGTCATTATGAGCATTCTTACATATTCTGCCTCACCTTGAGGAACAAGCATAGGTGAGTGTACATAATGATCAATATCGTTAGATTACATAAAGGACATCATTAGCTTCTTAGAGGCATCATATCATAGGCTATAGCATTTCTAGACTTTAGCTTACTATTATCATCATCGTATTCATCTCGTAGCTCTTATCTCGTATAGCTATTCATGAGTGAGGATCTTTACTTTCTTAGAGATAGGGACATTTATAGTAAACGAGGAGTTTCATGCCATAGGACTCATGCCTTAGGAAGAAAAGGATTTGCCTCACATACCTTTGCCGTTTAGCTACTCCATTGTTGGCTCGTCCTCCTTCAATGCTTGCGTCTTTACCTTCAAGAGGGTTCGTATCGTCATTAGCTAATCAATTACAAGAACATACTTCTTAAGGCTAAAGAAAATCGGGCAGCGTTTCCTTTGTTTATACTACTTTCCGCCATATTCCATATCAACTCCCAACATTCATAATAACCATCACAATATCGTTAACAACAATCGTCATTCATTCATCTTATTTGCATTTCAAAATCTCACTTCAATTTCCCAATTCTACTCTAACTCTTCAAAATCATGACTAAGCCCATTACCACATTCTTTCATGTCCAATACTTATGTCATGCTTTAGATATCATTTATAACACGTTTATAATCTCTACACATCCATTTTCGTGATTCATTTCAACTACCAATTCGAGATGACATTATTCTTCCATATCTAACCCATTTCATGTATTCTTTTGTAATCCAAGTGTTTCAACTTTATAATACTCTTAACATCATGAAAATACTATAAAACATACCTTTGATGATGGAGGAACAAGCCTTAGATGATAACACACCCTTTGCACAAAACCTAGTTTCACCTCCCTTGGATTCTCTTGATTTTAGATGATTTCCATGAGGTTTCCTTCGCTTGATTCACTTGATTTCTTGTTGTTGATCTTTGATTTCTATGGTTTTCTTGTGGATGAGATACTTGGAAGGTTCTAGACGTGTGGAGAGGGTGGAAGTCGTGTATGGAAATGAATAAAATGAAGTGGGCATCACTTATATAAACTTAGAACATTTCGGTGTCGGGACTTCCACGGATCTGTTCCACGGTCCGTGGAACCCGGTGTTGGTCGTGGAACTGGTCGTGGTTCACGACCAGCCAGACCTCTCTCTCGCTGCCCATTCCACGAACCATTCCACGGTCCGTGGAATATTATATGGGCCGTGGAAGTGGTCGTGGAAATCACTGCTTTCGCCAAAGTTGTTCCCGTCGTTTCGTTTGATCTCCAATCCTTATGGAACCTTCTTCACACTTGTTTATTACTTCATTAGCAATCTAAGGAACGTTATAACTCTTCTCCAAAACATCCTTATGACATCATTAGTCCAATACTCATAGCTTGCCCAACATACTCAACTTATAACCCACTTTTCTTAACAACTTCCTTTTCCTTGACTTGAACGTCTTTCAAATCTTATTTAGAATCATCAAATGCTAGTTTTTTTTTTTTTTTTTTTTTTTACTTATGGAAACATCATATACTTTATACTCCTCATTATCCTATCCACCGTGCATCAACGGAAAATTTTTCGAGGTGTAACATAAACTTTCATATAACTTTGGTAAATCAATACTTCTAAGGACATAAGGATCAATATTTCATCATATCAAACATATGAATACCAAGAAACAAATGCGTATCATAGACATGCTCGGATTGCGAGAATAGAGTTTCCTCGAAGTTCGTGTTATAGCCTATTTTTAACTAAGGCATGCCAAAGAAAGAAGGTTGCTTTACATACCTCAAACGCTCTCCAATATGATCCAAACTCAAGCTAAATCCAACCTACGTCTCGGGCTGCCCAAAGTCTACAAATAAGCCATAAGATGCCAAACATTAGCTAGAGACATTTTGAGCATTTAATTCCAATTTCGCCCTTAATTCTACAGAAATTTGGGCAGCATTTCCCCTGTAAATAGGCCACCCCGAGAATTTAACTCGGCCAAATCAATCAACAACAAACCTAGCAACATTAATAATCAATCCGAAAGGTAATACAACATTACTAGCTCTCTTTTCCATCATTCAACAATCTTTCATAAATTCAATTCAACGGCTTACCTTCAAGCCAACATCGATGCTTATACATTCGAATAATAACCCGAACCCATACCAACAATACTTAAAGACATTCTAAGCAATTCATATAACATTTCCAACAATCCAAAAATTTCTCCAATCAACCCGAAAACAGCCCCCAAACCCGAGAACCTCACTTTACACATTCCTCATTTTCAAATCATGATTTGTATCCACAATTCACATTCTAACAATGCTATTATCATCAATATACAATTTACATTAAATGTACAATAACCTCCAAATCAGTCCGCGACAAGTACAACATCAATTTGAGTCATTAAACATTCATTTCCAACATAGAATTCATAACGACGACGACTAAAACATTAAGTGACATTAATGCGTTCTTTGTCCCATTCCATGATCATTTTCGGCCAACACAACATATAGACATATTGATGATTCTCAATCATTCCTTCACCCTACAATGATCACAACATGCTAACTAGACCTCAATTCATGGCTCCAATACAACACAACACACACACACCATACACGGCTAAATCACACACACATAGACTCAACTCCAACACACTATATCTCATGATCTTCATCCATTTTAACATACTAAAACATGCATACAACCTTCATAACACAAAAACAAAATCAAATCTTACCTTTCTTTCTTCAACTTCACAATAGGCTAGGGTTTTCAAGGATGAAAACTAGCGGGTTAATCGCTCCAACGACACTTTCACGCTACTTAGAGACCTTAAAATAGTGGGTTTGCATCAACAAAATAATTTTGGGATGGCTTGAAATGGGAGTTGGTTTTTCTTGTTCTTGGCCGAGAGGCCTTGTTGTGGTTCTTCAACTTTCTTGATTTTTCTCTAAGTGTTGGATGGTGGAAATGAACTAGTAGTCATCCTTTTAGATAGTGCAAGACTTATTCAAGTGTGCCTTGGCCCACACCATGTGTTGTTCCAATTAAAATTGAACACAATTTGTATGGGATCACACTCCCACTCACACGGCCAACATGGCTATTTTTGCATGATTTTTAACTTCCACAAATTCCAATTTTGGTCCCAAATTTTCCTAATTGTTCCATGCCAACAAATTCATGCACATCTTATGTCTCGAAATAAAATCGAAGGTCAAAAGTCCCGACTTTGTATCCCGGAATGGTTTTGTCTCTAACTTACCATAGATAAACCGGATTGTTCTAATGTACGAAATACGGGATATAACACTTTACTTCGGTATGATCCCGCTTATTATGTTTCATGCTTTACATACTTAGTACATATTCCGTACTGACCCCCTTTCTTCGGGTCGCGTTTCATGCCGCGCTTGTGCACACGCATGAGCTAAAGACGTTCGTAGAAGATGTTCCAGCGGGATTGGCGAGCTCCACTTTCTCCGGAGCACTGCTGAGCCGGTGTGTCATGTTATGGTATCATGTTCCGTGTTAGAGACTTTGCAGACAGTGTCGTGGGTATAAGATGTCGGTTATGTAAGCCGATGTATTATTACGCATTGTATTATAAGTTTTATATGTTACAGATTCTATTTGATTTGAGAAAGGTAAAAAGCATATGGTTTTCTGAAAGACTTTCATTATGTATTTGTGTCATGATTTGAGGGCCTGCATAATTATGAGTATTACGAGAGTCTGCGGGTCCGCTCGGCCCTAAATAAGGGTCGGGTGCCCATCACACCCTATCGGATTAAGGGTGTGACATAGGGTTCTGATAAAAATGGAAATTTTATCCTAAAATCTGTTTGAAAGGGTAAATTGATTAGAAACCCATGGATTGAAGGTTAATGAGTGTAAAGATAGAAGTTATGATAAATTTACCATTGTGATGGTTTCATTCATTGAAAAAGGGTAGAAGTAAGTGGGTCTTCTTCCCCAAATTGTTGTTCTTGTTTAAATACATGGTGTGTTTGTTACTTAGCATCATATTTTTAGACTTTGACCATTATAAGGCCCTTCAAAAATAGAAGGCTCATGTAGAGTAGTTCGTGGCTCCTGTTCTGCATTCGAGGTAGGTTACGACTTACTTTAGTTAGACTTTGATTAGCGAAACGTATGTATTGTGTAGAATTGATGGGAGAAAGCATGATTAGGTCTTCGGACATAGTGTTTGGGTTGGATATTAGCTAGGTTGGTATGACTTCTGATTTTGTGGGCTCGTTGCCATTACTTTATGTACTGAAATATGAGGTGTAGTTGTATTCATACTGTGGCGATTTGGGATGAATTTCTATTAGGTTTATTGTTGTTGATGGTGGCTCGTTGCCCCGTTATTATGATTAGACTTATTACTTGAATTTTCATGTTGTATTCAATTCTCTCTTATTTTGACACATATCATCGGAGAAAGGAAGGAATATTGGGTTTAGACCTGAATTGTGATTTATATATTTATGATAATACGTAGATGAACCCTTGATGTATGATTTATTATTGATGATAGTACATAGAAAAGTGGAGCTTCTTGGTGATACAAGACTTAGTTGTGAGGCGTACTTGCTACATGTGGAAGTAAAGAGCGATATAGACTCTTATGTTGGGTGAGACAGTTTGAATGATTCATTTCATGGCTGAGTTGATCCAAGTCTTGATATAACTTATGGCTTATGACTTTTACCCTTCACTTTTGCTTTATTGGTTGCATTGATTTACCATGTTTACACTCATTTATGCATTCATACACTCATGCATGATGGAAATGGTTTGGAAGACTTGTGTTTAACATTAATATTGCTAATTGTTCATAGTCCATACATACTAATGAACTGGAATACGTTGAGACATACATTGTGATGTGAAATTAGTGAAGTTAATATAATTTTCTTGTTGGACTTGTGATACTATTTGATACATGGTACTTGATGAATTGAGCATGGATAATAAGAGGGCAGGAAATACCGTTACGTACAGATATATGGAAAGGCACATTTATGGCTCGTGGTCCAAGGTTCATTTTGAAAACGAGGTATACATTGATGTGGCCCGCGTCTGAGGTTCTTTTCCGAGCGGAGGTTTATGCTCGGGTTCGAGGAGTGAATCCAAAACGAGTGGTACATAGACACCATGGGTCCCTGCAGGTCATGACTACTGAGCTATGACATCAGTAGCATGTGTGTACAGTGTATATTTGGCTAGGGCATTGCATTACATTGCATTGACATCATCAAATTTTGCATTGCACATCATTACATTTTATTCTGCATTATTATATGGCTCATTATTTCTGATTTTAGTATGTTTGCTGAAACGGATGTTGTGGTATTGATATGATCATTGACTGAGTTAAATTGTGGATTAGTGAATCTACCTAGGGAAGGATCTTAGGCTTGTGATTATTAGGTGAGATTATTGAAACATGACAGACTTGTGGGTTAGAAGCTTCAACTTAGGTTGTGACTTTGTTATGGGGTATTTTTTGCCTTGGATTTCAGTATTAAGTGCCTATTTGTTTATCTTGCTGATTTTATACTTATGTGCGCGAACTGATCTTAGTCGGCTTATGATGCTTACCAGTACGTAGTGTTTGTACTGATACTACCTTGCTACACCCTTTTTGTGTGCAGATTGTGTTCTAGAGATTTCATCCAGATTACATCTCTAGGTTGAAGCTAGTTTGCTCGATCAGATCCGAGGGTGAGCTTCTATCCATTCCATGCCACCTGAAGATCTCTCTTTCCAGATGTCTATTTTATTCTAGACATTTTTTGTTATTATAGTTGAGCTATACTTCATTCTTTAGACATTGTTAGTTAGAGTCCCTGTACGATGACTTTTAGATCTTGGGGGTGTAATAGTTACGATTTCCGCACTTATATTATCTATTAATTATTAACCGTTTATTTATTTATTCATTCACATGATCATTGATTGTTTTAGTATCAATGATTAAAGAAGTTAAAATTAGCTAATGATTAATGGGTTAACGGATAAGGGTTCACCTACTAGTGATAATAAGGTAGGTGCCTGCACGATCGGTAATTAGGGTAGTGACAAAGGTGAATGTCCTATTGGTTTGTTGAGGAATAGGTACGTATTGCTCCAACCCTGGTGGAAGATTATGTGAATTTATTGTTGAAGCTAGGTTTCTATATCAATTAGCAGAATTGGTGGTATCCGATGAAAACCCTTAAGTGGGATCCTTGGTTAGATCCTGATGAGGAGATGACAGTAGCAATTGCATGGATTTCCTTTCCATATTTTCCTCTTAACTTCTTCGTTAATGAAGCAGTTTTCTCTCTTGCATCAGCAGTAGGCAAGCCTTTGCAAGTTGACATGGACACGAAGAATCAAACCAATTTTAGAGTCAATGTAGAAGTTGATCTTCTTAGTGATTTTCCACAGAGATTTAACATTGGCATGAAGAAGAAAGGAACTGGTTAAATTGTTGACAAATGAATCCATATCAACTATGATGTTATACCCCGTACTTTGTACGTTGGAATATTCTAAGTTGGTTGCGACAAGTTGTGAACAAGACTTTTAATTTTCGATTTTGTTGATTTTTGTTTTAATGCACAAGTTGCATATTCATCTTTTCATTGGTATGGAGTGTTAAGGGTAAATTTGGAATAAGAAAAATTTGGGGTTAAAAGTGAATTATGGAAAGTTAAGCATTTCATGAGAATTTGGGGCTAGAAGTGAAATTTTGGAAACTTGATATTTCATGAAATGGCCAAAAAAAAGCCATGTGGCCGTGAATGGTGGGCCCCTCTCACAAAATTTGGCCAAATTTGATTAGTTAAATTTATGAGTGGCACATGTGTACACTTTATATTTGTTGAGATTTTGTGTATATATATAGAGGATGGATGATTAGCACATATTAGTCATCTTTTTCAATTCAAGAAGGTTGGAGAAGCATGAAGAAAAAAAGGGGGCAACATATTCGGCCATAGTGGCTGAATTCATGCCCATGGAAATTGATCTCAAAAAAATTATTTCTTCTAGGTTTTCAACTCATTGGAAGGTCCTACACAACGTGGAGTAGTTGTTGGAGCAATTAAATCGTTTGTTGTGGCCTTGAACAATTCTAGTCGTGGGAGAACATGGAGGAAAGAAGGTAAGGTTCAATCTTTATTTTCATACGTTATGCATGGGTTGTGGATGTTGTGGAGTATGGAAATGAATGGAATTCATGAAAATATGGTGTTGTATGTGTGGCCGTGTATGTATGGCTTAGTGTTGAAGAACTAATTTTATTTAGCATGTTTAGATTATTGTGTTGTGATATAGTTGATGATTTTGAAAGAAAGAAATGTGTTGTTGTTGTCTTATTGAAATTTTGGAGGTTTCGGGTGAAGTAGAGCATTAATTGGGTTGTTTGAAAAATTGCGCGAATTGGTTAAAATGTTCTGGAATCTTGTGTAAATGGTCTGGATTAGTGCTTGAACGTATGAATATTGATGTTGGTTTGATCGTATGCGGTTGATTTGAATGAAAATGGAATATTGTCGAATTATGTAGAATGGAGTCATTAATGTTAGAATGCGTTTGGAATTCATTATTGATATTGTTGATGTGATTGTTGGTATCGTTGTTGAATATTTGGCCGAGTTGAATTCTCGGGGTCGTTGGATTGTGGGGAAATCGCCAAATTTCTGTGGAATTAAGCGTTAGTTTGGAATTGGACTCCTAAGTGTTTATGGCTAATGGTTAATGCCTAATGACCTTATTGTAGATTTTGAGAAGCCGAGGCTTAAGTTCGGAATAGCTTAGGAAGCAAACGAGGTATGTAAAGCTTACCTTTCCTTCTTTTGGCATGTCTTAGATGTGGTTAAGCTATGATATGTTATGAGCTTCGGGGGTAATTCTATTCGTAAAATGGTCATGATTTATATTTGCTTCTTGATGTTGGCATCCTAATGTGGTTAAGCTATGGTTTATATGTCTTTTGTATGACTAAATTTCTAAGGTTGCATAAGAGTTTTGTTCCTAAACGATTCCGAAACTACGAACGACCGTAACTTTCAAGAAAGGGCTCGGATCGCTTTGATATCTTCGCTAATGATTTCATGATGTATAATGACTTTAATTTTCGTAGGCGGGCCCGGGTTGGGTTGACGCTCCTCCGTGGTCCGCGACTTTCTTTCCGTATAGTTACGACGACTTTTTGAAAGAGCTTAATATGACTACCTTTCCGACCCTGAGTATGATTATATATTTATCTGTTGAGTCTGAAATGATGATTCGTATACTTATGATTCCGATACGTAACTATGGTTTCTGAAGTTCGGTTTGATATGTTCCCGAGTGATATTCAAGAAAAACCCCGATTTGACTATTGTTTCGGTTTTGAACTAACAGTTCGTTTGATTATCCTATTGGGTCTTTGTAAGTATTTTGCATTGCATATGTCTTCTCACTACTCTGCTCGTACAAATGATTGTTATATATTTCGCCGAGCCCCTTTCGGCAGGGTACCGTGTATATGTGATATGTGATATTGACCGCTGGGTTCTTGACAGCGGTATGCCGGGTATATGTAATATTGACCGCTGGGTTCTTGACCACGATATGCCGGGTATATGTAATATTGATCGCTGGGTTCTTGACCGCGGTATGCCGGGTATATGTAATATTGACCGCTGGGTTCTTGACCGCGGTATGCCGGGTGTATGTGATATTGACCGCTGGGTTCTTGACCGCGGTATGTCGGGTTTCGGAGATATGAAATCTTCTGAAGTAGGATGTGTTATGGCGCCATTGATGGGCGGGCGACCATATTCTAAGAGCCCTATGCATGATTTATGTTTTGAAAATAAACATTTTGGCATTTTGGATATACATTTACTTTCTGTACTTCTGTTTCGATTATGACTCGTGATATGATATTTGTATTCTGGAATATGATCGGTTAATTATCGGCCGGTGGTGGGGCAAACCCAATGGGGCGGGGCAAACCCCTTGGTTTAGGCGATCCCACATCGGTAATGTCGGCTCATATGATATGTTCTATTTTCCATATGAGGCATTTAAATGTTTTTCAAAGAAAGATAAGCATTCCGCATTCGATGGTTATATCGTTTCTTGCATCGCTTATGTATGATTTGTACTTGAATCAGCACTTTGTTTTCGGGTTGTTATGCTCACTTACTTACTCCGTACTTCTTCGTTATTACTTCGTCTTCTCGTATTTCATGCTTTGCACACTCGTATATTTCGTGACCCACTCTTCGGGGGTCACGTTTTCTCATGCCGCGTGGTGTACCCGCGGATGAGTAGGGGACGTTAGCTACGCATGTTCCGGCTAGATCGGGCGAGCTCCATTTCCTATAAGATCTTTGTCGAGTCGAATATTTATGTTGCGGTATCATGTTTTTTGTGCTAGAGACTTTGCGTACAGTGTCATGTGTATGAGATGTCGGTTTTGTACGCGGCTATGTAAGCCGATGTATCATTATGCATTGTGTTACGAACTTCATATGTTGGCGGATTTCATACGGTACTAGTTTTATTTGATTTGATAAAGATGAAAGGCATGTTTGTTTTACGAAAAAAAATTTCCATTACGTGCTTATGTCTTGTTTTGCGGGCCCGGTGATGATTATGGTAGGATTACGAAAGTCGGTGGGTTAAAGCTCGTACTAAATAAGGTCGGGTGCCATCACACCCTATCGGATTAAGGGTGTGACAAATTGGCTGTCGAGCGAGTTCGTCCTAGGGGTTGTACGAAAAGTCGTGTCCGGTAGAGTCCATTTTATGGTGTGAAGGTGCCACATTTATAAACGGAAGGCTACGGGCATCTAAGGGTTACTCTTCTTTCACATCCGAGATCGTGCCATAGAGCCAAGCTATAGGAAATGAGATTCCTTGCACTAATCTTTGATTTCGGCGGAATAATGGCGATAGAAGAAAGATTGATGATGTTGGAAGTTACTAAGCACACGGAGTAATAAAGGGATTAAAGATATATGTTGAAAGATATTGAAGTTACGATTGAAATACAAGTTGAAGATTAAGGGGAAAATAAACAAGAAAGTGTAGCAGTCTTGTTTGAGTTGGGCATACGGTATGTTTATCATTTGTGTCTTGTTGATGATATTGGGATCCTGTGTGGCCGCGATATGATATGATATGTATATATGTATTTTGGTACCGTGAGGCATTGTTGTTATTTCTTCGTATGCAGGTTTGAGAGAAGAAATATAGAGGAAAACTCGCGAAATTTTCCCGTAAATAAAGAAAAGAAAATGAGATGTAGGTTTGTAATGCGACTTGAAAGGCCGTGTCCACCGTAATGGTAAGATTTGAGTAAGTTGCGAGTATGGGCTGACCTCGAGAAAGAAGTAATAGTATGATTAAGACAAGAGTACATGAGAGGAAGAAGTTGATCGAAAGGGGTAAAGGGTTAAGAAGTGTTATATTATGGGATTGGTTACGAATAAGATATAATGTGAATACAATGAGGTTGTTATGAAAATAAGTGAAGCCTAGTGAGAAAGTGGCAAAGGTTATGATGTGATCTATGTAGCTAGAATACAAAGGCAAGTGTGAAACGGAAAAAAATAAGCTATGGAACGAATATGGAAGGGTTGAGTTAAAGATTAAGAGACGACACGAAATAATGTGCCTAGAATGTTACAAGTCGAGTAAAAGGTAATTACAAGAACGAAAAGTTTAATTAGAGATCCTTAAGACCCCACACGACAAGTTGAACATTCGAGGGACGAAAATGTTCTACAAAGAGGGAAAGGATGTTATACCTAGTACTCACATGTACGTTGGAATATTCTAAGTTGGTTGCGACAAGTTATGGACAAGACTTTTAATTTTCGGTTTTGTTGATTTTTGTTTTAATGCACAAGTTGCATATTCATCTTTTCATTGGTATGGAGTGTTAAGGGTAAATTTAGAATAAGGAAAATTTGGGGTTAAAAGTGAATTATGTAGAGTTAAGCATTTCATGAGAATTTGGGGCTAGAAGTGAAATTTTGAAAACTTGATATTTCGTGAAATGGCCAAAAAAAAGCCATGTGGCCGCGAATGGTGGGCCCCTCTCACAAAATTTGGCCAAATTTGATTAGTTAAATTTATGAGTGGCACATGTGTACACTTTATATTTGTTGGGGTTTTTGTATATATATATAGAGGATGGATGATTAGCACATATTAGTCATCTTTTTCAATTCGAAGGTTTGGAGAAGCATGAAGAAAAAAAGGGGCAACATATTCGGCCATAGTGGCTGAATTCATGCCCATGGAAATTGATCTCAAAAAAATTATTTCTTCTAGGTTTTCAACTCATTGGAAGGTCCTAAACAACGTGGAGTAGTTGTTGGAGCAATTAAATCGTTCGTTATGGCCTTGAACAATTCTAGCCGTGGGAGAACATGGAGGAAAGAAGGTAAGGTTCAATCTTTATTTTCATACGTTATGCATGGGTTGTGGATGTTGTGGAGTATGGAAATGAATGGAATTCATGAAAATATGGTGTTGTATGTGTGGCCGTGTATGTATGGCTTAGTGTAGAAGTGAAGAACTAATTTTATTTAGCATGTTTAGATTATTGTGTTGTTGATATAGTTGATGAGTTTGAAAGAAAGAAATGTGTTGTTGTTGTCTTATTGAAATTTTGGAGGTTTCGGGTGAAGTAGAGCATTAATTGGGTTGTTTGAAATATTGTGCGAATTGGTTTTAAAATATTCGGAATCTTGTGTAAATATGCGGATTAGTGCTTGAACGTATGAATATTGATGTTGGTTTTGATGATCGTATGCGGTTGATTTGAATGAAAATGGAATATTGTCGGATTATGTAGAATGGTGTCATTAATGTTAGAATGCGTTTGAATTCATTATTGATATTGTTGATGTGGTTGTTGGTATCGTTGTTGAATATTTGGCGAAGATTGAATTCTCGGGTCGTTGGATTTGTAGGGAAATCTTTGCCCAAATTTACGTAGAATTAAGCGTTAGTTTAGATTGGACTCCTAAGTGTTTATGGCTAATGGTTAATGCCTAATGACACTTGTGTAGATTTTTAGTGAGGCTTAAGTTCGGAATAGCTTAGGAAGCAAACAAAGGTATGTAAAACTTACTTCCTTAACATGTCTTAGATGTGGCTAAGCTATGATATGTTATGAGCTTCGCGGGTAATTCTATTCGTAAAGTCCGAGCATGGTCATGATTTATATTTGCTTCTTGATGTTGGCATCCTAATGTGGTTAAGCTATGGTTTATATGTCTTTTGTATGACTAAATTTCTAAGGTTGCGTAAGAGTTTTGTTCCTAAGCGATTAGGAAACTACGAGCAATAAAGTAACTTTCAAAGAAGGGCTCGGATCGCTTTGATATCTTCGCTAATGATTTCATGACATATAATGACTTTAATTTTTGTAGGCGGGCCCGGGTTGGGTTGACGCTCCTCCGTGGGTCCCGCGACTTCTTCTGTATAGTTCTGACGACTTTTTGAAAGAACTTAATATGACTACTTTTCCGACCCCCGAGTATGATTGTATATTTATTTGTTGAGTCTGAAATGATGATTCGTATACTTATGATTAGATACGTAACTATGGTTTTGAGTTCGGTTTGATATGTTCCCAGTGATATTCGGAAGAAAACTGATTTGACTATTGTTTCGGTTTTGAACTAACGATTCGTTTGATTATCCTATTGGGTCTTTGTAAGTATTTTTGCATTGCATATGTCTTCTCACTACTATCTGCTCGTACAAATGATTGTTATATATTTGTAGAGCCCGCACTTTCGGAATCTGTGTATATGTGATATGTGATATTGACCGCTGGGTTCTTGACCGCGGTATGCCGGGTATATGTAATATTGGCCGTTGGGTTCTTGACCGCGGTATGCCGGGTATATGTAATATTGACCGCTGGGTTCTTGACCGCGGTATGCCGGGTGTATGTGATGTGTGACATTGGGTTCTTGGCTAGCGGTATGTCGGGACTCGGAGATATGAAATGTACAGTAGGATGTGTTATGGCGCCATTGATGGGCGGCGACCATATTCTAAGAGCCCTATGCATGATTTATGTTTTGAAAATAAACATTTTGGCATTTTGGATATACATTTACTTTACGTATACATTTCGATTATGACTCGTGATATGATATATGTGATACGGAATATGATCGGTTGGTATCGGAGCGGTGGTGGGGCAAACCCAATGGTGGAGCAAACCCGCACCTTGGTTTGGCGAATCCACATCGGTAATGTCGGCTCATATGATATGTTCTATTTTCCATATGAGACGAAATGTTTTTCAAAAGAAAGATAACGTTTGGCATTCGATGGTTATATCACATATTACGTACCAACATGTATGATTTGTACTTCGGATGCAAGCACTTTGTTTTCGGGTTGTTATGCTCACTTTACGTATCGTACTTCGGTTATGACTTCGTCTTGTATTTCATGCTTTGCATATTCGGTACATATTTCATGCGACCCCCTTTCTTGGGGCTGCGTTTCGTACCGCGCGGTACCCTGAGATAGTGGGGACGTTAGGCGCGAATGTTCCGGCTAGATTGGCGAGCTCCATTTCCTCGGAGTCTTTTAGAGTCGGAAGTATTTATGTTGCGGTATCATGTTTTGTGCTAGAGACTTTGCAGACAGTGTCGTGTGTATGAGATGTCAGTTTTGTAAGCGGCTATGTAAGCCGATGTAACATTATGCATTGTGTTATGAACTTCATATGTTGGCGGATTTCATACGGGACTAGTTTTATTTGATTTGATAAAGATGAAAGGCATGTTTGTTTTCTGAAAAAAATTTCCATTACGTGCTTATGGCTTGTTTTGCGGGCCTAGTATGATTATGAGGATTACGAAAGTCAGCGGGTTCGCTCGGTCCTAGGTAAGGGTCGGGTGCTCATCACACCCTATCGGATTAAGGGGTGTGACATACGATCACTTGCCTAAGTATTGAAAATTGCAAGGTCACAATGGGCAATTGTTTTATCATTCATCCTGAATTGTATCCTAAAGAGGAGGAGGAGGAAGGTAAAAAGATCGAAATACCTCGAGTCAAAATAAGAGGACTGCGAAGGAAAAGCCAGTGGCAATGTGGAGAAAAAAGTTAATAAAATGTAGCTTCAGCAATTGAGAACAATTCTAGAAAAAGAGGAGGAGGATAAGAATCAAAAGGAGGAGAAAAAGGATCAGCAACCTAGGAAAAGAAGATATAAGAGTGGGTACAACAAACCTATTCAGGGCTGGAAGGCTTAGACAGATAAAAGAGATAACATTGGTCAGATCAAGGAAGCTGATTCTAATCAGATGGTAATTACTGCAAACATGTTTGATGCTTTGTGGAACAACAATTAAGAGGGTGAGGAAGATCATACTGAGAAGCTGCATACAAATCAAATAAAAGGCCAATCAAAGGTAAAGGTGTCATCAAGTGAGAAAGCCCAAGGCAAGGTGAAGAAGGCTAGCTGTGTCAAGTCTCCCATATCGAAGGAACAGGAAAAGGAGTATAAAAAACCTTGGATAGAAGGTTCTTTTGGCTAACAACTAAGCAGCAGTCATGAAAAAGGAGGGCAATTAGTTTTGGATGAAATAGTTCCTGAGACACAACTGATAGCTGATGAAGGAAAGGATCAACAAGCAGTTGCTGGTTTTGAATTGTTAAAGTAGCAAAAACCTATGGGGAAAAAGAGAGGTCCTGAAGAAGATGTAGAAAGTTGCACTGAACACTCTAGTTCTGTTTCTACAAATATGGTCCTTGATAAACCTCTGGCTTTGGTTGATTCTGCAAAGGAAGAGTTAGAAGTGGATAGCAAGAGGAAAGAACCTGATAAGGAAGAGGATCCAACTACTTTGGATCAAGGAAACTCATCTCTGCAAGTTTTAGAGCAAGAGATAACAGATGCTGAAGATAGTTCGTTCAATCAACAAAGAGACATGCAGGAGGATGAATCTTTGGATTCAAGCATTGATCAAGTGGAAGGAGATGGAGATTTATTTCCTAAGCAGATTAATAACCTTAAAAGTGGTGCAAAGAAAGTCAGGCATTACAATTTGGTTCCACTGCAGGTAATAACAAGGAGTAATAAAACTAAACCTCCCATTAATCAATGATAGACAAACTCCTATTTTGAAATATAAGATCAGTTAACACTCAAAATTCCTTTGAGAGGTTAACTGAGTTACATAGGGGGCATCATTATTAATTCATAGCACTTATGGAACCTTTCTAAGAGCCTGAGGAAGTTGAAGTTTACAGAAGGAGGTTGTAGATTCATAATGCAATGGTTAACACATCAAAGAAGATTTTGCTTTTCTGGTTAGCTGACTGGAAATTTCAGGTTATTATAGATTCAATGCAGTATGTGACTCTTAGACTGACTCATGTGAATCTACAGCAAGTAGCATATGTCACAGCTATATATGCTAAAAGCACTGCTGCAGAAAGGAAGGATTTATAGGACTCTATAGCTCAAGTAGCTCTGAATATTAAAGTACCATGGATTGTTAGGAGGAATTTCAATGTTATTCTTAAACCTGAAGAAAAGTTGGGAGGTCTTCCAGTGCATCATTCTGAAACTGCTGAATTTGCTCATTTTGTGAATAATTGTGGTCTCATGAAAGTGAAATTCTCTAGTAGTATATATACTTGGTGGAATGGAAGAATAGAAGAGGATTGCATTTTCAAGAGACTTGACAGAGTTTTTGGAAATCAGGAGTTCATGGACTTATTCCCATTATCTGAAGTTTCTCATCTTATTAGACATGGATCAGATCATGCCCCTCTCCATGTAGTCGATGATAGTCAAGAGGAAGTGGTTGTGAAGCCTTTTAAGATTTCTTAGCCTTTGGACTACTCATCCAAAGTTCTTGGAAGTTGTTCAGAACAACTGGTGTTTGATTTTGCAGCAAATCCTTTCATTGAGTTTCAGGCAAAAATGAAAAAGGTGAAACATGCTTTGGCAAAGTGGAGTAGGGACACATATGGCAATATTTTCCAGCAGATTTCCACTATGGAAGATGTTATCAAAGTGAAGGAATCGCAGTTTGAATTGAATCCTTCCCGGATGAATTGGGAAGCCTTACATAAAGCCCAAGCTAATTTGAATAGATACTTACACTTGGAGGAAGAATACTGGAAGTAGAAATTTGGAATGAGATGGCTCAAGGATGGTGATAGAAATACTAAGTTCTTTTAGTCATATGTTAAGGGAAGAAGAAAGAAACTGGCATTGCACAGCATTCAAAATAGTCAAGGGGACTGGATAAGCTCTACTAGTGACATTGGACAGAAGGCAGTTTCTTTTTATCAAGACCAGTTCAGACATCATCTTACTTCTACTAATTATGAGATGCTAAAGAAAATTTCTACATTGATCACTGAGGACCAAAATGAGTCACTAATAGCTCTCCCTACTAATGGAGAGGTTTAGTTAGCAGTCTTTGGGCTTAATGGTGACAGTACTAGTGGACCGGATGGTTTTTCAGGTCATTTGTTCCAAGCCTGCTGGCATATTATAGGAAAAGATGTGACAAGCATGGTGAGGTCCTTCTTTTGTGGTAAAGAGCTGCCTAGGTTTATTACTCACACCAATCTTGTGTTCATCCCTAAAAAGGAAGTTGCCAATTCCTTTACTGATCTGAGGTCAATCAGTCTTAGTACTTTTGCTAACAAGATTATCTCCAGAGTGTTTCATGAAAGGATTGCTCCAATTATGCGTAATATCATCTCCAACACTCAGAATGGTTTTGTTAAAGGAAGAAGCATTGTGGAGAAGAAATCATTAGAGACATAAATAAGAGAAAAAAACTGCACAATGTGATGGTTAAACTTTATATGGCAAAAGCATATGACAAGGCTTCATGGATATTGTCACGCCCTTAATCCGATAGGGTGTGATGGGCACCCGACCCTTACCTAGGGCCGAGCGAACCCGCTGACTCTTATGACATTCGTAATTATACTGGGCCTTTAGTCATAACATAATTACAAAACGGAAATTTTCAGGAAGTCAAACATCGTCCACCTTTTTTCAAATCAAATAAAATTTGTAGCATATGAACTTATAACACAATACATAATAATACATCGGCTTACATAGCCGCTTACATAACCGACATCTTATACCCACGACACTGTCTGCAAAGTCTCTAACATAGAACATGAAACCATAACATAATAATCTGACTCGGCAGCACTCCAGAGAAAATGGAGCTCGCCAATCCCGCTGGAACATCTTCTACTAATGTCTTCAGCTCACCTGGGTGTACCTGCGCGGCATGAAACGCAGCCCCCGAAGAAAGGGGGTCAGTACGGAATATGTACTGAGTATGCAAAGCGGGAAATCCATTAACAGCATCATAACCGGAATGGAAACCACAGAAAATAAGTATAGGAACCGGAGAGTCATAACTTGCCTATGTATCATGTATATACATATGCCGGTAAGCAAAACATATCATAATCATGTCAATTCGAAAATCATATGCGAAGTACAGAAAACAGATTTAGTAATCAGAATGTCAGAAGGCTTAGCTTATTTTTTTGAAGAACATTTCTGTCTCATATATATATATAGAAAATAGATCATATCATAATAGCTGACATTAACCGATGTGGGATTCGCCTAAACCAATGTGGGATTCGCCTAAACCAATGTGGGATTCGCCTAAACCAGTGCGGAATTTTTCCTCGCCGGGTTTGCCCCACCATTGGGTTTGCCCACCACCGCTCCGAAATAAACGGATCGTATTTCGAATATGTATACATATAACTTATGCGTGTCCGGCCCTCCGGTGAGGGACTCGGTAAAAGAATCCTTACATTGTCATATCATCACATTAAACGTAATTATCGAGATTATCAAATTATCGCATTAGCGAGAATCATCGTATTACCGTATCATCAGATTATCATGTCATTAGATTATCACAGCATCAGATTATCATATCATCAGAACAGACTCATTATTTTATCAGATCGTCACATTATCAAGTCAACACGTCATCAGATTATCAGATTATCATATCATACCCTATGCGGCCCACAATGTACCCGGCGGACGGAACGTGGTCGCCCTCTCCGCCTTGGGCGCCACAACTCATCATACTTCGGAAGTTTTCGGATCTCCTCGCATCTCGTCACATATCATATCATATAACCACGGTACCGGCCAAAAGGGGCTCGGCGTGATCGGACACATCATAACACCATAATATTAGTCGCTCATCATACTTCGGAAGCTCATCATACTTCGCATTGTGCGCACGATAGTACCGGCCCGGACTCGGCGAAGGAATAACAAAAATGTGCACGAGCGGAGAGAATCGTGGGATCTATATGCCATTCAAAACATTCATACAGATTCCATAGAATAATCAAACGAATTATCATTTACAAGCCAAAGCAATAGTCAGATCAAGTTCCTTCCGGACGTTACTCAAAAGCATATCAAATAAAACTTTATCCATCATAGTTACGTATCAAAATCATATGCATACGGATTCTCATTTCTTACATTTACACAGACTTACCAGAATATTCAGACAAATTATCATTTACAAGCCGATGGCACTGACCAAATCAAATCTCTTCCAGATATTATCCGGGACTTATCAAATAGAACTTTAGGCGTCATAATCACGTATCAGAATCATATATATATGAATTCTTATTTCAGACTTAACAGATAAATAAGTAATCACATGCGGGGGTCGGATTGCTAATTTTATTAGGTTCTTTTAACAAGTCATCAGAACTACATAACAGAATATCTTGCAGGCCCACGGACATGTATCAACCGATCCGAGCCAGCCTTGAAACATTATAATCTTAATACGCTACAGAACCTCCTACGGACATATCGAAGCGATCCGAGCCTTCCTATGGAAGTTACGGACGTTCGTAGTTTCAAACTCTTTTATGAACCAATCTTTCCATACATATTCATTTTTAGTCATACAAAGGCATAAGGACCACAATTTGACTACATTATAAATATGGATATCGAGAAACAAATAAGAATCACGGACATGCTCGGATCGCAGGAGTAGAGTTACCTCGGGATCATATCATAGCCTATTCATACTAAGACATGCCAAAGAAAGAGAGGTGAGCTTTACATACCTTGGCCGCCCTCTGAACTAATCCAAACTTGAGTCTCGACTTCTCACGACCTACAATAATGTCATTACGCGTCAACCATTAGTCATAAGCATTGAAGAATTCAATTACAAACCATCACTTGTCTACAGAAATTCCTAAAGATCTCCCCTATAAATCCAACACCCCCGAGAATTCAACTGGGCCAAATCACAACAACCAAACCAACAATCATATTTACAACATCAATAATCCATTCACAAATATTCAAGACAATCCAACCCATGTCTTACTTCACCCGAAACTTCCAAATGCCATAAGAACAACCACAATACATTTCTCTCTTCCGAATTCATAAACTATATCAACACTTCCATACGTTAGCAACATTATTTCCATCAACACAAGAAACTATATTAAAGTCATATTAATTTCCAAAACAGCCCGCAACACCACAACTTCAACATGAGTCATCAAACATTCATTTTACATCATGACATTCACAACCACGACAAGCAAAATACTAAATGAAATTTGTTCATCTCTTCCACACCAAACAGCCACCATTCGGCCACTACACCAATCACACATCATAACGTATACAAACCATCCATAACCACAACTAAAATACCAAGTAGATTCAATTCACTCCTTGTATACAAACACTCTCACTCACGGCCACACATACCAATATACAAGCTTTCATGATTTTCATCCATTTCCATGCATTATAACACGTCCAAAACATCCACAAAACATGCAAAAAAGAATTGAATCATACCTTTTCCTCTTGCCTTCTTCACTCTCGGCTAAGTTGTATATGGCAAGACAAATGATCTACTTCTTCCAACAACTCCTCCACATGATAGAGGACCTTCCATTTAGTTGAAAATCTGGAGGAAAATTATTTTTCATGACCACTCTCCAAGCTCCTGTTCGCCGGCTTGGCCGAACACCCTCTCTCTCTTTTCTTCCTTTTTCTTTTCTTTCTCTTGATTTCTCTAGAACTTAAAATGATGAAAGCTTGCCTTCTTTGATCATCCCTCCATATATATATTAATGTGGCACATGACCATGCACATGGCCAAGCACATGGCCGGCCATGTGCTCTCCTTTTCCTTTTTTTTTTCTTTCTTTTCCCTCCAAATTTCTTCAAATTTCTAGAGTTTTCCAAATGACAAAAGATGAATTCTTGCCTTGTCATCTTTGTCCACAATATGTTTTTGGCCACCAAAGCATAAGATGAACACATGTTTTATTGCATGGCTTGCAACAAGTGGCCAAGGCACAAGTGGGACCCACGGCCACATTGGCTTTTCCAAAAATTCATGAACTAATAGAAACTTCTAAATTCAACATTTGCCCTCAATATTCCATGCCCATAATATTTACAAGCGACTTGCGCATTAAAACAAAATCGGAGAATGGCCTTACCCTTAACTTCCCGCCATTAACTCAAAATATTCGAACGTACAAAATGCGAGGTATAACAGATATATTTGACAAAAGTATTATGGCAGTTTGGTTTTTCAGAGGTGGTGATAGATATGGTATGGAGAGTGGTTTCAACTAATTGGTATTTAGTGTTGACCAATGGGAAGTCTTATGGCTTTTTTCACTCCTCAAGAGGACTGAATCAAGGTGATCTACTTTCCCTAACTCTATTCATTATTGCAAGAACGTTTTGGCCAGAAACTTGAACAGTTTACATAAGGATTCTGCATTCAAGGGGTATGGCATGCCTAAGTGGATTCCACAATAAACCACCTATCATATGCAGATGATACTATTCTTTTTTGTTCAGCTGATCCTACCTCTCTAAAGAAGATGATGAAGCTTTTGAGAAACTATGAGAAGATACCAGGTTAGTTGGTCAATAATGATAAGATTTCTTTCTATTTACATTAGAAAGTTCCAGTTAATATTGTGAGTAGAGTAAGAAGTAAAATTGGAATTAGGAAAGGCTCCTTCCTTTTTACATATCTGGCGTGTCCAGTCTTCTATGGTAGAAGTAAGATTGTGTATTATGAGAATCATATCGAAAAGGTTATGAATAGAGTGATGTCTTGGCAAAACAAGCTACTTTCATTTGGTTGAAAGTAAAATAACGACCAAACGGGTAATTACAATCATTGCATTGCATTCATATTTACATATTCGAACAGTTCGATTTGGACTTGATACTTGTACTTGTGGTGATATTCAGACTTGCTGATCTATACTTGTAGAGGTATTTGGACATGGTATTCTATACTTGTGGTAACATTCGGACTTGGTATTTTGTGATTGTGATTTTGATCTTAGATAGTGTTGGTTGTACTTGTTTGTGAGCATGTCTATCGTTTCGTCTCTTACTTATATATATGTTAGCTAGCTGTTGTCGGCCTATGATGCCGACTTAGTACGTGTTGTTTTACTGATTCTACCTTGCTGCATTATTTTATGACTGTAGAGTACGTGGCTGGATTGACTTTTTCTCCTTGAGACTGACTCCCCAGCTTCGCTGACGAGCATCTTGGGTGAGCACATGGCGAGATTCGCAACTCGAATGAATCCTCTCATTTTACTTGACGTATTCGCTATTTCTGAGACAGTATTCCATTTTGAGACTATGTATTCAGACTTTTTAGTTATGTAGTGGCTCTTGTATGGCCTAGACTAGATTTTGGGATTATGTATTACTTTCGCACTTTTTTTACTTATTTATGTCATACTTGTTAGATATTTATGTTGGTTGGGTTACTTTATTGTTATTCAAATGTTGATTAAGGGACAGGTTCGCCTACTAGGTAAGGAAAAGGTAGGTGCTCGCACGTTCCTCAATTTGGGACGTGACAAGTTGGTATCATAACCCTAGGTTACCCGGTCTATAAGTACAAGAGCATGTCTAGTAGAGTCTTAGGGATCGGTACGATGAGCTCCGTACTTATCCGCGAAAGGCTATAGAACATTTAGGAAACTTCACATTCTTTCGTGCTACTTTATTCAAATTGGTATCTGAAATTTTCAAATTGGTATCTGATTCATTCTCATTCTCTCACAGATAGTGAGAACATGCGCCACTATTGCGAGGGACAAGGTGCCTGAGCTCGCTACTGGGGCAGGCACTAGAGGACAAGGACAAACGAGAGGCTGCGACTGAGCTAGAGGCTGCGGAGCTGTACCAGCCAGGGGTGAGGCCCCTTTGGCTGGATAGAGATGAGCACGATCAGCTTCTCCAGATTATTTGCCAGTACAGCAGCCGGAGCACCAGTCCAAGAGTGCACAGGCAGTCAGGGAAGCTGTGGGGCCAGCCAGACCCACCTTAAGGTCATGTCAGACGCAGCCTTCCAAGATACCATGGTCAGGATACTTCTTCATCTCGATGGGAAGTTGCCGTAGGTAGTGCCACTAAACCTGGTGGTGGCTTCAAGACTATAGCATGGGTGCGGACTCCCGAGGAGGGCCAGACGATGGGGATACGGCATGTTGCTGTAATGGCCAAATGTATAGATGGTATTCCAGGGCCCTGAGGGTTCTCTCAGGCTAGTAGCAGCTCAGACTCTGACCGTTGGGGATCAGGACCTCGTCGGGAAATTTTTTAAGATGGAGCCACCTAGATTCTTCAGCATGCGCAGCGAGGATGCAATCGAGTTCATAGTGGAGATGCATGAGAGGCTTTATAAGATGGGCATTATGGAGTCTTACGGCATGGATTATGTGTCCTTTCCATTTACCGGCGATGCGAAGACTTGGTGGAGGTATTATATTAAGGGCAGACCCATTGGTGCACCTCCACTCACCTAGACCCAATTCTATCAGGCCTTTTTGGAGAAGTACGTGTTGCGCACTTTGAGGGATGAGTGTAGAGATAACTTCTCGCATTTACAATAGATAGGTATGCCCATGTCCGAGTATAAGGCCAGATTCCTATTTTTGGCTAGGTATGCGACCCGGTTGATTCCCACAGAGGAGAGGGTTCGTAGATTTATTGGTAGACTTATGCTTCCACTCCATATTGCTTGTCTCCAGCTTGTGGCCATGGTTTCTTCTTTCCAGGAAGTCGTTGATCATGCCGTGAGTGTTGAGTCTATCAAGGATCGTTCTTTGGGAGGTTCTAGTGAGAAGAGACCACGTCAGCATGGTGGGTTTAGTGGTTCCAGTTATAGGGGGTCAGTCTTCTAGGCCCTATCAGTTAGCCCCGCCTCACCTCGTTCAATTCGCATTGCAGGTATCTTCTGGTGGTCCTTCTAGACCCAGTGGTTATGGGGCAGGACAGTCTCATGGTGGATCTTACTCTCGACCAGCTTGCTGAAGTGGTCCCTCTAGTTCATCAGCTTTCGTATATCAGCCTCCAGCTCCCAGGACTTGTTATGTATATGGTGACCCCAGTCATGTGATGAGAGATTGCACCAGACCTACATAGAGTGGGTCCCCGCAAGGTTTCTGATTTCAAACCCTGAGGACTCTGACACTATATAGTAGCCGAGGTGATTCTTCAGTGAGAGGCGGTGCTCAGTCAAGCCGCGGTTGTTCATTCGTCTAGGGGTGGACACCAGTCGCTAGAGGGTGGTTCCCAGGTCTCCCAAGGAAGAGCGTAGTCTGGCCAGAGTGGCCGTGGAGAGGCACATTGCTATGCTTTTTTGAATTGGCCTGAGGCTGAGGCTTCTGATACTGTGATCTCAGGTACTATTTATGTTCATCATCGATCGACTTCAGTCTTGTTTGATCCTGGGTCGACTTTCTCTTATGTGTCTACTTATCATTCTATTGGTTGGGATTTGACTAGTGATCATCTTGATATGCCTATTCGCATGTCTACTCCGGTTGGAGATTTAGTTTTGGTTGATCGAGTCTATCGGTCTTGTTTAGTTACTTTTATGGGGTGCGACACGTGGGTAGACTTGATGATTTTGGATATAGTAGATTTTGATATTATTCTGGGTATGACTTGGTTGTCACCGTACCACACGATCTTGGACTGTCATGCCAAGACAGTTACCTTTGCTATGCGTGGGATTTCTAGACTTGGGTGGAGGGGTACTCCGAGTCTGGCTCTAAAGAATATCATCTCTTATCTCCGCATGAAGAATTTAGCCAACAAGGGGCGTTTGGCTTACTTGGCCCATGTTCGTGATACTAGCGTTGCTTCTCCGCCCCTTGAGTCCGTGCTTATTGTGAGTGAGTTCATGGAGGTCTTTCCTTCTGATTTGCCAGGTATGCTACTGGACCGTGACATTGATTTCTCTATCAACTTGGAGCGGGGCACGTGCCTTATCAAAAGCTATCGTTCCTCTTTATAGGAATTCGTTCAATTAATTCGAGTTGAGAGAGTTGAAATCCATGGCGAACCCCTTTTGGGATCTTACGAGCAAGGGTTCATTAGACCGAGCGTCTCCCTTTAGGGCGCCCCCATTTTGTTTGTGTCGAAGAAAGATGGTACGATGAGGATGTGCATAGATTACCGTCGGTTGAACTAGTTCACCATTCGTAATAAGTATTTGATTCCTCGTATTGATCACTTGTTCGATCAGGTTTCAGGGTGTTTCAATATTTTTGAAGATTGATTTGAGGTCAAGCTACCATCAACTTAAGATTCGAGCCGAGGATATCCTGAAGACGGCCTTCAGGACTTGTTATGGTCATTATTAGTTCCTTGTGATGTCATTTTGGCTTACCAATGCCTAAGAACCTTTCATGGACTTGATGAATGGTATTTTCAAGCCATATTTGGACTCTTTTGTCATAGTGTTTACTGATGATATCTTGGTTTATTCCAAGAGTAGAGAGGAGCTAAGTGTCATTTGAGGATTGTCTTTGGGTTGTTGATAGAGAAAGAGCTTTATCCTATGTTTTCAAAGTACGAGTTCTGGCTTGATTCTGTGGCATTCTTGGGCTACGTCCTATCAAAGGACGGGATCGTGGTTGACCCCAAGAAGATCGAGGCTTTTAGATATTGGACGAGGCCCATTACTGTGACTGAGATTTGTAGCTTTGTAGGTTTGGCCAATTACTATCGTCGATTCGTGAAAGGGTTTGCTTCTATTGCTTCTCACCTGACTAGATTGACTCAGAAAGAGGTTCCTTTCTTGTGGTTCGATGCTTGTGAAGAGAGATTTTAAGAGCTCAAGACTCTATTAATCACCGCTCTGATATTGGCATTACTCGTGAAAGGTAAGGATTTCTCAGTTTATTGTGATGTGTCCCGTGTTGGTTTTGGTGCTCTATTGATGCAGGAGAGTAAGGTCATTACCTATGCTTCTCGAAAGTTGAAGATCCATGAGAAGAACAACCCTACTAATGATTTAGAGTTAGCAGCGGTAGTCTTCGCTTTGAAGATTTGGAGGCATTATTTATATAGGGTCCACTATGAGGTGTTTAGCGATCACCGCAGCCTTCAGCACGTGTTCAGTCAGAGGGATCTCAATTCTAGGTAGCGTAGGTGGATGGAGCTTCTGAAGGATTATTATATCACTATACTTTACCATCTGGGTAAGGCTAATATGAGGGCGATGCCTTGAGTCGCATGGCAGTGAGTATGGGCAGTCTAGCTCGATTGGTGGCTTCTGAGTGTCCTTTAGTCATGGTGGTTCAGACTCTAGCTAACAGCTTTTTGCATCTTGATGTTTCAAATTCGAACAGAATTTGAACATGTGTTGAAGCGGGGTTGTCTCTCTTGGAGCAGATTAGGGCTCAGCAGTTTGAGTATGTTTAGTCATGTAAGATTCGTAATAATGTTTTGAGAGATGAGGCCAAGGAGGCCAGGTTTGATAGTGAGGGGATTCTGAGGATCAAGGGATGCGTGTGCGTTCCTTGTGTGGGTGGTTTGATTCGATTAATATTGGAGGAGGCTCATAGCTCCAGGTATTCGATTAATTCAGGGGTAACGAAAATGTACCGTGATTAGAGACAGCACTACTGGTGGGGTCGGATGAAGAGAGATATTGCAGATTTTGTTGCTAAGTGTGGGAATCGCTAGCAAGTCAAGTATGAGCACCAGTGACCTGGTAGTGTGCTTCAGAGGATGCCCATTCCCGAGTGAAAGTGGGAGAGGATTTCCGTGGATTTCGTTACTTTCGAAGACCATGGGTAAATTTGATTCAGTTTGGGTTATTGTTTGTCGGTTGACTAAGTCTGCTCATTTCATCCCCGTTCAGGTTACTTATAATGCAGAGAAGTTGGCAAGGATTTACATCCGTGAGATTATGCGATTACACGAGGTTCCTAATTTTATCATCTCTGATCGAGGTCCCCAGCTTACTTCCAACTTCTGGAGGTCATTGCAGGTAGAGTAGGGTACTCAGTTGGACCTTAGTATAGCTTTTCATCCCCAGACTGATGGCCAGTCCGAGTGGACTATCCAGGTGCTTGAGTATATGTTGAGAGCATGTGTTATTGATTTTGGTGGTCATTTGGACCAGTTCCTACCTTTTGCAGAGTTTGCGTACAATAATAGCTACCATTCCAGTATTGATATGGCATAGTTTGAGGCTTTATATGGTAGGAGGTGTCGTTCTCCTATTGGGTGGTTTGATGCTTTTGAGGTTCGGCCTTGGGGTACAGATTTGCTTAGAGAGTCTTTGGACAAGGTGAAGCTTATTCAGGAAAAGCTTCTGGCAGCTCAGAGTCGGCAAAAGATGTATGCGGATAGGAAGGTTCAGGATTTAGAGTTTATGGTGGGCGAGCAAGTTCTTTTGAAGATTTCACCCATGAAGGGTGTTATGAGGTTTGAGAAGAGGAACAAGTTGAGCCCGAGGTACATTGGCCCATTTGAGATTCTTTGTCGAGTTGGTGATGTGGCTTATGAGTTAGCTTTGCCACTGCGCTTGTCAAGTGTTCATCCGATTTTCCATATTCCTATGCAGAAGAGGTACCATTCAGACGGGTCTTATATTGTTCGTTGGGATTCTGTGTTGCTTGATGAGAATCTTTCTTACGAGGAGGAGCCTATAGCGATTCTAGATAGGCAGGTTAGAAAGTTGAGGTCTAAGGAGATAGCTTCCGTTAAGGTGCAATGGAATCATCGTCCTGTTAAGGAGACCTAATGAGAGCCAGAGTTAGATATGCATGCTAGATATCCCCAGTTATTTGCTGACTCAGGTACTTTCCCCATTTCTTTCCTTGTCGCTCGAGGATGAGCGAATGTTTAATTGGTATCCGATGTAACGACCCGTTTGGTTGTTATAATGTTTTGATAGTTTTACCAGCGTTGACCCTTTCTCGATCCCTATGAGTAAAATTTGGACTCGCGAGAATGGGTGGTACGGTTCTAGAGATGACCAGGTGTGGTTTGTGATAACTTGTGCGAATTAGAACTTTAAAGTGAAAAATGTTTGACCAATAGTTGACTTTTTGATAAACAGACCTTTTCGAAAATCCATCGAGTCAGAGAGGTCCGGATGGTTGGTTGTGACTTGGTAAGATTTTCGGTACAGTTGCCAAGGCACTTGGGAGCGTTTTGGGTTATTGGTTAGAAAGGTAGTATTTGGCCATTGGGTGTTGACCCGGTAAAATAGACCTCCATTAGGAATTTCGAGACCGCGAGTGAGTCCGTAGCATGTTTTTATGTGTGAATGCATGTCTAGTTTGTATCTGGGAGGTCTCAGGTGATTGTCGAATTTCGGGGTTGGATTGGTGGAAAACCAGAAATTCTGGTGTCTAGTGTCCACGGTAGCGGCACCAGATCCGCCATAGCGACATCTTGGTCCGCTATAGCGGGATGATGGGTTACAATTGGGGATCCACAGCGGACAGGAATCTATTGTGGCAGATGATCAATAGCGAGCCCGCTGTAGCGGACTCGATACCGCCGCAACGAGGTAGCGTGTTTCCAGAATCATTAAATGCTAGGATAAAACCCTTAAACCCCTATCACTTCATTCATTACTTCCTTAGCATATCTGGGGCAAATTCTCTGCTAATTCTTCCGTATGGTAAGTTTCCTAACCTAGCATTCATTATTTTAACCTTCCTAAGCTTGAACCCATGCTAGCAATCTATGAGAATCTAAGCGGAAAAATAGGTTTTGATAATAACTTCTTAAAATGAGTTCTAATCTTTCTAAATGGAAATTGTTGGTGGGTTTGACTAATCTAATCATAGAATTTGATGATTTCATAGCTAATAGGCTTGAATCTTCCATTTATGTTGATGAATTTGAATGTTGGAAAATTAGGGTTCAAATCCAATTTGGGGGTTTTCACTTGAATCTCGAAATTGACCTATTCTTGAGTTATTTTAGCAATTGATTAGTAGGATTGAAATCCTAGAACGTTGAATTGCATATTTTACTTTCAAAATGATCGTTTTACCCTTGTGGGCCCGTTTCCCCCTTTCTCCATAGTTGAATTTGATTCGAAAGATAAGTATAGCAATATGGGTGTTGTTCTTCGTGATTTCTGCTATAGAATTGGAATATGATTAGACTTTGAGTATTTGAAGGCGCTATGAAAGGGCAAAGCAAAGGTGTGAGTGTTCGTGGCTCCTGCTCGGCTACCAAGTAGGTTACGGTTTACCTTATGGTTAGACTTCGGTTAGCGAAGCATATGTAGAGTTAGTGATTGTTGGAGAAAGCATGTTACGCCTTCGGGTATGAAGTTTGGACGGATACCTTAGGCTGGTACTGTTATTGATTGTGGCTTGTTGGCTTGTTGCAACATGTGTGATACTAGACTTGATGATTCATCGTTTTATCATGATTGTGAAACCGTATCTCCCATTTATTGAGTATTTTCTTGTAAAGAGGAAGGAATTGATATTGAAACAATTATTGTGAGATGTGTCCATGTGTGGCATGATTTGGCATTGATACACTCTTGTTGGCATTGATATACTCTTGTTGACATTGATATTATGCACACATTCATACTTATATGTTGGGATCAGGTTGCGCACCGCAACACATATATTGGACCAGGTTGCACGTTCCGCAACATATATTGGATCGAGTTGCACGTTCCGCAACATATATTGGATCGAGTTGCACATTTCGCAATAGATATTGGATCGAGCTGTGCACATAGCAGGAACATGGATTTCGCGAGTCCCGCATGGGTCATGACTATCAAGGCGTGGAGGTATTCCGCGCGAAGCGTGTGTGTAGCATTGCATTGCATTGCATTCATATTTACATATTCAAACTGTTAGATTTGGACTTGATACTTGTACTTGTGGTGATATTCAAACTTGGTGATCTGTACTTGTGGAGGTAGTTAGACTTGGTATTATGTACTTATGGGGACATTCGGACTTTGTACTTTGTGATTGTGATTCCGATCTTGGACAGTGTTGTTTGTACTTGTTTGTGAGCATGTCTATCTTTCCGTCTCTTACTTATATATATTTTAGCTAACTGTTGTCGGCCTATGATGCCTATTCAGTACGTGTTGTTCTACTTATTCTACCTTGCTGCATTCTTTTATGAGTGCAGAGTACGTGACTGGATCGACTTCTTCTCCTCGAGACTGACTCCCGAGGCATTGCTAATGAGCATCTAGGGTGAGCACATGGCCAAATCCGTAGCCCGGATGACTCCTCTCATTTTACTTGTCTTATTCGCAATTTCTGAGACAGTATTTCATTTTGAGACTATGTATTAAGACTTTTTAGTTATGTAGTGGCTCTTTACGGCCTAGACCAGATTTTGGGATTATTTATTACTTTCACACTCTTTTTACTTATTTATGTCAGACTTATTAGATATTTATGTTGGTTGGGTTACTTTATTGTTATGCGAATGTTAGTTAAGGGACGGGTTCGCCTACTAGGTGGGGAAAAGGTAGGTGCCCGCACGTTCCTCGATTTGGGACTTGACAGTCACTTATTCATTTTAAATTTTAAATTGTAATATACTTAGATATACATTGAGTTCGTAACTCAATGAATTATTATTTTTTTCATCGAGAACATGGAACAGGGAAATCTATTTGGATAATATAGTGGGGTTAATCAAATATTATGCATTCTTCTAAAGGTTCGTAAAAGTAAGAAAAATGTCGATGAATTCTTGTCACATTTTTATGATAAAGACAACCAAGTCAATACGGAGTCCCTAAAGCGCAACAAAAACGAACATGAAAATTTAATTAACGAAAAACGTGAATTGCTTAAATCTTCTATAAAATCTAACTTAAATTTGCTTAATATGATTTTAAATTACAAATTAAATCACAAAAACTCATATCAAAACATAACATTTTTCTATTTTAATTGCGGGTCAACAACTAATTTTAGCCATTCAAATGTGTTGCCCCAAAAAAAAAGAGGTTTGGGATTCAAGAGTCTATAAGACATATGTCATTCCTTCCATGACAAGAGACGATGGAGGTTCGTAACATAGGACTTTTTATAGTCAAAGTTCATAAATACCAAATACAATGCCAAAAACAACCCTCACAAAAGCAATCACATCAGTGGCTTCAATTCTTGGAAAAGTCTACTGACCATCAGAGAGATGACAGAAACAACATCAGTTGGAGGATAAACACTAGTAACCCTTATTTCTAGTGACTAACGCCTGTAAACCAGGCATTGATTAGGTCAAAATATCATTCGAGGCAGCTCATGGGACCTGAGCAATATCATAAATGCATTTTCCAAAAATATTATGAAAATGAACATTGGGCATGGATACTTAATGACCAAGAAGTATGGAAACTCAATTACAATGGGACCTTATATTCTGCATCAACCTATGATGATTTCAAGCAGAAGAATAATTATGGATAAAAAAAATTCCCTTTCAAGGTCTCCCTTTCAAGTAGAGCCCTAGGGACAAACCAATTTGGAAAGTATACTACGGTCTAAAGTTGTAATAAGTGTGCAAAATTGCAGTCTAATTTTGTCACGACCTAAAATCCCCAAAGTGGCCATGAGGGAACCTACCCTAACCCGTAGGCTAACCCAAGTAAAAGACAAATGTCACGACCAAAGGCGATGAGTCGTGACGAGTGCCCGACCTCTATTGACCAAGCACCCCTAAAATCGTACCTGGAACTCACTGAGCAATAGGGTGGCCTATATATAATTTATAACTGAGCTATACTAACTCCTGTAAGATTAACACAATAGACTTTGCATCAAGAATTCACAACCAGCATATATATATATATATATATATATATATATATATATATATATATATATATATATATATATACACACATACGTGCCGAGGATAACGGTGCTTACCCGACTAGGCCGCAACATATGCCGTACAACAAAAATAAGAGCCGACAAGGCTGCATAACATCCCAACTACATACAACTATCTACAGACCTCTATGGAACACAAGCTGTAGACAGGATAGGACAAGGCCCCGTCATACCCAAATATATATATCCAAATAGCATACCAAAAGGGACTTTATGACCTCCGAACCAAGTAGCACACCGACCGTTAACATTTCGGGTGGAAAGACTTGCCGAGCTGGATCGCCTGTCTAGCTGCCTGAACCTACGGGCACGAACGTATCATCCCCCAGCAAAAGGGACGTCAGTACAAAACAATATACCGAGTATGTAAGGTTAACTGAAACTGAACAGAAAATAATACAATCTGGAGGCCAACATATGCCTAGAATATCGCTCTGATACATCTAATATGAAATGCAGTACACTAATATCATATGTCTCACTGCCCAAGTGGCCAGGCAACTATAAAATCTCACTGACCAAGTGGCCAGGCAATATGTCTCACTGACCCCTCGGCCTGGCAATCTGTCTCACTGACCCGTAGGCGAGGCAATCTGTCTCACTGACCAAGTGGCCAAGCTAAAGAAAATATATGTATATCAATATATGTATATCATGCATGTACTGAAAAATACCGGTATTGTAACGTCTCTTCTGCCTCTCTATGAACTCAACGACATGGGGAGGGAATATGGCCCCTCAGAAAGAATAACATAACACACGGAAGTTATGCAACAATATGACAAGCTCTACTTTGACAAATTTCTAGCCATGAAGTTCATCACACTCTTACCTTATAGTGAATCATGCCAAGAAAAGAAGTAACAACCTTAACATACCTTGGGCTCACTTCTCGACTTTCCAACCTACTTCCTGTCTTGCAAACTACATAAGATCAATCCTAGCCTCGTAATCTACATATAAAACCATTCATATTATTATTAGGATCATCTTCATATGCTTGTCTTAAGCCTTCAAATTAAAATCTTCTTAGAATCTATCGAAATTCGGGCAACATCTCCTCTGTTTATATCCCTAGCTCGAAATTACAATACCAACAAAACAACAATAATAGCAACACCAATATCAACAACATCATCATCAATACAAATATACTCAATAAAACATCCCACACGATGTTTGCCCAATTTCTCAACCAATCAATCCACTTTACGAAGCTTTAGCAACTAAATCTCCATAGTATGATTCATAATATCAATAGTAAAGAATATTCTTACCTCAATCATGGTTGGAAGAGCTTGAAATGTTATTTATCTCTAATAGATTCCTTCATCCCGTCAAGATTTGATGTTTAGAACAAGAACTACAAAACCCTATACGCTTCTCGAGCCTCGTATATAGTCCCGTTTCTTTAATCCACCATAAAATGATCCTTCAATGTTCCTTGGGTCTCTTAGATGATTTTTTGTGAAAAGGAGTGGAGAAATGAGGCCTTAAGACCAGATTTTGGTCTTATATAGGAGTTGAAGGTCGGTTACCACCGACTTAAAATTAACCCTGCGCGATCACGCTGGGAAGTGGCGCTTTCGCGCTAGGTTGTTTGGTACCCTTCTGCGTATTCGCGCCTAGTGGTGGCGCATTTTCCCTGACCAAATTTGTGGCCTGCCAGCCAGACTTGTAACGTCCATAACTCTTTACTCTAATGTCGTATCGACGAGCGGTTTGTTGGTTGAAAACTAGACTTCATGAACTTTAACTTAGCAGGTTGATTTTCTTCAAAACTCTTCATATGCTAGAAGATATTCTTTTCCCAAGTTGGTTCACACTTGTCGTTCAAAGTAACGCTCATCTTATTCCAAAGCCATACTAACTCAACTTCTTCAACTTATTTCCTTATAGGACCTTCCGATATTCCTTATATACATCCTTTACTCCTAGATTATACTCAATAATGCTCCGCTCCTTCTATTCCAAAGCTATTTTACTTAGCCGTAGTTCAACATTCTTACGTTAAAATTGATAAGTGCTTCTCTGGAAGTACGGGGTGTAACATCCTTCCCCCCTTAGAAACATTCGTCCTCGAATGTTGAAGTAAAAGTCATCTTGAAGTTGATGTCAATATTCTCACTTGCATCTGCTGGTATTTACTTTACTTACTTTCAGTCTTACTCATGTATTCGGAACTGAACTTATTCGAACTTACGCAACTTATGATCCTCCTCATAGTTCGTTGGAGGAAATACACCTTAAGTTAATAAACCGCAACCATAATTTGTCGACTTATGATGCTATATCAATTTTTTGAAGCGACAATCCTCTCCTGTTCATTTTGGGTTTTAAACCTGCATACTTATGGTCCATTCTATCTTTCTTCATATTCTGCTGGCGATTTCTGAGAACTTATCCATTAGCCCCATCATTCATATGAATAGTGATCAACTTGATATTTAGTTTTTCCTTCCTTTTTACCCCTCTGAGCTCTACCCTCTATTTTTCAGTTGATTGACAGTTGTATTTGGAACTCTTCTGCTGAAATGTTATTCTCTTGTCTGCATACCGTTCAGTTGTGCCGACACTGATTGATTCTGCTCAACTACTTAATATTTTCCATAACCCCGTTTAGGTTTTCTTACACTGAATCTTTGGCATTCCCAGTCTTACTGCAGTAGTATTCGGCAATCCTTTACACTGGAGCGTGCCTTAATTTCTGACGATTAATCCTTCTTGGATTCCATGGTTTCTTTATATAAGTAATAACATGGTTTATTCTTAACATATACTATTCTTCTTCATGTGATTACTAGCTCGTCGTCCTTACGTACCTGTAGACTTTACATTCATGGTTTCCCAATTCTTTTGGTATTTCTTGATTATCATCGTTGTTTTACTTCCAATGAGTCCTGAATATTAGTCTCCTTCTCTTGTAGCTAAAATTTATGCTCGTACTCATAATCATCCCCTTTTCTCATCACCTGTTTGTCTGCTAGTTCTTCATACTTTATCATCCCCGTTTTCTCTTTGATCATTGTCGTCTATACCCTTATATGCTCATTTACCTAGTGCTTACCACTTACCTTCATCCACTTTTGGTCCCATATTCCTTTTTATCCCTTTCCAGTATGTTAGAGATTCTTACTCCTTTGACCTTTATATATCCTTCTTACGCTTCATAGATATTCCATGCCTTTATCTTCTTTCAATTTATCCTTGAAGTTGCTGATCCTTAGTCCGGCTGATAAATTATGGATACATTTGAAAATTTACCAAAATATGAACCAGGCTCTTACCACACAGTGGCTTCTAATCATTTCACTCTTTTCTCTGTCTGCAACTCCTAATCACAGATTATCTAGCAGAACCATTCTTTTGCTTGTTGCATGAGGTTTTATTGCCACCAGCTTTGTTCCAATCTGATGCATCATCCTTTTATTACTTCCTTGGAGATTCTTCTTGGACTCTTGGTCTTTGTTGGATTCTGACATGGTAAATCTTCCCTATAGTCTGGCATGCCCTATTTACTGCTTGAGTTTATCATTCGTATAGATATTCGAAGTCCTTAAATACTCATTTCCTCTATTTACCTCTTGCGATTGAAGATTTTGTCTGTTCGCTCTCCTATACTGACCTTAATTTTTTAGCCCACCAAATCTGGTTTCTTCTTTTAACACCATCATAAGTCAATGTACTATCGCATCTATTTACCACGACTCGCTCTTTCATTTGCCCGGCTCATATCGTTCTGCAGTTCTTCTTTACTAAGTGGTTGTACCATAGTCAGGTGCCATAGTTCTTCCAATATCTTGCCGATCCTTGTCCTACTCACAAATACTTAAAAAATATCTCTTTCGCTTCCCCCTTTCATCTCTTTCTTATCTTCCCTTTCGATGCCATAACTTGTTCATATTTACACATATCCCTCATATATTCATCCTATTTCCTTTATAATCGAACTTCTGTACTCCTTATCAAGACTCTTGTCCCATGCTCTCGATTTTTTACCTCTTGGGCAGACTTATTAGCTTTTTAACCTTCCTCTTGTCCTTGATGGTTATACAACTTACTTTAACCAATTCATTAGTGCACTTTTCTTACTTTCGCCCTTAGGGTCTTTCTTGACTTCCCTTGCTCATAAAGTGCTCTTCTCCACTTGCTCAAAGAATGTTCTATTAGAAGTATGATTCCCTTCTATTTTTAAAATCGCCTTTTAAGGGGGGGCTTTTCCATTTTTTAAATGAATGTAGCAATATGGCTTCATATTTATCCTTTCGGATGTACCTTAAGAGTCAGAAATCCTTCGACACCTTCCCTAAAACCTAATTACTCTTTCTCAGGTTATATCCATACCCATCGTTATTATACTTCAACCCTGTTTATAAAGATTTGTTTCCAGGATCTTCGCATTTGTACTTTATCACATACTGCCATACTCTATCCTTCCTGCTTACTTACTTTAAAAATTTATCTGAATGACTCTTCGCTCCACCGTCGCCTTAACCTCGAAAGCTTTACTTGACCCTTACTAGCAACATACTTCCCTTGCTTACACTTCTCTTCTTCTCATGACATCATAATCTTCTTACTCTTATGTACACATATTCTTCTCCTCTCTAATATTGTTGCATCATGATTATCCAACTTTAGCATTCGGAGGGAACAATATCAATCTGCCCTGTAGCGCTTGCTACCCTAACTTAAATACCCAGCTCAATCAATACCTTTAGCATATTGTAAGGTCGATCATAAGGGCACACATAATATTTAATGTGGCCACACATGAGTTATCATTTACATCTCTTATGAATGCCTCAGTTACGAAATATACCAATGCTATTTAAAATTCTAATCGTAAGGCTCATACGCTCCTAATTTCCCTCTGGCTATTTTGGTTTCTCATATTTTTCATCTGTTTGAATTTGTAGGACTTCTTAGCGTATTTTGTAACTCCTGATTATGAACCTCTGGCAATATAGACTTAATGAATGATCTCCACTCGAACACTTACTATTCTTTCCTTTTTATTCATAAGCCGACATCGCTCTTCTTTTCCTGTCGTCAAGTGACCTTCACCATATCTATCTGAAAAGTAAGGGTAAACCTTCTTATAAGGATCACATCCGTCCTTTTTCTTTATTGCTGTATGGTCTCTCATCACATATCTTTAAAAACCAATTTGAAGTTCTAATGGGAAATTCGCATAAAACCTTGTAACGCATTTCCCCCCAAGGTTGGAAAAGTCCCTTACTTTTCCTGGTTGGATAAACACTATCGTTACCTTTGGAACTTCCAATATCTAGAAAAATTTCATAACCACAAGTCAACACATGCGACTGCTTTTTACTCCTTGTCCCGGGGTTCCTAATGGTAGCAGAAATGTCTTAGTCACAATTACCTATAAATACCTCAGTTATCGATTTCTTTAAAATCCCCATTTGTCAACCATTAAATGATATCCTATAACAATCACATATAACATAAGGAGTGTCAATAAGAAGACCCATATACATGTAGCCGACCTGTCCTGGTCCCGGTCTTGGGAACTGTGAAGTGAATTATCCCTGTCATCATCCTCCCACCTTCTACTCATCTGACCATCCTCATCTCCCTCATCATAATCTGAAGGATATGAATACTCTGGCAGCTCCTGATTGACTGAAGGACAAGACAGAGGGCTAGATACCTCTATAACACTTACACTCGTGGCTACTCTGACTTAATGCGCAACAATAAGAGAAACTGGGGGGACCAAATCTGGTGTAGCCTCAGAAGCCTCCTGCACCACTAATGTCTCATATGAACCCTCAGACGGGTCCGTCTCATAACTATCCTCTGACGGATCCTCCTTCATAGAAGTCACAGGCTCTGAGGGAGTCGTCTCAATTATCTCATCAGAAGGATCTGACTCAATGGAGTAACTAAGACGCCTCTTAATCTTTCTTGGTACCCGTGGTCTGGAGTCCACCCTGGGGTCTTCCTTGCACCCCCACTATCAGAAACCATCCTCTTCATCTATGTCAATCTGCACTTATCTAATAGGAAAAGAGGGTCAGGAACGATCTTTCCTAGACTCTGGCTCTATTGCATGATATAGGATAGAAAGAAAGGTCAATAGTTCCTATGTTATGCCTCTCATTTTCGTCGCAAGCGGTCCTTGGCTTATGAGTGGTTTGTACCCTTAGTATAGAGATTCGCACCTAAGTTTTTAAGGCATTAAGTGCTTTACCTCACAGTACCAAAGTATGAATATATGTTCTTTGTTACACCCCGTAGTTTCTGTACGTTGAGACTCATTAAGTATTATCTATTCAATTGCAGACATCAGAGTTATTGTCGAGAAGATGCAAGATTATAGGTGATCGTGTTACGATTACGAGAGTTCGAGTTTGCGTAACAAGTTATAGGAGGATTTGAAAACCGGTGAACTAAGGATATTAAGCTTCCGAGGCTTTGAAGGAAAGTTGGGCAAGGCTTGGTACGAAAAATTTTGGTCTAACTAGAAGAAAGAATATGTCTTAGTATACTAAGAGTTTTGAAGTGAAACAAAAGTCTAAAGTGAATTTTGGGAAGTCTAGTTTCTAACGCAACAAACCGCTCCTCAATAGGACATCGGGGTAAGGAGATATCGATGTTACAAGTCGGGCTGGCAGACATGAAAATGGTCTGCGCGAACGCGCCAGGAAGTGGCGCGAACGCGCAGAAGGCCAAGGGCCAATACAGCGCGAACGCACCACCACGGGGCGCGAATGCACCACCACGGGGAGCGAACGCGCTGAACAAATTTTGAGGCCCGGTTCGTGATGAAGGTTATATTATAAGAAGGTAATAATAACCTATATATGACATTCGGAGACCATATGGTGTAAATCAAGTCATACTGCACTTAATGAGAAATCCTCGTTGCTGCAAGCTAAGTGGGGCCCACACGTCGGGATTTTATAAAGGACATATGAAGAGACATATGAATAGTACATGAAAAGTTGAGCAAGTCCTAAGAAGGACCCATAAGCCAAATATGGGCATAAGCCTTCCAAAAGGGCGATTTAAGGAAACATTTTCGGATGATCTGACTTGGAGGGGAAACAACGGTATTATAAGTTTGGAATTTGGAAAACCACCAAGAATGAAAGTTGTAGAAAATTGAAAGAGCTTTCCAACCATAGATCGTGGGCCCTCACACAATATCGGGATTAAGAGTTATGACCTTTTTACTGAACGAATGCACAGTCAGAAAAATTAAGTCAGCGCGAACGGGCCCAAAGGGGGCGCGAACGCGCTGAAGGAAAAGTAAGTCGGTCCATGCAGAACTTGGACCGCTATTTAAAGGGGGAGACCCCCCTATTTTTCAGCCAAACTCACCCAAAACCTTACCAAAAACTCCAGAAAATTCCCCAACCTTCCACCACCAACTTTTAGCCTAAAACCAGGTATAATTCCCAAATCCCGGTATTCTGCATAGCCGTATAGTTGCGACTACAAAATTGTGTATTAATGCGTTGTGGATTAAGTTCAAGGTAGAGGAGTGAAGATATAGCATTCTTATCAAGGGAAAGGTATGAATATCTTTCTATTTGTGTTAATATCTTTTTATTTACTTAGAGAAAGTCGTAAAATCGTTATAAAATGGTTCGTGATGAAAATATGGGACAAACACCATATGGGATGTTTATGAAGTATTTTGAAGTTGGAAATATTATGGTTAATGTTGGTATTGTTGTGATTGTTGTTGGTTGTTGAGTTGAGAATTCGGGCTAGGCACATAAACAGGGGAAATGCTGCCCGATTTTCGGCAGAATATAGAATAATATAATTTGAAACTTGGTACAAGTGTGCGATGAAGAGGCTAACGTTAGTGTAAATCCTATTAAATGTAGACTTACGAGCTCGGATTCATAAGCGTAGCCAATAGGGGGTTGAACAGGTATGTCAAGGCTCATCCTCTTTCTTTCAAAGGCATGACTCCTATGTTACGATTTCATAAATGCTTCCATAACTTCGTTGTATTCAAAAGTTAGAAGTCTATGATTCCAAGGCATGATTCCTTTTCCCGATAAACCATAAATGTTTTCCAAAATTTCCATATTTTTCCAAAACAGAGGTTTATGTCTCCGTAAGCTTTTATGACAACAACGATGGATATGTTTTACAGTGACAACGATGATGTCAAAGATGGGAATATTTTTCTATGATGACTATGATGAGAATGATTTCATGTTTAAAGGTTCCAAGTTATGATTTCAATAAAGATATAAGAAAGTTGAGCTATTTCTTGATCCCTCAAGTTTATTCATGGATGATGACTATTTTTAAAGATTCCAAAGTATATGAATTGACGCTTTATGAGATTTATGATCCTATTCTATGTTTTCACGTGATGCTATTCTTCATTGTTAGTCTCACCTTATAATAATTGTTCCTTCAAGGTGAGACAAAGTGACCATGATTGTTCCATAATGTAATCGGAGGTTACCGACCTTACGTCACTCCGATAAAGTTATAGCTTTTCTTTGGGCTCTCATGCATGCTGCTTATATGATATAAGTATATGTATATGGGGAAAAAGGGCGAGAGCGTTATATACGCGTAACCACCTGATCAGTTGGTATTATATGACATGATACCATCCCGACGGGATGCCCGGGACATGTGTGGCTAAACGGATGGGAGCCGACGCCTCGGCAACATGATATGTTCTATTTTATGTATACATGAACAAGAAATGTTTTTCAAAGAAAGCATTACTATGGATATATGTATATATGTGGATCGGGCTGCACGTTCCGCAGCACTAAGCATGCATGGTACCCGCCTAAGAGGCACTCATATGTACAGGTCACTCTTTCATCTTACGATACACTCTATATTTTCATTTTGTTATTATTCCTGCTTCGTATCCCTTACTATGTTACTATTCATGCCTTACATACTCAGTACATTGCTCGTACTGACGTCCCTTCTTATGGACGCTGCATTCATGCCCGCGGATCGTGTAGCTAGCCGTGACGATTCACGGCGGTAGGACTTCCCTCGGTGGCCGGTACGTTCCATTGATCCGGAGCTTCAGTCCGCTTGGTATGCCATCTTGTTATATATATGGGTACGGCAGGGCCTTGTCCTTCCATTTCTACAGTTTGTATTCTATAGAGGTCTGTAGACAGTGATATGTAGTCGTGATATTATCCAGCCTCGTCAGCGTTTATTTTGTTGTACGGTAAAGATATACGTGGCGGCCGCCAAATGCCGGCCCGCGCTCGTTATTCTCGTGTTTATGTTTATATGTATGTGTTGGCCGTGAGTTCCCGATACGGTATCTTTTATGTTGATTGTTCGGGAGACGATACGCACGATCGTACATTGGCCTGGGCCCTAGGATAGTCGGCGAGAAGTAGATGCAAGCATAGGGGTGCTTGGCCGCAATGTGAGTCGGTACCGTCACGAGCTCATCGATTTGGGTCGTGGCAAAAGTGGTATCGGCAGCAGACGTCCTAGGGGTCTGCTGCACCGTGTCCGAGCAGTCCGAAGTCACATTTTGGGTGTGAAGCCGGCCACACTTATAAACAGAGGTCGGCGGGGCATTTAGGAATCATTGACATTTTCTTTTGTCTTAGATCGTGCGATAGAGCCAGTCTAGAAAGATCGCTTCGATCCTTTTCCCCAGGGCACAGACCGACGAGAGATGAAGAGATTAGCTTGCCCGCCTAGTGGGGGTGCAAGAAGGCCCCTAGATCGGATCCGTGACCCCGTGCTCCCGGGACCCAGGGAGGAGCCGGTTATTCTACGGAGATCGATCCTCGGAGGACCCGCCGACGATTCCTCCGCAGTTTTGACTCCCGAGCGAGGAGGACCCCGGGGGGGGGGGGGGGGGGGGGGGCCTATGACAGCGCGCATCCGTCTTCGAGTATTCATTTGGGACACCGGAGGAGGAGATTCCCGAGACCGCACCGCTGCTCCTATGGTGAGCACTACGCCGACCGGCCCTCCCCGATGAGTGTTACAGATTACTCCAGCCCCCTATCCTGGCCATCGGTAAACCAGGAATTGCCCGGTTATATATATCCCTCGGACTTAGATGAGAGAGACGACGTAGGCCAGACGAGCAGATGGTGGGTAGGCGATGACGAGGAGTACACTTCACTTTATAGTCCCCGCATCGTACCAAGAGGCCGATCGGCTACATCGTATACGAGTCCTTATCGAATTTTTTCTATGTATGCGTATTTGCCGTAAGATTATTATTTTAGACAGTGGAAGCCCAAACGGCGATAACCAAGTATTTTCAAGGGTGTTCGCCGGGAATCTAGAAATCTAGGATGGAAAGTGAATATCGAGGATTGAAAAGGCTAAAATAGTAATTGCGAGTCGGAAGAGTAAGAGATCTTTTCTAATTCGGAGGAGATGTGTTACGAGAAAAATTAGGAATCGTTAAGACTTCAATTTGCTCCAGATTATGTGATGAAGGTCATGCGGTGAGGTGGACGCGATCATACCAGCACTAACGCACCGGATTTCATCAGAGTTTCAAGGTTAAGCATGCTGGAGTGAGATAAATTTTAGGATGGGTGACACCCTGGGAAGTGTACTAAAAAGTCCTATAAATTCAGATATAAGAGACAAATGAGAAGCTAGAGTAGCCTAAGGGAAATTAGAGTATGCGGAGTGGGCGGAAACCTTAAGAGGTCACGTAGGCCGAGGCGGACTAGCCGATAAAGAGAAAGAAGGTGTATCACAGCTCTAAAATTAGGGTGAGTTTGAATAGCGTTTGGAAATATTTTGTAAGCGAGATGGTAGTAATTATATATATACGTATGCATATGATATCCCATACGTAGCTATATCAGCGGGTATATGTATCTCGACAACCAACGTTGCGGTATATGAAAGGCATTGATCGAATAGGGTAACGAAGTTCAAGTGACAAGAAAAATAAATGGTACAAATGTTACAAAGTAAGTTGATGCTATTTTCACTACAGGTTAAGCTTGGAAAGTTCTAATACAATGATAGTTGGAAAAGAAAGAAAGTGATTAGATGGAAGGTAAGGTGATCAAAATGTCGGAAAAAGTGAAAAGTAAGAACCATGAGTAAGCGAAGCCTCCAAGAGAGACGATGGGCAAAGCACGAGACAAAGCGTGTGAAAGGGATAAAAGAGAGCCATATTGATATGGTTGCCTAATGGAGAAGCTTTCCTAAAAGATGACTTAAGAATAGAACGGATTTGCACGTTCAAAGGAGAATTTCACGAACTTCCGAGCCAATACTATAAATGAGAGAGAGCATCGAGAAGAAAGAAACTAAGGAAGGTTAAGGATGAAATTAGGGAAGGTGTGGGTTGATCGAAAAAAAAAAAAAAAGAGGAGAGCATTTAGGAGTAAAGTAACTGGAAATCTTTAACTATGAGAGTAAGAAGGATACTTTAACGAGTTGGCGGTAGGGAACCGATCAATCACCGAGATAAAAACGAGGATGATGGGGTGACACATGTGATTAGAAAATTAATGACATGGAATAAGAATTCATGAGAAGACCGAGAGATGCGATCATAGAGGGAATAGAATGAAATGTGAGGAACTTGCGTGGAAGATAACCCGGTCATAGTCGAAAGTGTGGTCATGAACGAGGATGGATAGAGTGGAAATTGTGAGGATCTCGGGCTAAGAACAAGAAGTAGTAGGATACGCGAAAAAAAAAACTTGGACGCATAGCTGCAACACAAACGCGTAGTTAAGAAGAATTACGAGTAAGTGAGCTAAACGGGCGGAAGAATTAGTAGTGGATGAAAGGGGATGGAAATATTGACAAGAATGACGATATAGACATAAATGGTAGAAGAACTCAAGATAAGAAGAATTCTTGCTACGTTATAAGCAAAGTCGGGAAGAGAGACGAGGAGTAAGGTATAATCGAAGACCTCATAAATGACGTGGTGAATCTCGATGACCCTGTTAACTTGCGGGTCCTGGAAACTGTTAGTTATAAAAGAAAGAGATAAAGACAGAGATATGAGGAGACGGAAAAGAAGGCATCGGAATGGGAACTAACCCTTATGAGTATTCCAATTGAACACAAGAGTGCAACTAGCAAAAAGGATAAATAAGGCAAACCACACGATGACGGAACCTCGTCGTTAAGAAGATCGTGAAGGGCGGCAGATAATTGCCGAAGACGATGGATATTCGAAAGCTATTGGTGTATTAGGACCTCCTTAATAAGGGGGGAAGAACATATTGGACTTGAAAGGAATTATGACGTTCTCAAGCTCCAGAAGGGGAAATTTATTAGCTCGGAGCCAGAGTTCGAAACATATCGGCATATCAGGAAGGTATCAGAAAGAAGCAGGAACGAATTGATAATAAGTGTACCATGAGGTAGATATAGGGAGAAAGTATGAAAGATAACTCAAGAGAGCACTTTACGTCAAGATGAGCTACAATATTTCTAGACCATGGTTTGAAACCCCTGTATTGGGCAAAATTACGCCGTACCTAAGTATGCAACAACATGTCCTAAAGGGTAATAAAGAGAGCATGAAAGGTCTACAAGCTCAGTTCACAAAGGCTAATGGAGAAGATGACAAATCCAAAGGACACTCGGGCTGATAATGACAATTGTAATAAAAAGAACAACGATTGGTAGTTGGGAGATTTTTGAAGGAATGAAAGGACGCTGCTCCTATGAATGGAAATAAAAGAGTTCACCGGATATTAGAAAACATCTCACGGACCACTAGTTATACTAAACATGGGAGCATATGCTATGGAATTATATGAACCGTCAACGTGAAGCTATGCCCAACTACAATTGTAAGAAGGCTACACCGGAAAGACAACAAGGAATAACGACTGACGAAACGATCGCCAATACAAGAAAATCAAAGACACGTATACTTGTGTTGTAAGAGAGTCATAAAGGAGTAAGAATTTTCGTAGCCCTATGCTTCTGGGTTGTATTGCAAGATTTGAGGAAAGAGGTGAAAGAAAAAGTAAAGAAAAGTTATGGCCAAGGATTTAGCTTGAACTCGAATTATGAGTTGCCATAAGTGTAACTGTACTGTGAAGGATAGTGAAGGGTGAAGAACCATTATGTATATACGTACTTTAGATCGATAGAAGTAGTCTTGGAAAGGAACTGGGAGAAATAGTTTAAGGAACATAACCATTATGCTCACTAGCGACAAAGTCATGTTGGATAAGCACTCGGAATGAAAAGGTAAGAGAGATGGTGACAAGGATGTAAGGACTAATGACGCTGACCAATGAACCGCATGGAGTCAGTACAGTGTATATCCAAGTACCAACAAATAGCAAAAAGAGTAGCCCGAGATAGCACCAAAGGGATAAACGCAAAGAGGAAGCTGTATACGAAAAGGTAATTATCCACTAGCAGGAAAATAAGGCGCGAGAGAAAGAGAATGCTTGTAGGATGATGAATAATTATGGCATGATAAGTCAAGACTACAATAATGGAGACAAAATCAGAGCGAGAGTGAGATACTAGTTAAATTTCGATCATGTACATGAGGACATAGAAGTGAAAGAAGTCGATTGAGGGCAATAAAAGAGTTAACAAAGAAAGGGAAGAAACTGACCCAAGTTTTAGTCTAAGCAAATGGTAATCGGACCCTAAAGGAAGAATAACGGTTCTAAGGAATCAAAGATAGTGTTGTGGGTTGGCAATACTGCAACATTCGAGAACGAATGTTTCTAAGGGGGGAAGGATGTTACACCCCGTAGTTTCTGTACGTTGAGATTCATTAAGTATTATCTATTCAATCGGTATATCGAGTTATTGTCGAGAATATGCAAGATTATAGGTGCTCGTGTTACGATTACGAGAGTTCGAATTCACGTAACAAGTTATAGGAGGATTGGAAAATCATTGAACTGAGGAGATTAAGCTTCCGAGGCTTTGAAGGAAAGTTGGGCAAGGTTTGGTACGACAAATTTTGGTCTAACTGGAAGAAAGAATATGTCTTAGTATATTAAGAGTTTTGAAGTGAAACAAAAGTTTAAAGTGAAGTTTGGGAAGTCTAGTTTCCAACGCAACAAGCCGCCCCTCAATAGGACATCGGGGTAAAGAGATATGGATGTTGCAAGTCGGGCTGCATCGGAGAGAAATGGTCCGCGCGAACGCGCTGAGTGGCGAGAACGCGCAGAAGACCAAGGGCCAATACAGCTCGAACGCACCACCACGGGGCGCGAACGCGCTGAACAAATTTTGAGGCCCAGGTTCAGGATGAAGGTTATATTATAAGAAGGTAATAATAACCTATATATGACATTCGGAGACCATATGGTGTAAATCAAGTCATACGGCACGTAATGAGAAATCCTCTTTGCTGCACGCTAAGTGGGGCCCACACGCCGGGATTTTATAAAGGACATATGAATAGTACATGAAAAGTTGAGCAAGTCCTATAAAGGACCCATAAGCCAAATATGGGCATAAGCCTTCCAAAAGGGCGATTTAAGGAAACATTTTCGGATGATCTGACTGGGAGGGGAAAAAACGGTATTATAAGTTTGGAATTTGAAAAACCACCAAGAATGAAAGTTGTAGATAATTGAAAGAGAATTCCAACCGTAGGTCGTGGGCCCTCACACGATGGCGGGATCAAGAGTTATGACCTTTTTACTGAACGAAGGCGCGATCGTAAAAATTAAGTCAGCGCGAACGCGCCCAAAGGGGGCGCGAATGCGCTGAAGGAAAAGTAAGTCGGTCCAGGCAGAACCTGGACCACTATTTAAAGGGGGAGACCCCCCTATTTTTCAGCCAAACTACCCAAAAACTCCAGAAAATTCCCCAACCTTCCACCACCAACTTTTAGCCCAAAACCAGGTATAATTCCCAAATCCCGGTCTAGACAGCGTATAGTTGCGACTACAAAATTGTGTATTAATGCGTTGTGGCTTAAGTTCAAGGTAGAGGAGTGAAGATATAGCATTCTTATAAAGGGAAAGGTATGAATCTCTTTCAATTTGTGTTAATATCTGTTTATTTACGGAGAAAGAGCTGTAAAAGCGTTATAAAATGGTTCTGTGATGGAAATATGGGACAAACACCATATGGGATGTTTATGAAGTATTTTGAAGTTTGAAATATTATGGTTAATGTTGGTATTGTTGTGATTGTTGTTGGTTGTTGAGTTGAGAATTCGGGCTAGGCACATAAACAGGGGAAATGCTGCCCGATTTTCGGCAGAATATAGAATAGTATAATTTGAAACTTGGTACAAGTGTGCGATGAAGAGGCTAACGTTGGTGTAAATCCTCTTAAATGTAGACTTACGAGCTCGGACGCGTAAGTGTAACCAATAGGAGGTTAAACAGGTATGTTAAGGCTCGTCCCTTTCTTTCAAAGGCATGACTCCTATGTTATTCAAAAGCTTCCAGAAGCGTTGTTTTGATTCCAAGTCTATGATTTCATTTTCTTTTTCCCGATAAACCATAAATGCTTTCCAAAATGTCCATATTTTTCCAAAACAGAGTTTATGTCTTTGTAAGCTTTGATGACAACAACGATGGATATGTTTTACAATGACAACGATGATGTCAAAGATGAGAATATTTTTCTATGATGACTATGATGAGAACGATTCCATGTTTAAAGGTTCCAATTTATGATTTCAATAACGATATGAGAAGGTTGAGTTATTTCTTGATCCCTCAGTTTATTCATGGATGATGACTATTTTTAAAGATTCCAAAGTATATGAATTGATGCCTTATGATCCTATTCTATGTTTTCACGTGATGCTATTCTTCATTGTTAGTCTCACCTTATAATAATTGTTCCTTCAAGGTGAGACAAAGTGACCATGATTGTTCCATAATATAATCAGAGATTACCGACCTTACGTCACTCCGATAGAGTTATAGCTTTTCTTTAGGCTCTCATGCATGCTGCTTATATGATATAAGTATATGTATATGGGGAAAAAGGGTGAGAGCGTTATATACGCGTAACCACCTGATCAGTTGGTATTATATGACATGATACCATCCCGGACGCGGGACATATGTGGCTAAATGGATCGGAGCCGATGCCTCGGCAACATGATATGTTCTATTTTATGTATACATGAACAAGAAATGTTTTTCAAAGAAAGCATTACTATGGATATATGTATATATGTGGATCGGACTGCACGTTCCGCAGCACTAAGCATGCATGGTACCCGCCTAAGAGGCACTCATATGTAGTCGTGATATTATGCAGCCTCGTCGACGTGTATTTTGTTAAACAGTGTATATGTGTAGCGGCCAAATCGGCTCATGCTGTTATTCTCAGTGTTTATGTTTATATGTATGTGTTGGCCGTGAGTTCCCGGTACGGTGTCTTTTATGTTGAGTGTTCGAGAGACAGTATAGCACAGTTACAGATTGTACATGGGCCCAGGACAGTCAGTGAGAAGTAGATGCAAGCATAGGGGTGCTTGGCCAGTAAGGGTCGGGTACTTGTCACGACTCATCAGTTTGGGTTGTGACATTCTTCGCAATACGATAGGATTAAAGCTAAAGAAATTGAATCGTCGCAGCGAAATGGACTCAGGGAACTGGCAGACAACCAGTCTCTTTTGACGGACCGTCGACGTGTTAATGGTGGCATCAATGCACGCCGGCGACATGCCACCGCCTCTGATTCTCCGATGGTTGATCGACGGCGCAAGTCGACGGACCGTCGACGGGTCGAAGGGCCGTCGACCCGCACGTCAAACCGCACCTCTGGAACTTTCTAGTTCCATCTATATATAGTTGACCCTCACGTTTTATTTTCATTATTTTCACTCCCAAATCAGAGAAGGGCCTGGAATACTCCTCTTAATATTTTCCATCATCATAGTGAAGATTTAGCAAGATCCGAGTCCCGTGAACCCGAGCTTGTGAAGAGAAAGTTATTTCTATGGTTTCTTTGAAGGTGATGACCTTGGGAATTGGAGTTAGAGCTTGATTCTTGGTATCCTAGTATGTAAAGGATTCTTATTCTTGTGTTTGAGTTATTATCAAGAATTTTGGTGGTTTTAAGAAAAGGAAATTATAGTTATGAAAGTTGTAAGTTGAAAAAGAGTATAGTTGGACTTGAGGGCTATGTTGGAGGGGTGATTTGGAGTAGATTGATTTTATTTTGATATGTAAGTATTGATATAGTTGTTGTTAGTATTATTGTTGATATTTAAGTTAATTGGAATTGAGGGATTATTGAGTTATGACGGGGATGTTGTCCGGACCTCGTTAAGTCCCTTTTTCACTTCAATTGGATGAAAGTTTTACAAAGGGTCTAACTATGGCCTATGTTATCTTTGTTGTAGACTGACGAGTTCGAGAAGTAGACGTTGGATGAGTAGATACGCTTCAAGGTATGTTGAGGCTGTGTCTTTTATTCTTTTTGGCATGATCTTTATTGTCTGAATGAACAAGTAAGCGAGTCAGTTCCAAAGAATCTACTCTTAGATGGTATAGGATTCATCGTATCATTGATTTCTTATATTTATGTTCATGACTCTTTGAGATCTCGGTTATCTATAGTATGTCATATACATACTTATGTGTACAAGTATTTTTTTTCTCACACCGTGCCTATATGGCTGGGCAGCACCACTACGGTGGACGGCTTATAGATGATGAGGTATGATTACACCGTACCTATATGGTCGAGCAGCACCACTAGTGGGCGGCGTGAGATGATTATCATCCCGGACGCGGGGTTAGATGAGATATGGATCAGGCCGTACGTTCCTCGGCACTATTATTTATTTTTTAAAGAAGAGCATGCATATTATATGTCACGACCCGGCTACGGGCCATGACGGGTATCCGGGGCTAACCACCGAACACCGTTCATTCTGACACTCATCTGCTCTCATTCACAATATATGCTCATAATCATGGAAAACTACTAACATTTGAAACATATTTACTCTTATAAACATAAGCCCTTCGGCTATCAAAATAACAGAATATATATATATATATATATATATATATACAAGCATATACATGACAGACTGTATGACCATACTACCCACACTGCGTATCCACGAGCCTCTACTAGAGTACTAGACACATAGACAGGACAGGACCCCGTCGTGCCCAAAATATATGTACATAAAATAATGTCTCGAAATAGCACCTCCGGAATAAAGGAGGGCTCACTTGAATTGTTGATAGCTCTATGGATCCGCACCGTCTCCGTCTCACTCGTGGGCATGAACACAGCGTCCAAAGAAAACGAACGTCAGTGCGAATATTGTACTGATTATGTAAGGCATAAACAACAATGAAACATTAATGAAATAGGGGAGCATCAATAAGGAGCAATCTGGGACTGACTGAATTATAAAAGAAATAATGCAAGCTGGCTTACTTTCATACTCATCATCATATCATATATGCATAAATGTATAAGTTGCCCGACCATATAGGTGCGATATGATAATCAATAACATTAGCATTATTTTTTGTATCCGGTGCCTCTCGCGTCCGGGGTACCATCTCATGCCGCCCACTAGTGTGGTGCCGCCGTGCCTATATAGACACGGTGTTATTATCCTAAATCCATAAGCCGCCCACCTACGCCCGGCGTAGTTGGTCTTTTCCCGGCCATATAGGCGCGGTGTAATATCATCATATGCTCATCATAGTATGCTCATCATAATATACTTATCATAACTTAGCATCATTACATATACATACATCAGCAAAACATACATTAGGACTTGGAGGCGACTATAGCTATGTCGGGTGACATAAGGTCGGAACCCCGACTACATTATGGAGTAATCAAATCATCGTATCTCACCTTGAAGGGACTAACGTTTTAAGGTGAGTGTCCATGAGAAGAAGCACCAATGGAACCATACTTAGAATCATTGACTTCGGGGGCATCATTTCGCACTTTAGTACTCTTTAGATTTAACTCATCATCATCAATTATCCTACTTGCCTTATCTCTCTTCTCTATCTTATACATGTGTAGCTCCTTATAGTTATGGCCTCATCGTCATTACTATCACGCTCATAATATATCTCTTATCTTTCTCTCGTATGGCTATTCATGAACGTGGACTCTTAGTTCTTCGAAATTTAGGAGATTCATGGAGGAGGAAAATCATGCCTTGGAAGGAAAGAGACGAACATCATATGATGGGTCTATCAACAATGAATAATAGCAAGGAATCGTATAAAGGTCATTAACTTTGTAGAAATCTTGTATCATAAGTTTTAGGATCTCTGGACTTGGGCTCATCGTCACATTTATAACATACCTCTTAGCTTCCTCTCATGCGAGTTCTTTATGACGTAGACTCATCATTCCCAATACATACATATGTGTAGACAAGTCATAGAAAGATAGGAGGGTTCATACCATAGAGTCATGCCTTAGAAAGAAGGGACTAGCCTTACATACCTTTGTCATTTAACTATTCGATTGCTTGCTCGTTCTCCTTTAATGCACACGTTCTACCTTCAAGAGGATTTGTATTGACATTAGCTAAACATTTATAAAGACGTGCTTACTAAAGCTAGAGAAAATTGGGCAGCATTTCCTTTGTTTATGCTACTTTCCTCCATATTCCATATCAGCCCTCAACATTCATAACAACGATCACAATATCATAAACAATAAGCATCATCCATTCGCATTATCCACATTTAGAAATTTCACTCAAAATTCTCCATATTCATGACCAAAGTTCACTATCATGTTATTTCACATACAATACTTATTCCATGTTCTAAATGTCATTTATAACGTATTTATAATCTCAACATATCCATTTTCATGATTCATTCCAACTACTACTCAACAAGGATACTATTCATACATTTATGACCCATTTCCTATACTCTTCTACAATCCAAGTGTTTCAACCTATCAATACTCCAAACAACTTGGGCAGGTCATCAAACTCACCGTAGATGATGGAGGAATAAGCCTTGAATGATAATACACCTCTTGCACCAAAACCCTACTTCACCTTTCTTGGGATTTTCTTGGTTTGGATGACTTTAATGGGTTTCACACTCTTGATTCACTTCAATTCTTATTGTTGATTCTTGATTTCCTTGGTTTTTCTTATGGATGAAATATATGGAAGGTTCTAGAGGTCTTGAGAGGTTGAAGAAAAGTGTGGAAATGAAATAAATGAAATGGGAACATCATTATATAATTGAACTAAGTTCAGCCCGTCGAGACTTCAACGGACTGTTCCACGGTCCGTGGAACATGATGTTGCCCGTGGAACTGGCCGTGGTTCACGACCAGCCAGCCACCACCTCTGGTGGCTGTTCCACGGACCATTCCATGACCCGTACAAGGTTTCACGGTCCGTGGAAATGGCCGTGAAACTCACAGCTTCTCCAAGGTTGTTCCCGTCGTCTCGTTCGATCTCCAATCTTTATGGAACCTTCTTAACACTTGTTTGTCACTTCATTAACAATCTAAGGGGCATTATAACTCTTCCCCAAACATCATTAGGTTGTCATCAACTTGCTACTCATAAATCCTTTTCCGATACTTATCGTATACATTGCCTTCTCTTGGCAACATTCTCGTCTAACATCGGATGCCTTTAAAATCTTACTTAAGGTCATCAAAAGTCATTACTTACTCATCGAAACATCATATACTTCATGCTCTTCATTAGCCCACTTACTGTGCATCAACGAAAATTTTTTCGAGGTGTAACATTCTTCCTCCCTTAAGAACATTCGTCCTCGAATGTTAAGTACTCGGGAATTCTACGAAAATTTTGTCAGAGTTTCTCCTATAATATGGAACTACCATCCTGTCACAACAACCCATAATTACAATGCCTCACAGGGCCACAACACATTAGCAATATGAATTAGCTACCCATTTGCATAAAGGAAAAACATACATACCTTAAAATCTCAATGTCTCATCATAATTTTCTTCCTAAAGCTGAAATAGTGTTATATCCGGCATTTCGTACGTTGGGACAATTCGGATTAACTGTGATAAGTTAGAGACAAGACCATTTCGGGATATGAAGTCGGGACTTTTGACCTTCGGTTTCGTTTTAAAACCTAATGTGTTCATGAATTTGTTGGCATGGAACAATTTGGAAAATTTGGGACCAAAAGTGATATAATTGGAACTTGCAAATCATGCAAATATTTGGCCCTTGGCCGTGTGGCATTTGGAAAATGGCCCACATAATTTGTGTTCAATTTCTATTGCTCCAACACATAGTGTGGGCCAAGGACACCAGTACTTCATATAATAGCA
>NC_081342.1:49925434-50110298 GCF_029784015.1 Lycium ferocissimum | reverse complement strand
TAAAGAGATTGTGCGACTTCATGGTGTCCCGGTATCTACTATCATAGATAGAGAAGCACAATTTACAGATAAATTCTGGAAGTCTTTCTAAGAAGGTTTGGGTACTCAGGCAAGGCTTAGCACAGCGTTTCATCCACAAACTCATGGACAAGCCAAACGCACCATTCAGACTTTGGAAGACATGTTTCGAGCATGTGTGCTAGATTTCGGTGATATCTGGGATAATCACTTACCTCTTATTGAGTTTTCATACAACAACAACTATCATTCCAAAGATTCAGATGGCCTCGTACGACGTTCTATATGGAAGAAAGTGTAGATCCCTAATTGTGTGGTTTGATGTAGGAGAGATACAACAAATAGGTCCGGAGTTGATTCAACAAATAGTGGAAAAGATCAAGGTTATTCGAGATCGATTGTTGACCGCCTAAAGTTGCCAGAAATCTTATGCTGACAACCGTCGACGAGACTTAGAATTCCAAGTTAATGATTGGGTATCCCTGAAGGTATCAACGATGAAAGGCGTGATGAGATTTGGTAAGAAGGGAAAATTAAGTCCTCGATATATTGGACCTTATAAGATTGTTCTCAAGATAAGCCAAGTAGCTTATGAACTGGACTTACCCCCAGAACTTGAATCAGTCCATCCGGTTTTTCATGTGTCAATGCTCCGCAAATGTGTTGGAGATCCAACGAGAATCATGCCGATAGATGATGTCCATATTACTGAAAAGTTGACTTACAAAGAGGTACCTATTGCTCTATTAGATAAGCAAGTACGGTGACTTAGGAATAAAGAGGTAGCCTCGGTCAAAATCTTGTAGCGAAAAAATAACCCAGAAGAAATGACTTGGGAAGCGGAGGAAAACATGAGGTCCAAATATCCCCAATTGTTTCCACCCCCGGAAGAGATTCAAGATGAGACATCAATATTATGAGGTATGTAATGCTTTCTTTTAAATACTTTTGGTCGTGTGTGGCCATAATTTCTTGCTATTGTGTTGTAGCCCTATGAGGCGTTGTTACTGTGGGCTGTTGTGATAGGATGGTAGCGCCATATTATAGGGGAAAATCTAGCGAAATTTTTGTAGCATTCCCAAGAACTTAACATTCGAGGATGAATGTTTTTAAAGGGGGAAGAGTGTTACACCTCGAAAAATTTCATGTCGTCATATGGAAGATAAACTAAAGCAGGGTAAGAAGTATATGATGTTTCTACAAGTAAGAAGTAGTGCTTAACGGTTTTAATTAAGATTCCAAAGACATTTGAGGCAAGAGAAGAAAGTTCGTTGAAAAATGTCAAGCATAAGTCGTGTTTCAAAAAAGGGTTTGCCAAAGTATCGAGCTAATGCTGATTAATAATGTCTTAAGAAAAAGTTATAATGCTCCTTAGATTGTTAATGAAGTGTTAAACAAGTGCTAAGAAGGTTCCATAAGGATTGGAGATTATAGGAAACGACGGAAATAATTTCAGAAAAGTGGAGTTATACGACCACTTATACGGTCCGTATAAGGGTCCAGTTTGGCAAGAATTCGTAGTTGCTTTTATACGCCACTATTTGCCACCCGAGGTTCATCGGGCTAGAGCTGATAAATTCTTGAATCTTAAGCAAGGGAATATGAGTGCCCGGGAGTATAGCTTTCACTTTAATTCATAGGCTAGATATGCTCCGACTATGGTGGCTGACATGGGGGATAGCGTACATAGATTTGTGAGCGGCTTTGGGCCACACTTGTTCAAGGACTGTCTGACAGCTTCACTACACGAGGGGATGGATATTTCCCGTATTTAGGCTCATGTCCAGAATTTAGAAGAGCAGCAATAGCCGCATGAGGGTGAGCATGATATTGATAGAGGAAAGAGCAAGAGGGCCGCATGCGGTGCTAGTGAGTATGAGGGTCGCAGCAACAGTATTCCGTGCTATTCTCGCGTCCGCGACGAGTGCACCTTCTCGGTTTGCGGGCTGGAGATTTGATCGCCCTATTTATTCGGGTCCGGGTCAGAGTTCGAGAGTCTCGGTCCTCAGTTTGGAGGTGATCCTAGCCAGCGGAGACCACTTTGGTGCCACATGTAGCAGTGTCGTAAATTACATTCGATCACTTGTCGCCGGGGTTCGGGAGATGCTGCTATGCACGCGGTCGTCGTTATAGGATGCGCGTTTGTCTATCGATGGGTGGTAGAGTTGGCGCTTAGCCCACAAGATCACCAGCTGGTTCTTCCTCGTCTGTGCGCCCGATAGGGCAGAACTCCTCAGACCCCAGCAGGCCGCGATAGGGGCAGAGGGGGAGCATCCAGTTCAGGTGGTACCCAGCCCCGTATTTATGCTTTAGCTGGACGTCAGGATCTTGAGTCCTCCCCGGATGTGGTTACAAGTATATTATCCATATTCTCTCATGACGTTTATGCATTGATTCATCCAGGTTCCACGTTGCCTTATATTACTCCTTATATTGCTGACCATATTGGGGTGAAACCCGAGCCAATTAAACCTTTCGAGGTATCTACCTCGGTTGGTGATCCAAGAATAGCCGATGTTGTATAAAAATTGTGTGATTATGGTCTCAGGACCGTCAAACTAAAGTTGATTTGGTTGAGCCGGAAATGTTAGATTTTGATGTGATTATGGGCATGGATTGGTTGGCCTCTTGTTATGCTAATGTTTATTGCAGAATGAATGCAGTTCGATTCTAATTCTCGGGAGAACCCGTTCTTGGATGGAAAGGTAATACAGCGTCCCCGAGAGATAGGTTTATTTCCTACCTCAGGGTGAGGAAAATGATCGCCAAAGGCTATATTTATCATCTAGTTCGAGTTCACGACACCGAAGCAAAGCTGTCGACTTTTCAATCCGTCCCGGTAGTAAATGAATTTTCGGATGTATTTCCAGATGAACTTCCAGGCCTTCCCCCGGAAAGAGAGATTGATTTTGCTATCGATGTATTGCCGAACACTAAGCCTATATCTATTCCTCCTTACCGAATGGCTCTGGCAGAATTGAAAGAGCTAAAGGCACAACTGAAAGATTTGCTTGAGAAAGGATTTATTAGGCCCAGTTTATCACCGTGGGGAGCACCTGTCCTATTTGTGAAAAAGAAAGATGGTTCCCTACGGATGTGCATTGACTATAGGAAGCTGAACGAGGTGACCATAAAGAATAAATATCCGCTTCCAAGAATCGATGATTTGTTCGACCAATTACAAGGTGCCAAATGGTTTTTCAAAATTGATCTAAGATCGGGATATCACCAAGTGCGAGTTAAAGAAGAAGATATTCCCAAAACAGCTTTCAGAACAAGATATGGCCACTATGAATTTTGGGTGATGTCATTTGGGTTAACTAATGCCCCGGCGGTGTTTATGAATCTGATGAATAACGTATTCAGGCCTCTCTTAGATCGGGTTGTGATCGTGTTCAATGATGCTATTCTAGTATACTCTTGGACACAAGTAGAGCATGCAGACCATTAGCGTATTGTCCTTGGGATTCTTCGGACTCGTAAGTTGTATGCTAAATTTTCAAAATGTGAGTTCTCGCTGAATTTTATAACTTTTCTGGGCCATATCATTGCAGCTAACGGCATTCAAGTTGATATTCAGAAAATTGAGGCTGTGAAGACTTGGCCAAAGCCTACAACACTGACAGAGGTCCGTAGCTTCTTGGGATTAGTAGGCTATTATAGGAGATTTGTGAAAGGATTCTCTTCTATTTCAGCACCATTTACGAAGCTAACTCAGAAATCGGCAAAATTCCAGTGGACCGACGCTTGTGAACGCAGTTTCTAAGAATTGAAGGATAAATTAACTTCGGCCCCAGTCCTGACACTCCCAGAAGGAAACGATAGTTATGTTGTGTATTGTGACGCCTCTGGTGTTGGGTTAGGCTGTGTGTTGATGCAGCACGGTGCATTGCCTATGCTTCAAGACAGTTGCGAAAACATGAGAAGAATTACCAGACCCATGACCTTGAATTAGCAATGGTTATTCATGCTTTGAAGATGTGGAGACATTATTTGTATGGGGTACATGTTGATATTTATACAGATCACAAGAGTCTCAAATATATTTTCAAACAAAAGGAGTTGAACCTTCGGCGGAGGCGGTGGTTAGAATTATTAAAAGATTGTGATGTGAGTATTTTATATCATCCCGGAAAAGTGAATATAATAGCTGATGCACTTAGCCGCAAATCAATAGGAAGTCTATGCGAGGTCTCTCTGGAGAAAAGAGAATTAATTCGTGAGCTTCACCAGCTAGCCAACCTCGGAGTTCGTCTAATTGATTCGGGCAATGCAAGAATTAGTATTCGCAACCCAGCTGTTTCGTCCTTATATATGGAGGTAAAAGAGCGCCAGTATGAAGACCCTCAGTTGAGTCGCTATAGAGATACATTTCCTGAGAAAGAAAAGTCGCCATTTGAAGTTTCTACATATAGAGTTCTTAGATACCGAGATAGGCTATCTGTTCAAAATGTTGCAGGGCTGCGTCGTCGTATTCTAGAAGAAGCTCATTACTCGCGGTATTCCATTCACCCAGGAGCGACAAAGATGTATCACGATCTTAAGTTAATGTATTGGTGGGACGTAATGAAGAAAGACATAGCCGAATTTGTAGCTCAATGTCCAAATTGTCAACAAGTGAAAATTGAGCATCAAATGCCTGGAAGATTTTTACAAGCTATGAAAATTTCAACTTGGAAATGGGAAGTGATTAACATGGTTTCGTTGTAGGGTTGCCTCGTTCCCGGTGCAAGTATGACTCCATATGGATAATTGTTGACAGACTCACGAAATCAGCTAATTTTCTTCGAATCAGAACCACATATTCTGTAGAAGATTATGCAAGGTCGTATCTTAAGGTGATAGTGCAACTTCATGGTTTCCCAGTGTCTATTATTACTGACAGAGGAGCACAATTTACAGCTAAATTCTGGAGATCCTTTCAAGAAGGTTTGGGGACTCAAGTGCGACTCAGCACAGCATTCCATCCACAAACTGATGGACAACCGGAATGCACTATTCAGACCTTGGAAAATATGTTACAGGCATGTGTGCTAGATTTTGGTGGCAGTTGGGATGACCACTTGCCTCTTATTGAGTTTGCATACAAAAACAGCTATCATTCCAAAGATTCAGATGGCCCGGTATGAAGCTCTATATGGAAGAAAGTGTAGGTCCCCAATTGGGTGGTTTGAAGTAGGAGAGACACGACTAATAGGCCCGGAGTTGATTCAACAAGCAGTGGGAAAGATCAAGGTTATCCGAGATCGATTATTGATAGCCTAAAGTCGCCAGAAATCTTAAGCGGACAACCATCGATGAGACTTAGAATTTCGAGTTGATGATTGAATATTCTTGAAGGTATCACCGATGAAGGGCATAATGAGATTTGGCAAAAAGGAAAATTAAGTCATCGATACATCAGACATTATAAGATTGTCCGCAAGATAGGCCAAATAGCTTATGAACTGGACTTACCCCCAGAACTTGAATCAGTCCATCCAGTTTTTCATGTGTCAATGCTCCGTAAGTGTGTCGGAGATCCTACTAGAATCGTTCCTGTAGATGATGTTCAAGTTGCGAAAAGGTTAGCTTATGAAGAGGTACCCTTTGCAATACTAGATAGGCAAGTTTGGAAACTTAGAAATAAAGAGGTAGCCTCAGTTAAGGTCTTGTGGCGGAACAATAATCGAGGGAAAATGACTTGGGAAGCGGAAGAAAACATGAAGTCCAAGTACCCACACTTGTTTCCACCCCCGGAAGAGATTCAAGAGGAGACATTTATATTATGAGGTATGTAATGCTTTCCTTTAATGTTTTTGGTCGTGTGTGGTCATAATTTCTTGCTATTGTGTTGTAGCCCTGTGAAGCGATGTTATTGTGGGCTGTTGTGAAAGGATGGTAGCACCATATTATAGGGGAAACTCTGGCAAAATTTCTGTAGAATTCCCGAGAACTTAACATTCGAGGACGAATGTTTTTAAAGGGGGGAAAAGTGTTACACCTCAAAAATATTTCATGTCGTCATGTGGTAGATAGACTAACGCAGGGTAAGAAATATATAATGTCCCTACAAGTAAGAAGTGGTAAGTAACGATTATAATTAAGATTCCAAGACATTTGAGGCAAGAGAAGAAAATTCATTGAAGAAGGTAAGTATAAGTCGTGTTTTGAAAAGGGTTTGCAAAGTACCGAGCTAATGTTGATTTAATAATATCTTGAGGGAAAGTTATAACGCTCCCTAGGTTGATAATGAGGTGTTGAATAAGTTCTAAGAAGGTTCCATAAGGATTGGAGATCAAACGAAACGACGAGATTAACTTCAGAAAAATGGAGTTATACGACCACTTATACGGTCCGTATAACTTTATACAGTCCGTATAAGGGGTTGACCTTACAGAAAAAGGGATTTCCCTGATGGTGAAATACGGCCACTTATACGGACCGTATAAGGGTTCGTATAAGTCCCGTCGGGCTGAGTATTTTCCAAGTATAAATATATGTTCCCACTTCTAATTTTTCATTCTTCCAACTTCACCACTTCTCTCAAGACCTCTAGAAGGTTCCACATATTTCACTAACATAAATTCGAGGGAAACCAAAGATCAAATACCAAAACTAGTAGAGTCAAGTGCAAGAATGCTAACTAGGGTTGATGAAAGCTAGAAATTTTCTTTTGAAATGGAGCTAGGGCTTTCTCCAAGTGAAGCATTTCCATCCAAAAACCAATCCTTCACAATCAAAGGTGAGTTTTATGATCATTTCATGCTATTAAGAATATTGAATGGTTGAAAGACTTGGATTGAGGAGGAAAGTGGAATATGGAGCTCAAATATGAAAATAGTGGAATTCTTGAATAGTAACTTGACTTGAATTATAGTTCTTGATATGTTATGAGTATAATCTTGTTATAAATCGTATTAAGAATATTGGAGAAGCATTATATGAGGATGAATGTGGTGTTGTATTATGTCTATGGTTATGAATGACCTTGAGAGGGAATTTTGAGAATTAAATAATGACCAACTTAACAGAGTTTATTGATTATGATATTGTGGGTGTGTTGTTGATGTTTGGGAGTGGTTATATTATATGGAAAAAGTTGCAAAAACAAAGGAGATGCTGCCCAATTTTTATTAACTTTAGTTTGAGCTTAAGTATATTTCCGATTATCTAATCTTAGTACAAATTCCCTTGAATGTAGAATTATGAACATGGAAGGATGTGTGTCGTCAGCAAGTTAGAAAGGTGAAAAGGTATGTAAGGTTAGTCCCTTCTTCTCTAAGGCATGATTCCTACAACATGACTTCCTTTAGCCTTCCATGACTCTTTTATATTCCGGAAACTATGAGTCTATGATTATCAAGAGCTTCTCATGAAATAAAGATAAGAGATGCGTTGTGAATATGATAATGATGATGATGAGTCTAAGTATAGAGATACCAAAGCTTATGATATGATATTCTTCTGAAGCTAATGATTCCTTGATGTTATTCATTGTTGCTAGACTCACCTTATAATGCTAGTTCCTTCAAGGCAGTCGTGCATGATGATCATGACTACTCCATAATGGAATCGGGGTTCTCGACCTTACGTCACCTCGATAGTGTTATAGCTTGTCTTTGAGTTTTTATGCATGCTTTATGATAAGTATATAATAATGAGATTACACCGTGCCTATGTGGCCGGGCAGACACCGCTAAGGTGGGCGGCATATACACCATGTCTAGATGGCATGGGCAGACACCACTAGTGGGCGGCATGAGATGGTTACCTCGGACGCAGGAGGCCTGGACGCTTCTTATGATGATCACACCGTACCTACATAGTCGGGCAGCTTATATGCGCATACTTGATATGATATTGCTTATGATGTAAGTTAGCATGCATTATTCCATCTTAAGTGACATTCAATTACAGGTTGTTTCCTTACTTGATGTTTCCTTATCTCTTCGATATGTTATTATTGTTAATGTCTTACATACTCAGTACATTGTTCGTACTGACGTCCTTTCTTTTTTGACATTGTGTTCATGCCCATAGGTAGACAGGGAGGTGGCCCATTTTCCTAGGAGCTACTCAGTAGATTTACATGAGCACTCTACTATTCCGGAGGTGCAATTTTTGATACATTATTTTGTATATATATATTTGGGCACGACGGGGTCCTGTCCCGTCCCTATGTCTCAGTACTTTAGTAGAGGCTCGTACAAATGTATGTGTGGGTAGTAGTTGTCTCATGGATACATCAGTGTATATTTTTGTATATCATTTTTGCAGCCGCGAGGGCTTATATACATATATATGTGTTGCCTTGGATTTGTGTATGTTCAGGTTGGGTATGATGATTAGCATAATGAGTGGTGCTCGGTAGTCAGCTCCGGGTACCCGTCATAGACCCCAGCCGGGTCGTGACAGAACGGGTCGGTTCATGAGAAAGGCAATGATTCATGGGAGACGTTATTTTGAAAATTTCTTTTGGTGAAAGGTGTATGAATTCAATCGGCATATTTTGCAGTTTAACCACATATGTGAGTACTGAAAGGATTACTAACCTGAGTCACAAGGACCAGATCCCTGAACAAAATTCTTGAGACAAAAGACAACTTTGAAGTGTGGGACATTGCTTGTGCTTACTCTCTCTTGGTTCTGTCATGCACACATACTTGTAATGGTATAAGAGTGATTTAGACATAGTCAAAAAGCACTTATCAGCCCAATACCTTTCTTATTGTCATGATTTTTCAAGAAATTTGAGAGACCCGGTTCTTGATTTTGACACCACTTGACTCAGGAAGAGTTTCCCCCTTTGTTACCAACTGCTTACATCCTCCGGTGAAGGCTTTAAGGGAAGAGATACAATAGTTTGAAATGAGAGCTTGTCACCCCCAACCAACTATATTAGCACCATCCTTTCACCTTTCCCTTCCCATAGACGATATCACTAATTGGTTTTAGGAACCCAGATAAGTTAGGGTCTTTTACTTTTGAAAAAAGGATGAATCAAGTTCCTTTTGGCCCATGTGGGTAGCACCTCCCTTTCCTTTCTAGTGATCCTTTATTTTGAGGACCTGCTTCTTCCATTTTAGCTTTACTTAACAAAAAATTCTCGTTTCTCTGAATAGACTTGATCCATGCTTTGCATGCCTCCTTGTAGTGACCTGCTTGCCCACAGTGCATGCACAACCCATTTTCGATTGGAGAGAAACTTGTCGTGCGGTTGTAGGATGTTTCTTCTTTGTCAAAACCAAGTCCTTCTTTACCACTTCCCTTACTTTTGTACAGGGTTGTGATCACATTAGAGGACCAAGTCCATTTGGGAGCCTTGTCAAGATCAAGCTTGGTCCTTTCCAAGTCATCCTTCAGCAGCCTATTTTTCTCTATTTTAGTAATGAGACTTTGTTTTGTTGTCTTTAGCTCATTTTCAAGCCCTTGAAAAGTTTAACTTGCTTCACCTCTTCCTAGGAGGAACACTTCCACCCCTTCTCTCGATTGACTTTCCAAGCAGATGTTCTGTTGGCTTGTCTTACATATCGGTTCCTTCACTTCTTCAATGGGTAAGCACAGGTTGTTCTCTTCTTGCTCCACTTTATTGTCATCACTCCTCATATCAGAATCGACCATAAGAGCAAATATTGATTCATATTCAGATGCTTCATCTTCAATGGCCATCATTGACGTGTCTCCATGATCATTTTCATCTTCCAATTCACTAGAGAAATCTCCCCATGTAGCAAGCGCTTGCTTTACCAGCTCGTCATCAATTTCTCTTCTTCTGAATCTTCCGTCGGGGATCTGGTTCCTCCTTACTGTCCTGTCATGATTGTCTTGTCTATTTGTCACACCCCGACTTTACTAGGGTGTGATGGGCACCCGACCCCATCTTCGGAGCCGAGCGAACCCGCTAACTCTTATTACACATATGAACTTATGAATTAGTAAGAAATGAATACATAGAATTTTTTTTTTTCATAAATAGAATCTGACATCATATAAGACTCGTGACACGAAACATAATAACATATCGGCTGCTGGAGCCGCTTACACATGACAGCCCAATACCCATGACTCTGTCTGCAAAGTCTCTAACTCCGAACAAATCATCATGGCACATATACTCTGACTCGGCAGCACTCCAGGACAAGTGGAGCCTACCAACTCCGCTGGACATCTTTTATGCTAGCCTCAGCTCATCTGGGTACACCTGCGCGGCATGAAACGCAGCCCCCAAAGAAGAGGGGTCAGTACGAGCAATGTACTGAGTATGTAAGGCATGAAAAATAATACAAACAGGAATATAAGTATGATTAGTAAAACCATGGGATCGTAGAACATGCGATGAGATAAGAGGGTAACCTGTATATGTGAATGCCCTTTTGGCTGGATACCATACATGCTTGTTTTTCCTTTTTAGAAAAAGAGAACATTTCTTTTCATAGACATAGAAAATAGAATTTATGTCATGTCATGGTATATCATAGCATATCATAGTGTATCATAGTATCATAGCATATCATAGTGTATCATAGTATCATAGCATATCATAGTGTATCATAGTATCATAGCACCGAACAAATCGGCCGCCCACATTGCGCCGAAATACTCCGGCTCGCCCATAAATCCCGCGTCCGGGATGATAAGCCAGTTGACCAGGTGGCAATGAAACATGGTTCCCTTCCCATTTCCCCATGTATCCCTTTCCCCCCACCCCATGTACATATTTAGCATATTTCATATACAAATATCATATAAGCATGCAGGGGAGCCCAAGAAAATCATGTATCCATCGGAGTGACGTAAGGTCGGAAACCTCCGATTATATTATAGAATAGCTATGGGCGCTTGCCTCACCTTGAAGGAACGATTAATATAAGGCGAGACTATTAATGAAAGGTAATATCATGAGAAAACATAAACCATGATCATAAGGCCTCGTTTCGTATACTTGGGATTTTTAAAAAAATAGACATTATTCATGAATAGAGTTGAGAATTCAAGAAACAGTTTAACGTTCTCATCTCGTCACTGGAATCATGAACTTGGAACCTTTAATCATAGAATCATCATGGTCGTATTCATCATATAAACATTTTCTTCCTTGACATCATCCATGTCATTGTAGAACATGTTCATCGTCATTGTTGTAAAACTTATTTTGCCTTAAACCTTTGTTCTGGGAAAATACGGGCACTTTGGAAAACATTTACTAGCTATCGGAGGAGAAGAGTCATGCTTAGAAATCAATGGATTTGTTAAAACAACTATTATTTAGTAGTCGGTATAATAACCAAAAGCTTTCCTTAACTATAGGATGAAAATAAGCCAAATGAGACAATAGGAGAGAATTCAGGAATAGTGGGCCCACCTCGAGTCAGCTGAGGTGGCGTACACAGTTTACGTACATTAAGCTTCGTGGAGTCACTTATGAAGGTTTTAGTGTAATCCGGTTTCATTTGACAAGTTAGAGATGTTAGAGCAATTATTTCAATAAGATATGAAGAACTTAATTCAATTTTATTGAATGAAAAAGGGTCAAATTCAAATTCGGATTTCTAGGAATAGGATCGTCCCGAGGCTCGTTTCCAAACTTATTACGTCTAAGACATGCCGAGGAAAGAGAGTGAAGCCTTACATACCTTTTTCCGCTGCTTACGCTTCTCCAAATTCAAGTTCCAAGTTCGCCAAAATCTACAATTTGGTCACATTTACCCAAACATTAATTAAGGCATTTAGGAGTTGATTCTTTAAAGCAACACTTTATCTGTCGAAATTTTGGCAAAGATTTCCCCTGAAAATACACCGTCCCCAAGAATCTATCTTGGCCAATTTCAATCCACAACAATCCGGGAATTCAACCCGGCCAAACCATTAACAACAATCATACCAACAATCATGTAGGCAACATCAATGTTTAATTCCCAACGCATTCTAACATTAACAATTCTTTTCTACATAACTCATCGACACTCTATTCATTCAAATAAGCTACATATGTTCAAGCTAACACCAACGATCACATGTTCAAATATTATCCCGAGACCATTCAAACACGATTCAAGAACGTTTCAAGCAACCCACACAATAGTCAAAGTAATCCAACCAATGTACAACATGACCCGAAATCATCCAAATTCCATAGGGGCACAACATTACATTTCTTTCTTCCAAATTCACATACTACATCAATAATTCTATACGTTGACAACATTATTTTCATCAAAGCAAGGAACTATATTCAAATCATGTTGGCTCCCAAAACAGCCATGACCATTACAACTTCAACACGAATCATCAAATATTCATTCTCATCATAGAATCTACAACGACAACCAACCAAAATGCTATATAAAATTAGTTCACCATATTCTACCAAAAACAGCCCCTACACATGGCTTAACAACTACCATTTCAACATGAGCCATTAAATCATCATTCTTACCATAGAATTTACAACAACAATAACCAAGAACACTAACTAAAATCAATTCATTCCTTCTACACCAACAATCCATTCCCACGGCCACACACCATATACAACATTTCATGATTTTCATCCACTCCCATGCGTTATGACACGTCCAAAACATCCATAAAACATGTAAAAGAGGATTGAACCATACCTTTCATTTCATCTTCCCCCTTTCTCGGCTAGACTTTCCTCTTGCAAAACGAATAGTTCGTTTGTTCCAACAACTACTCCATGTGATAGAGGACCTTCCATTTAGTTGTGAAGCTTAAAGAAAACATTTTTCTCTTGCTCATCAAAATGGCTGAAATTCGGCCAGCCATGGTTCTTTTTCTCCTTCTTTTTTTTTTTCCTCTTTCTTGAAATTTCTAGACTTAACAAATGATGAATTGTCTCTCCTCTTCAATACTTGTCATATTTATATATACATATGTAACACATGCCATGCACATGGCTAGTTAGCTCCCTTTTTTTTCTCAATTTTTCTAGATTTTTCCTTAATTGTTAAAAGATGACTAATTAAATTGGGCTTGGTCATCTTTTGTCCATAATTAAATTGGGCTTAGTCATCCCTTGGTCCATACATATATATTTAGCTCCACAAATATATAGTATACACTTGTGCCATTTCATGGCATGAAAATATTGGCCAACCATGGGTGGGGCCCACGGCCACCTTGGCCTTTTGGCCATTTCATGAAATTATTTTTTCCCACTTTTAGCCTCCTAGTTTTCCTTATTCCAAATTTACCCTTAACACTCCACGCCACTAATACTTACAAGCAACTTGCACCCTAAAACAAAATCGAAAACTAGCCTTGTCCTTAACTTTCCGCCATTAGCTCGAAATATTCCAATGTACAAAATGCGAGGTATAACACTATTTTGGGGAAAGTCTTTCATAAAGTGACCAGGTTTCCCACACTTGTGACAACAGTGGTCATTTCCTCTAAAGTTTCTGCTGGAGCTTCCAGTCTTGAGGATTCCACTGTTTCTATCACACCCCGACGAGAAGCATGACGGGCACCCGACCCTTACGTCGGATACCATCTGAAGTGACGTAATATAGTCTTAGTAAAATTGTTACAAACGTAGTTATTTCATATACATACAAGTGCACCTGCATATAGAAATGGCCCAACATAGACATTACATATACATTTGTGCATGATCGTGTACATAAGCTAAACGACGAACCCGCAACATGAAAATCCTGAAAATGTCATATAGCCGACCAGGCTACAACATGTGCATCATAAGTATTTTGAAATCATGCATGACTCTGACACCCACTACACTGTCTATGAGCCTCTAGGAGTACGTACATCTGTCATTTACATAACCTTCAGACTCAATAAATACTCAACTAGCAAGCCCGGTATAATGGTAGTCACTGACATCTCGCTTAAACTGGCGATCCTACTGAGAGGATTCTTCTGCTCTGCCTGTCAGGACCGACAGCACGAAATGCAGCGCCCCAGGAAATGGGACGGGCAGTACGGATGAAAGTTCTGAGCATGTAAGGCAGGGAAGTAATGACATCAGTAAAATATAAATGTAAACATGGAAGAATAGTGATGACTGGTAACCAATGACATCTGAAACCATACAATATGCCATGCATGAGAAAATCATTTTTCATATGCAACATATATATATATATATATATAAATGCATGAGGAGTCATATATATATAATAGTGTATACATGTATATATAAATGCATGAGGAGTCAAACAAATGACATCGGGCCATTCGGAGTGACGTAAGGTCGTTATACCTCCGATTTTATTATGCGACTCATATCGAGGCCAAGAAATGACTCAAGTGACAATAATCATAATAACATTATAGGAATCATTTGTGTCGTATATGGACGTTATAACTAGGCGTCAATAAATGTCGTAACCACTGAGGTATACTTATATACATAATATGTTGGAGAAATCCGTAGAAAAAATGGGAGTTTCATAAAATATATGTTTTTCGTAAAAATAAATATATTTCTCATAAATTATAGTAAATTATGGATAAACTTGAGTGAATATATTATGCACGCTAGTGGGCTCTAATATTCATGCCACGAATTACGGGGACGAAAACCTTACATGCCTGCACTGCCAAGTTGTTGTCCGAACGAGTTCCGTATTCCAATGCTCTCCCCTTTCACCCGAGCCAATATGAGGGCATACAAATCCTGGGTTAGTCCTTATTTTGCTTGCATGCGAACACTTAGGTGCTAATTCCCAAATCAGTCCGAAGTTGTGGAAATTCGGCGATTTCCTCTATTTATACTTCGATCCCAGGACTATAACACCAACAACCCAACACCAACAATCAACATCCAAATCCATATTTGTGCTAACACCTCAACAATATTCATAATAATCCATCAACAATACCCATTATAAGGTTGTATCGTATTTTCATCAATTTGACTTAATACGAGTTAAATCTAACGAAATTTACTATGATTTAACTTTGATTATGAGTACATAGAAAGGAATTTAGCTTAAATTAGCCTTGCATGCACGTAACACCACCCGTGTTGATGTCTCCGCCCCGATCCATGATAATATGATAACAAAAATTGAGAATTACAAGGCAAACCGTCATTTCCGAGCCAAACTTGATGTGGGAAACCTCTAATTTCACTTATGGTTGGTATATGGACTTGGGGTTAAGGTTGTGGAGTGTTCAAGAGAGGTTTGGGTGAAGGAAAGTGGTGAAAATGATGAAAAAACCGAGGTTTGGGGCTCTTTATAGGGTTGTTGGTCGGGAAACTTAGTGGGCCTTTAAGTGGGGTTTTAGGATTTTCACGCAAGTTCGCGGGCTTCTAGCAGTCCATTTTAAAATGCCCATAACTCCATACTGTGATGTCGTATCGATGAACGGTTTATTGCATTGGAAACTACACTCAAAGAGCTTCAATTTGGATAGCTTATTCACTCCATAACTCCTCATATTCTAGGCGATATACCTTGCTCAAGTTGGACAAAAAATTTCTGTCCAAAATTTGCCTAGTTTTTTCCCCAAAGCTATGACAACTTACTTTCTCCAACTAGCCTGACCCCGGAACCTTTGGCTATTCTCTTATTACTTGTTAGAAGTCTTTTTTAGCCTTACAAGAGTTCCATGGCCTCTCCTGGCTCACATTCATTTAGTCACGGTACTAACGATACAAAATTCTTCCAAGGTGTAACACCCATTTGTCATGACTTATATCCTGCGTATGCTCACGATGTTAACCCACCATAAGATCCTTCTCCCAAAATATGCCATGAGTACGGAACGTCCTTAGCTCCTAGGAGGGCGAGGTGTAACATTCATCCTCAAATGTTCAAAGACTGTGAGGGGAAAACTCATTATGCTAATTCCATAGAGTTCCCTCCGACCAGTCGGGCCCCAAAAGCATCTGCATTACTCAACCTAATAGTTATATCAGGTAGTGTTCTCAACAACATATCGCCTGCAATTACCATATAGCCACTCCTTGAGAAACCTAAGTATGACCCGAATTTCACTTCTACCTTAACTTACCATGTCCATTCTTTCTCGCCTGCTGAAGGTAGTAGTCGGTCCTTTGCAATTCTTTTAATCCTGATAGAAGCCCCAATTCATAAGCTCTTTGATTGACCTCCTAAAATGTCTCATAAGTATTGATGGATCCCAGACTGAGTTTTTTTTTTTTCTTACCGAACCCCAAATCATTTCTCTTATACAACCCTTCCAGGGGTACTTTATTGTCAGCACGAAATTTTGGATTTCACCATATCGCCCGTCTGAATAGGACTCCTAATGATTTTAAACTATCCTTCATCGATGCCGGCTCACCGTTACTTAGGAATTATGACCTCGAAGAAATATATTCCCCCCAAACTTATTTCAGTAAGCTCTAAGTGGGTTATTCGCGTGAAGAGTACCAAAAGTTAAAATGTTCAGTGCAATGTATTACATTCATTCCCCCTTTAGGAGCATTCATCCTTGAATATAGGGGGGGTTTCATTAATAGATACCAAGGTATAGCTTCATCTGCGCGTGACTTATTCATATACGGCTATCCGTGGAACCTGCTCCTGTATTCGTGGTTACCCTGTCTTATCCTTGAGGTTCATACTCACTTTTGCTTATAGCTCAGCTCTTGCTTCCCACTACTGAACTAGTATCCAAATGCTACTTTTATCCTTAGTTGCGCCTATGGTCACAAATGACTCTTCTCCTTAGACGCCGGGAAGTTCCAGGTACCTTATTTTCTCCTTGTTGTATTCTTAGTGTGAGAGGTTAGAACTTGTCATCAGTTGTTTGCATCCTACTTGGTTCTTAGCTACTGTGCTATAATCCGTTGTAAGCTTTTAGAGATGACTACTTCCCCCCACCCCCTTTACTCTTATAAAGTTACCATTCCTTGCGCTTCCTATGGGCGATACTTGATCTTTGGGTAAAATCCTTATTATATTCCTTCCTTTGTCCTCTTTCCCTGTATGCCGGTCCTAGTCACAGTATGCTGGTAGTGACTTAAATTCTATGGGGTGGGTTTCCTTCAAATGTTTTCCCTTTACATCAACCTTCCGGTTTGCCTTTTGAACCTTGACCTATGGTCTCCTGTTACCGCATTTCTTAACCATGTTATATCAATCTCAGCACTTTCTCGCATTACTGGATTTCTAAAGGCGTTGCCATTATCGTACATCCTTATTTTGTGCTCCAAATGCCTTGTGCTATTCGCGTGATACCTTACCATGGACACAAGACCAGAGATACTAACCATCATCACATTTCCTTTTAAGCTTGGTATATTGTTGCTTCAGCGACTCTGGTCCTTTCCATTTTTCCTTTGTCTATGTCCTCTTACTTAGCTATTCGACCATGGTCAAACCACTATCATTTGTTTTCTTTCGGGTTGCAGTTGATACCCTCTAGATGGCATATACGTGTTATATCCTCTGCATCCTTAATTTAATTATCCTGTTGGTACCTCCCAAACTGGAATGTTAAATCGTTCTGCCGACAATCTCTTATTGACAATGATTAGTTTGCTTTCCATGTTAAGGGTATAATCCTGCGACCCTTATCTTTCATAACCTTGACTTATAATTTCAAGTCTGCCCCTTCTTGCCTTGCTCCTTTGCCTAACTACGAGTCTTCTCGCACCGTTATACCCTTTTCCAGTACTTGTACTCGCTTCTTGTACTTACCCCTAACAACTTGCTTATCTTAGGGTAGTACTCTTTCATGCCTTACCTTTACCAATTCTTACTTGCTTATGGCCTTGCAAAATTCCCCTATTATGGTGCAATAGGGTTGTAATTCATGTCTCTTTAATGATCATGTCAGATCATCTTACTGGTATGCCATACGTGCCATTATTGACTCACCTATTGACCCTTTTTGATTAGTGGTTTCCCTTTCTGTTACTTAGATACATACTCCCCTTTGCTTACTGAACTATCTCCTTCCCATGTTAGCTCCTTTTGACAAGCATTTATTATCCTTGCTTATGTTCTTAACTTCCTTTTCTACCTCATAACTTCCCCCCTTATAGGGATGTGGCTACCTGACACTTCCGAAAACTCCTTTCTGCCTATTAATGTGGTTACTCCATCTTCTGGCGGTCTCCTCGTGCCTACGAGTGGTTAGGCTCCTTCTTCGAGTCATTCTTTCCATGGGAGTCTTTATTTTTATCACCATTCTTACTAGTTGAGCTTGATATATGGTACTCATGTCTCATGTCGTGGAATCACTATGTTGTTTAGGCCTTCTACATTCTGCTCATACTCCTGTTGTTCACAAAGTTAGGATATCGTCTTTAATAGTATGGGATTCATTTGCTGCCTTTAGTATAGCTTATCTACCTCCGCTCTTATCAGTCTTACCGCATGTGCCCTTTGTTTTAATGGCCTTGAAGTTTTTTGTTATGGAGTCACCTTCCCTACCTTATTGCTAATCTGTGGCCGAGTGTATTCCTCAAGAATGCGATGAGTCCTTACGTTAGTATGTACTTCTTTCTTTTCATGTGTTACACCTTGGAAATTTTGTGTCGCCTGAATTGTGAGTGAACTAACACAAGCCTAAAGGGTACATGAAGACCTTATAAGGTTAATAAGGATATTTGATAACTTTAAACATGTACCCCAAGGTTTCGGAGTTAAACGAATCGGTGAAAGCGAGTTTGTTAAAGAAATTGGAGTTTGAGTCATGTTTTGGGAAGATTTCATGGCATTGGAGATATACATTGCTTATGATTGCTTTGATTATGGAATATATAGTCCCTTAGATGGTTAATGAAGTTTTATACAAGTGCCAAGAAGGTTCCATAAGGATTGGACGTCAAACGAGTCGAAAAGAACACGATTTTGCAAAACCGGGAGATGCAGGGGCAGTGTACGGTCGCACATTGAGTGTGCTGAGCCACACACTGGTCTCCTACTCCCTATTTTAGGTGATCTCACTGCCCAACATCATTTTTAGGTGGAGGAAGGAGTGTCTGGCCGCACACTGAGTGTGCAAGGCCGCATACTCATCGCAAAATAGGGTCGGGGTTGATTTTGTCACCTTTTTATATCCCAAACGACCCAAACTTCATTTCCAACTTTCCACACTAATTTCCCTAAATTTCTATAGGCTTCATAAGAGTTCTTGAAGATTCCCAATCACCCCACACCTCTCCATATCATCAAGAGAGAGAATCAAACATCATAGCCCAAAAGGAATCCATGGGAGGTAATTGTTCTTGCTTCTCTTCAAAGTTGTGATAAGCTTGATCTTGAAAGGAGTTGAGGAAGGTGAATTTCTTCCCTAATAAGGTATTATATTCCTATTACTCATATTTTTAAGTGATATAAAGGTTTAGTAACTCTTATTGAGGAGAAAATCTAAAGTAGAGAAGCCATAGATATTGAGGTGAAGAAAATGACAATGGGTGAATTTAAAAAGAGGATCTTGGATGAATTTGAGATGCAATTGAATATAATTTCTTGATTTTGATGTTTTGGATGTTTTTAATGGTATTTGGGAGTTGTTTATCCATATGGTAGAAGTTGATGAAATAGGGGAAATGCTGCCCAAATTTCGTTAGTTCGTTATTAGCACTAGTTTGAACTTAGAAGTGTTTTCAAGATTTAACTCTAGTATGAATTATCTTGAATGTCGATTTGCGAACTTGGAAGGAGAAAATTAAGTGAGTAAGAAGGTGTAAAGGTATGTTAAGGCTATCCTTTCCTTCATTTCTGGCATGATCTTATGATATGAACTAACAAGCGAGCAAACGAGCTTCCATATTACTCTACTCTTAGAAGCATTAGGAGTACTTCAGTCTTTGATGTTCCTATACCCCGTTTATGATTGTTCTTTCTATTCATGGGTCTCGAGATTTCTTATATTGATGATGTTAGCTCAAAGGATGTTCATTGGAGATAGTACAACATTATGCCACTCCGAGAGTTCTATGTATTCATTCCCTTTATGCATTGCATTCACATACATATGCATATCGACACCGTGACTGTATATGCGCGTTATATACGCATATATTATATGTATATGGGGTATGGGGAAAGGGATAGGCATTATATACGCATTACTACCTGATCAGCTGGTGCACCTTAATGATGATATATGGATTAGGCTGTACGTTCCTAGGCACTATTATAAATGGATCGGGCTGTACGTTCCTCGGCACTATTATATGGGATATGGATCAGGTTGAACGTTCCTCAAAGACTATGACCTACATGTATATACCGGATTTACATACAAAGCATGCATATCATACGCCCTCTGAGGCATTTTCTTTAAGCAGAGGTATACAGATACGTTCAGATATTCAGTCATATAGATACATTCAGACAATCAGCCTAACTTATGAGTTTCAGATTCCTTTCATGATTCTCATGTATATGTTACTCTTATGCCTTACATACTCGCACATTATTCGTACCGACTCCCTATTGCTCGGGGGGGCGTTTCATGCCCGCAGTCCCGAGATTCAAAGTTGGATCGGGCCTAGTAAGATGTCGGCTCGGCCGGATGAGGTCGATCCACTCCATTTGTTTCGGAGATGCCAGAGGTCAGCATGGTCTTATGCATATACACATGTACGGGTATGGCGGGGCCCTGTCCCGACCACGTTATGTTTATTTTCCAATAGAGGCTTGTAGACAGTTGTGTACAGTCAGACGATGTTCATATCTGAGGTTTCAAGTGTTGTCACGCAGATGGTCATGATAGCCTTACCGGCTCAGGCAGTATGTCCAAGATATTCATATAGATGGGTATTTAAGATTAATTGATATGTGCATGTTTCCTTATAAGCTCATCAAGAATCATATGATGGCCTTGTTAGCCCACTTATGTTCATGTTGACGTCACAGATGTATGTATGTTAGATGGTGACTAGTACGATCAGGTGCCCGTCGCGGCCCTCTAGCTTGGGTCGTGACATCATGATATCCTTTGTACAACTCCCTGTTCCTAACTAAGCATTTCTTAGTGTATCATTTACCTTGCGGTTCCTTTACTTTTCTTATTAGCGCTAATTCCCTTAAAATCAACTTCTTCCAATTATCCGTACTTTCACGGCCTCTGCTCCTTGAGTGTATAATTACCCGACTTTTGTTTCCCTGCCATCCTCCTCGTACTTACGATCTTGTCATGCATGTCTATGTATCCTTCTCTTTTTCGCTTTACGTTTCTCTAAGCTTTTTTCGCATCGTCCTATCATACTTAGAGCTTGTCGGGCGAATTTCGATTTGTTAAAATTTTATTGCTTGATGGAAACTATTTTTCTTGTCGTGGAGCTCCGACATCCCTCCGGCATGTCGCGAGGTGTATGCGTGCCCTCACATTGTACTTAACCATGCTTGATATCATTTGTACTATGATACGTACTCATGACACTATTTATTGCGCATGATTTACAAGAGTCTTCTCTTCATCATCTATCACCATCCCTCTTTGTGTCTAACCGTCTGTCTCTTTTCCTTAGAGCGAATCCCTTACACATAATAGTTCTTGTACATCTGTATTCTGTTGTGACTTGTGACTTAACTTCTTTCTACTTTTGTAGACGATTATTTCCTTGTAGCTTTTCACACTCAATGGCTCACTTCATTATCGGTCGCGAGTCCATTCTTCTCTAAAGCAAGTGGGACTGTTGTGTTTGCGTAGCCTTCCTTGATAACTTCTGTTCATTCCTGTTATGGTGCGCTTTATCTCCACTTCCCTTCAGGTGCCTTTGTTCCTTTATACTTATTTGACTTGGTTGCAATTCGCTTCTTCTGTTAGTACTTTACCTCGTAATCATTCTACATTGGTCCTGTTTCTGCGAAACTTAACCAGATACATGCTCGAAGTGGAACCTTTCTATTTTCCTTAGTTACTCTCCTTCCCTTGGTTGACCATCTTATTCCTCCTGTACAACTCCCATACATACACTAGTGGCCCTTGATTAGCAAATTTCTGAAACTGAAAACCGTCCGATATTTTGTAATACTAACGTCCGTAGCAGTCCCATCATAACCCTGGACCTGAACAAAAGGCCGGATATGCCAACTTTTGTAATGCTTTTCTCATATCCTTCTCATAGGCCTTGAGTGTAAAGCTAAAGTTTGTTGTGGGGTCATACTCGCAGCTGCCCTGGCGTTGTTTCATAGGGTCCTTAGACGGATCCTTCACGATAAAGGTCATAATCTTTGAAGGGTCTGACTCAATCGCATAACTTATATTCCTCCTCATCTCTTCTATTACTCTCTAACCCGTACTGGCAAATGGGCGTTAGTCTGATATCCATTTCCGAAGCTGACCCCACTTTCCTTTGCTATTGAAACCCTTCTTTTTATTGGCGTAATCGCAATTCTAACGAGAAGATAGAATCGAGAACGAACTTTCCTACGTTATTGGCTCCATCGCACGATCTAGATCATTAAGAAAAAAGGTATTTCCTAAATGCCCTGTAGCCTCCAGTTTAGAAGCATGGCATTCTTCATACCCCTAAACAAGACTCTACCAGACACGGCTTATAGACATCCTTAGGACTGACCCGCTCTGATACCACTTTGTCACACCCCGACGAGGGGCATGACGGGCACCCGACCCTTACGTCGGATACCTAACGTGATGTAATATAGTTTTGGTACAACTGTTACGAACGTAATTATTTCATACAAATACAAGAGCACCTGCATACAGAAATGGTCCAACATAGACATTACATATACATCTTTATGCATGAACGTGTACATAAGCTTGCCGACGAAGCCGCAACATGAACATCGTGAAAATGTCATATAGCCGACCAGGGTACAACATGTGCATCATAAGTATTTTGAAATCATGCAGGACTCTGACACCCACTACACTGTCTATGAGCCTCCAGGAGTACCTACATCTGTCATTTACATAACCTGCAGACTCAATAAATACCCAACTAGCAAGCCCGGTATAATGGTACTCGTTGACGTCTCGCTAAAACTGGGGATCCTACTGAGAGGGTTCTTCTGCTCTACCTGTCAGGACGTGTAGCACGAAATGTAGCACCCCAGGAATTGGGATGGTCAGTACGGATGAAAGTACTGAGCATGTAAGCTAGAGAAGCAATGACATCAGTAAAATATAAATGTAAACATGGGAGAATAGTGATAACTGGTAACCAGTGACATGTGAATCCATACAATATGCCATGCATGAGAAAATCATTTTTCATATGCAACATATACATACATATATATATATATATATATATATATATATATATATATATATATATATATATATATATATATATATATATATATATATATATATATATATATATATATATAACGTACCCCGGCCCTCTCGGGACTCTGTGTGAAACGTATCAGGCCTTTTCAGGACTCGGTGTGTATATCATCATCATCATATCATCATCCTCCCCGCGTCCGGGGTTTCCCGCATCCGGGAAAACATCATTATATCATGACGTACCCGGCCTTAATGGGACTCGGTGTGCATTTCCAACTGATCAGTGGTTGTACATCTACGTGTCATACCCGGCCGACTATGGCGCTGCTCGGTGTAGTAAAATAGTGCATACATATATATATATATATATATATATATATATATGCACGAGGAGTCAAAGAAATGACATCGGGCCTTTGGAGTGACGTAAGGTCGTTATACCTCCGAATTTATTATGGGACTCATATCGAGGCCAAGAAATGACTCAAGTGACAATAATCATAATAACACTATGGGAATCTTTCGTGTAGTATACGGACGTTATAACTAGGAGTCAATACAAGTCGTAACCACGGATGTATACTTATATACATAATATGCTGGAGAAATTTATAGAAAAAATGGGAGTTTCATAAAATATATATTTCTCATAAAGTATAGAAAATTATGGATAAACTTGAGTGAATATACCATGCACGCTAGTGGTTTCTAAGATTCGTGCTAAGGATAACGGGGACGAAAACCTTACATTCCTGCACTGCCAAGTTGTTATTCGAACGAGTTTTGTATTCCGATGCTCGCCTCTTTCACCCGAACCAATATGAGGGCATACGAATTCGGGGTTAGTCCTTATTTTGCTTGCATGCCAACATTTAGGTGCTAATTCCCGAATCAGTCCGAAGTTGCGAAAATTCGGGCAGCATTTTCTCTGTTTATACTCCGATCCCAAGACTATAACAACAACAACAACAACAACAGCAACAACCCAACACCATCAACATCCAACTCCATATTTGTGCGAATACCTCAACAATATTCCTAATAATCCATCAACAATACCCAATAGAGGGTTGTATCATATTTTCATCAATTCGACTTAATACAAGTTAAATCTAATGGAATTTACTACGATTTAACTTTGATTATAAGTAGACAGAAAGGAATTTACCTTAATTTAGCCTTGCATGCACGTAACACCACCCGTGTTGATGTCTCTGCCCCTATCCACGATAATACGATAACAAAAATTGAGAATTACAAGGCAAACAGTCATTTCCGAGCCAAACTTGATGTGGGAAACCTCTAATTTCACTTATGGTTGGTATATGGACTTGGGGTTAATGTTATGGAGTGTTCTAGAGAGGTTTAGGTAAAGGAAAGAGGTGAAAAATGATGAAAAAAATGAGGTTTAGGGCTATTTATAGGTTTGTTGGTCGGGTCACTTAGTGGGCCTTTAAGTGGGCTTTTAGGATTTTCACGCAGGTTCGCAGGCTTCTGGCAGTCCGTTTTACAATGCCCATAACTCCCTACTCCGATGTTGTATCGACGAATGGCTTGTTGCGTTGGAAACTACACTCGAAGAGCTTTAATATGGATAGCTTATTTACTCCATAACTCATCATATGCTAGGAGATATACCCCGTTCAAGTTGGACAAAAATCCTATCCGAAATTTCTCCAGTTTTTTTACCAAAGCTTTGGGAACTTACTTTCTCCAACCCGTTTGGCCCCGAAACCTTTGGCTATTCTCTTATTACTTGTTAGAAGTCTTTCTTAGCCTTATAAGAGTTCCATGGCCTCTCCAGGCTCACGTTCGCTTAGTAACGGTACTAACGATACGAAATTCTTCCAAGGTTTAACACCCGTTTATCATGACTTATATCCCGCGTATGCTCACGATGTTAACCTACCATAAGCTCCTTCTCCAAAAATATGCCACGAGTACGGAATGTCCTTATCTCCTGGGAGGGCGAGGTGTAACAGTTTCTCTTGATTATCTTTTGAAAACTCCATGTGAGATAAGCCATTTTAGATTCGTCATCACTTGAATCTCTTCTGCCAACTTTGAGAACCAGATTTCTTTCTTTCTTTGCTTCATTCTTTTCTGCCTTTTTCATTTTCAACTTCATCTCATATGTCTTGAGATTTCCAATTAGTTCATCAACAGTCAGCTTGGTGAGGTCTTTGTCTTCATAGATGACATTCACTTTGCTATTCCAAGAATCAGGCAAAACTCCGAGTAGCTTCCTTACCAGCTCGGTGGTTGAGATGACTTCTCCTAGAAAGTTGAGTTCATTGATTATAGAGGTGAATCTAGTGTGCATATCATGGATAGATTCCTCATCTTTCATTTTGAACAGCTCATACTCTGTGATGAGAATGTCAATCTTAGAGTTTTTCACTTGAGTTGTTCCTTTGTGGGTAGTTTGAAGAGCTTCCCAGATCTCCTTGGCAGTTGTGCATGATGAGATTCGGTTGTACTCATCTGCTCCTATTCCACAGACAAGGATCTTCTTTGCTTTAAAGTTCTTCTCAATAGCTTTCTTGTCTGCCTCGGAGTATTCTTTTCTAGTTTTTTGGGTGGTTTTTACACCATCTTCATCTCAATTCATGGGAATATGAGGGCCATCACAAATGATGTCCCATAACTCTGAGTCTTCAGCCATGATGAAATCATGCATCCTAGTCTTCCACCACCCATAGTATTATTGTCCATTAAATCTAGGTGGCCTGGTGAAAGACTGTCCTTCTTCCATATTTGGTGGGGCTGTTATTTTTAAGATTCTTTCTAGGTGTTAACCATTTAGAAAGCACCTGCTCTGATACCAATTGTTGCAGGCTGTGCATCCACCAAACACAATACGGAAAGACCTGGTTGTGTACCAGTTCCATTATGCAGTGCAGTAAGTAAAGAAGGCATGATTTTACCGTGGAAAACTCCTTGCTCAAGGGATTAAAAACCACGACCTACCCCAGTAGGATTTCAACTCCACTAACCGAGCAACTTTAGGTTACTACTCTATTGTAAGCTAGGAACTAACTTTCATAATACCTCACCCTTACAATAATGCTTATGTAACCTAGGAACTAACTCCCATAGTCCCTCAACTCTTGCAATACTATGATTGCAACCAAACTCCACTTAGCTAACTCTAGCTAAGGACACTAATACACTTAGACTAATCCTAGCCTAATGTACCACTCATCAGCTTGAGGACACGCACTTCCAATAAGCACCCTTTGAGATTTTAAAACACCTAAAAATAGCTTCCAAACAAGAAGAGTAGGTTTAAAGTTTAATCACAATCGAACAAAGATTTACAACAACCTAAAGAAAGTAGACTAAACTCATATCAGGATCTGGTTCTTCAGCTTGAAAGTAACTTTGTTCTTGCGATCACTTGAATTTTTACGGCGGCAGCTTTTGCACAAGTTAGATTAGGTTTTTCAAGTGATACATAATATGTTGCAACATGTTTTATATATAGTAGGAAGCATTTGGGATCGATAGAGACCACTCCATCAATAGTTTGACCTAAAGCATGTGCCAGCTACTGCTGTACTTGAGTGCAGTGAGTAGCTCGGGTTTACAGCTGTCTCTGTTGACTGTGCATGTGTTAAACCTCGTACTTTTAGAGGAACGCTCACTAATTCTAAGTACGAGTACGTGGAATTTCGATCAAGAAAGTTAACCTTCAGATTTAAGGAACGACACAAGTATTAAGCATAATTGTGGATAAAGTGATATATGGGATTGTATGCACCTATACTATGGTTATGAGGTTCTAAGATCATGTATAAGAAGCATTCGAAGGATTGGAGGTCAAACGAGTGGAAAATGAAAATTGGATGAACTGGGCAGAATTGCCCTTCGTGTTCGCGAGATGGCCTCGCGTTCGTGATGGCCATGGAAATCCCAAGCCTTCGCGTTCGTGAAGGTCACTGATTAAGTTGGTGGAAACCGCCTTTGGCCACCTATATAAACGGGGAAACCCCTCATTTTCACCAGATTTTTCCAGAAAAACCCAGAAAATAGATGAGGGAGGTGAGCCTATCATAAAATCGAGTGATTTTCAAGTGGCGGAGTATTAGTTAGGATCGGATAGTGCGTGGTCGTGATTCTAGTATTGTTGTGTGGTGGATTCTAGTGTGGATTCAAAGTGGATATTGGAGATATTGCTATTTCAACGAGAATAAGATATGAATCTCTTTCTATTTACGATAATACCACGAAAATAGAATGGTTAAATAATTGTATAGTAAGTTGGTTAGTTATGGAAGTTGGAAGACAGCGTGTGGGCTGTTTTATGGTATATATTGGTGTTGGAAATGATGTTATTGATGTTGGTATTGTTGTTGTTGTTGTTGGTCGCTGAGTTGAGGTTTCAGGCTAGGCATATAAGCAAGGGAGGTACTGCCCGATTTTCGACAGGATATAGAATAGTTTAATTTGAAAGCTTAGCACAAGTATACTATGATGAGTCTAACGATAGTGTGAATCCTCTTAAATGTAGACTTGCGAGCTCAAACGAATAAGTGTAGATAATTGGAGGTTGAACAGGAATGTTAAGGCTCGTCCCTTTCTTTCAAAGGCATGATTCCTATGGTATGATTCCATAAATGTTTCCATAACCTCCTTGATTTCAAAAGCTAGAAGTTTATGAATCTTAAGCTTCTTATGATGTTAAAATGAGAATGTTTTTTATGAGGATTACGATGATGATGATTTTATGCTTAAAAGTCTCAAGTTATGATTTCAACGATGATATGAAAATGTCGAGCTATTTCATGATTTTCTCGATTCTATTCATTATTATTGATCTCACCTTATGAATTATTCCTTCGAGGTGAGATATAGCGATAATGGTTGTTCCATAATATGAATCGGAGGTTACCGACCTTACTTCACTCTGATAAAGTTGTAGCTTTCATATGAGCTTTCATGCATGCTATTTACATTATGTATATGAATATGGTATATATGGATCGGGCCGTACGTTCCTCGGCACTAAATTATATGGATCGGGCCGTACGTTCCTCGGCACTAACTTATATGGATCGTGTCACGACCCAACCCCGTAGGCCGTGACTAGTGCCCGAGCTGGGCACCCAAACACATTCATCAAATCCGAAGCACATACAGACGGCTTATGCGTATACAAATATCAGACACTAGCTCAGATTAGCTCAAACTGTCTCAAACACATCTCAAACACAAACTTATATATAACAGAAGCCGGTAAGGCTATCAAATGGCGCAACGGCCCAAAACATATACAAATGCAAGCCGACAAGGCTGCTACGGCGAATGGGATCGCCCAGAACATATATCATACAAACACGCACATGTACAGAATAACCCACATATACGTCTACGTACCTCTAAACGATTCCAACGAATCATATGATGGGACGGGCCCCGCCCCCGAACAAATAAATACAAATGCAACGGACGAATATATACCAAAATGTAGGCTCCGAAAAAAGGGGAGCACTCCAACAGCTGAAGAGGTGTCCTAGACTGGTGGATCACCGAATCGTGCGTACGTACTGCGGGCATGAAACGCGGCCCCGAAGACGGGGGTCGGTGCGGAATATGTGCCGAGTATGCAAAGCATGAAATACCGAAAACGAAGTCGTAACCGGAGTACGGGGTACAGAAAGTGAGCATAACAACCCGAAAACCAAAGTGCTTGCATCTGAAGTACAAATCATACATAAGCGGTACAGAAGACAAATATAACCATCAGAATGTCAAATGCTTAGCTTTCTTTTGAAGAACATTTACCTCATACATACGGAAAAATAGAACATATCATATCACGAGTCATAATCGAAACAGAAGTACGTAAAGTAAGTGTATATCCAAAATGCCAAATACCGCGGTCAAATACCCAGCGGTCAATATTATCCGACATACCGCGGTCAAGTACCCAGCGGTCAATATTATCCGACGTACCGCGGTCAGGAACCCAGCGGTCAATATCACATATACCCGGCATACCCGGCCCAATAACAGAGGAGCTCAGCGAACCGGACATATCATACTCCAGAATATCATATAGTGCGCACGATACATAACCGGCCCGGGACTCGGCGAAAGAGGTAATAACAGAATGCACGAGCAGAATCGTAGGAAATCATATGCAATGCCAAACATTCACAAAGACTCAATAGAGTAATCAAAACGGACTGTTATTTATAAGCCAAAACGGTCGAATCAAATTTTCTTCCGAATATCACTCGGGAACATATCAAATCGAACTTCAGAAACCATAGTCATGTATCAAAATCACATGCATAAAAATCCTCATTTCAGACTCAACAGATATATAAGTAATCATACTCGGGGGTCGGAAAGATAGTCATATTAAATTCTTTCAAAAATAGGTCGTTAGAACCGAACGTAGAAGGTCGCGGGACCCACGGACGAGCGTCAACCCAATCCGAGCCCGCCTATGAAAATTATGGTCATTACTCGTCATGAAATCATTTGCGAAGATATCAAAGCGATCCGAGCCCTTTCTTGAAAGTTACGGGCGTTCGTAGTTTCGGAATCGTTTAGGAACAAAACTCTTTTGAAAACAAAACTTTTATGCAACTTTTGAAATTTAGTCATACAAGGGACATAAGGACCATAATTCGACTACATTAAGAATACGAATATCAAGAAACAATTAAGAATCGTTTACGAGCCTATCAAAGCAATCCGGTTCTGTCCATGAAAGTTACGGACATTTTTAGACATAAGATCCTTTCGGAACAAACCGTTACACAGCATTTCAAATCCAATCATATCAAAGACATACGGATCATAGCTGGACCATATTAAGGATGCCAACATCACAAAGCAAATATGAATCATAAACATGGTCGGATTTTACGAATAGAATTACCCCCAAGGCTCATAACATATCACAACTTACTTGCGCCTAGGACATGCCAAAAAGAAAGAAGGATAAGCTTCACATACCTCGACCGCTCTCAAGGCTAATCCAATCCTAAGCCTCGGGCTCTCCAAAATCTACACAATATCATTAAATACTAACGTTAACTATAGGCATTTAGGAGTTCATTTCCAAACTAACACGTAATTCTACGGAAATTTGGGCAGTATTTCCCCTGTAAATGCACAACCCCGAGAATTCAACTCGGCCAAATTCATCAACAACACCAACAACCAAGCTAACAACATCAATAATCAATTTAAAACGCATTCTAGCATTAAATACTCTTTCTACATAATCCAACAACATTCATAATATTCACTTCAACTCGCTTATATTCAAGCCAACATCAACGCTCATACATTCCAATACCAACCCGAACCCATACCAACAATATTCAAGAACATTGTAAACAATTCACACAATATTTCAACCTTCCCAAATACCACTCCAATCCACCCGAAAACTGCCCCAACCCGAGAACAACATCCATGACACATTCCTAACTTCCGAATCATGATTTGCACCAACAATTCACATTTTAACAATGTCATTCTCATGAATATACGGTTTACATCAAATGCACAATAACCTCAAAATCAGCCCGCAACACTTACAATATCAATTTGAGTCATTAAACTCTTATCGTCAACATAGAATCTATAACGACAACAATCAAAATACTAATTAACATTAATTCATTTCTTGTCACACAAATGGCCTATATTCGGCCAACACCTCCCACATACATATGTTGATGATTCTCATTCTTTTCTCCACTCTACAACAATCACAACATGCTAACTAGACTTTAATTCATTACTTCAATGCAACACAACAACACACACACGGCCACACACACCATGCACACGGCTCCACTCTACATGCAATATCTCCATGAATTTCATCCATTTTCATCTACTACAACATGCACACATCATTCATAACACATAAAACAAGATTAAATCTTACCTTTTTTCTTCAACTTCACAACTAGGCTAGGGTTTGCGATTTACAAAACAGATGGTTTGATGACCCAAACAACACTTCCACGCCACTTAGGGACCTCCAATTAGTGGATTTGCACCAAGGAAATATTTTTGTGATGGCTAATTTTGGACTTGGTTTTTTTTTTTTCTTGGCCGAGAGCCTCTTGTTGTTGTTCTTCAACTTCTTGTTTTTTTCTAAGTGTTGAATGAAGATGAATGACTTAGAAGTCATCTTTTATACTTACATATATGAGTTGAACAAGTGTCCTTGGCCCACACATGTGTTGGACCAATTAAATTTGTCCACAAAATGTGTGGGACCAATCCAAGTCCACACGGCCAAAGGGCCAAATTTTGTATGATTTTCAACTTTCAATTATACCACTTTTGGTCCCAAATTTTCCTAAATGTTCCATGCCAACAAATTCATGAACAACTTATGTCTCAAAATAAAATCGAAGGTCAAAAGTCCCGACTTCGTATCCCGGAATGATCTTCTCCCTAACTTATCATAGCTATCCCGGATTGTCCTAATGTACGAAATACGGGATATAACATCCTCCCCTTTAGAACATTCTTCCTCGAATGTTAAATTAGCCTTACTGGATCTTATAAACACTCGGGGGGGGGGGGGGGGTTTACAATTATCGTAACAAGCTTCATACATCAATCAGCATAACCAATTAAAGAGTCTAAATTACCTATACCCGCGTCTGGTGGCGCCTCCTGATCCTGTCTACGGGTCAACGCATATAGGCGGTTCGATGGACCGCTAGAACTGGAGGCTCCGCCACGGCCTCTGCCACGGCCTGGTGGTGGCGGCATGCCCCGCCCCATCGGGCGCATAGCTACGGAAGGGGAAGACGAACCGGCGAATCGATCCGTGGGCCGAGCCGCTCCCCGCACCGCCCCTGAGTGGACAATCTCTCATAAAGTGGCCCTGGTGGGCACAGGTAAAGCAAGCACATGGGCACGATGACATTCCCCCCCCCCCCCCCCCCCCCCGAGTGGCGTCCCCTACAGTGAGGACATCGTGGTAGGGGGTGGCCTCAACCGGCCGGGAACCTCTCGTCCCCCGCGAGCCGAAACCCTCGGAGCTACGGCACGTCCCGAATACCCCGCACCATCCGGTCCCCTCGCCGTGAACCGTGGGGGTGTACTCGGTCGGGCCGGGAAAGGTATGCGCTATGCCGCCGCCGAGGCCGTTCGCCTCGAGACTCTCCGAATACTCGGCCGGATCTAGCCCTTCGGGCTGGCCCCTATCATAATCTCTATCGGGCTGACGCCCCCTGTATCGCTCCTCCATACCCTGGGCATGTGCCTGAACCCGTGTGATGTCCATCCCTGACTGGGCCGCCATCACCGAGCAACTGTCAACCAGGTAATCATCCATCCCCATCACAAATCGGTGCATCCGATCCGTCATATCAGCTACATAAGCAGACGCATATCTGGCCAACGAATCAAACTCCAAACTATACTCCCGATGCTCTTCCCTACTTCTCCGCCAAGCAGAACTGTCTACTGCGGCTCGCCGCGGCTGCGGGGGCAGAAAATGGCCAAGAAAGGCCTCGGTGAACTCGCCCCATACCGCGGAGGGGCACCCTCTCCCCCGGGCAATCCAAGGGGACTCGTACCAATTAGCTGCCACATCATGCAATCGGTATGACGCTAACTCAACAGACTCGGTCTCGGAAGCCTTAATAAGCCGCAACGTACGCTGCATCTCCCGAACAAACTCATGAGGGTCCTCCGCGGGCTTTGACCCGAAAAACTCTGGTGGATTACATGTCAGAAACTCACGGGCCCTCGAACTGTCACGTCGGTCCGCCTGATCACCCCCTACTCCATGCCTGTGGGCCTGCCCTGCTACCAATCGGGTCAATAACTGGACTGCCTCTCGCATGGCCCCATCCTCCGCCCCCGGGCCGAGGACCGAGGCTTGGGTGCTAGAACCTCGGGGCCGGGGTGGAGTCGCCTCGACTGCGGTGCCGCCGCTCCAAGCCCCTCGTATACGGCGGTAGCCGAACTAGCCGTCGGGGCACAATCTCGAGGTACGTGCCGGCACGGGCCCTGGTAACTCTCCAGGCCTGGCCGGTCTCCCCCACTACTGTAGACTTGCCCTTCTGGGCAACTGTCGCCTTTCTCGGAGGCATCGCTAAAACATAACATTCCGTCAGAGAAGAGTCATCCTGATAACACAGCTCTATCGCACGATCTAAGATCAGAAAGAAAGATAACATCCTAAATATCCTGTAGCCTCCTGTTTATAGATGTGGTGCACAACACACCGATAAACAAGACTCTACTAGACACGGTCTGTAGACATTCCGAGGACGAACTGCTCTGATACCACTTCTATTACGACCCAACCCCGTAGGCCGTGACTAGTGCCCGAGCTGGGCACCCAAACACATTCATCAAATCCGAAGCAAACGACTTATGCGTATACAAATATCGGACACTAGCTCGGTTAGCTCAAACTCGTCTCAAACACATATCAAACACAAACTTATATATATATCGAAGCAAGGCTATCAAATGGCGCAACGGCCCAAAACATATACAAATGCAAGCCGACAAGGTCGCTACGGCGAATGGGATCGCCCAACATATATCATACAAACACACACGAACAAAATAGGCCTAACCCACATATACGTCTACGTACCTCTAAACGGACCAACGAGAATCATATGACGGGACGGGGCCCCGCCGTACCCCCAACAAATAAATACAAATGCAACGGACGAATATATACCAAAATGTAGGCTCCGAAAAAGGGAGCACTCCACGGCCGAAGAGGTGTCTGGGCGGTGGATCACCGAATCGTGCGTCCGTACCTGCGGGCATGAAACGCACCCCGAAGACGGGGAGTCGGTACGGAATATGTGCCGAGTATGCAAAGCATGAAATACCGAAAACGAAGTCGTAACCGGAGTACGGGGTACAGAAAGTGAGCATAACAACCCGAAAACCAAAGTGCTTGCATCTGAAGTACAAATCATACATAAGCGGTGCAGAAGACAAATATAACCATCAGAATGTCAAATGCTTAGCTTTCTTTTGAAGAACATTTTACGTCTCATACATACGTAAAATAGAACATATCATATCACGAGTCATAATCGAAACGTATATAGAAAGTAAGTGTACATCCAAAATGCCAAATACCACGGTCAAATACCCAGCGGTCAATATTATCCGACATACCGCGGTCAAGTACCCAGCGGTCAATATTATCCGACATACCGCTGTCAGGAACCCAGCGGTCAATATCACATATACCCGGCATACCCGGCCCAATAACAGTGGAGCTCGGCAAACCGGACATATCATACTCCAGAATATCATATAGTGCGCACGATACATAACCGGCCCGGGACTCGGCGAAAGAGGTAATAACAGAATGCATGAGCAGAATCGTAGGAAATCATATGCAATGCCAAACATTCACAAAGACTCAATAGAGTAATCAAAACGGAACCGTTATTTATAAGCTAAAACGGTAGTCAAATCGATTTTCTTCCGAATATCACTCGGGAACATATCAAACCGAACTTTAAACCATAGTCACGTATCAAAATCACATGCATAAAAATCCTCATTTCAGACTCAACAGATAAATAAGTAATCATACTCGGGGGTCGGAAAGATAGTCATATTAAATTCTTTCAAAAATAGGTCGTTAGAATTGAACGTAGAAGGTCGCGGGACCCACGGACGAGCGTCAACCCAATCCGGGCCCGCCTATGAAAATTAAGGTCATTACTCATCATGAAATCATTTGCGAAGATATCAAAGCGATCCGAGCCCTTTCTTGAAAGTTACGGGCGTTCGTAGTTTCGGAATCGTTTAGGAACAAAACTCTTTTGAAAACAAAACTTTTATGCAACTTTTGAAATTTAGTCATACAAGGGACATAAGGACCATAATTCGACTACATTAAGAATACGAATATCAAGAAACAATTAAGAATCGTTTACGAGCTTATCAAAGCAATCCGGTTAAATCCGTCCATGAAAGTTACGGACATTTTTAGACATAAGATCCTTTCGGAATAAACCGTTACACAAAGATTTCAAATCCAATCATATCAAAGACATACGGATCATAGCTGGACCATATTAAGGATGCCAACATCACAAAGCAAATATGAATCATAAACATGGTTGGATTTTACGAATAGAATTACCCCCAAGGCTCATAACATATCACAACTTACTTGCGCCTAGGACATGCCAAAAAGAAAGAAGGATAAGCTTCACATACCTCGACCGCTCTCAAGGCTAATCCAATCCTAAGCCTCGGGCTCTCCAAAATCTACACAATATCATTAAATACTAACGTTAACTATAGGCATTTAGGAATTCATTTCCAAACTAACACATAATTCTACTGAAATTTGGGCAGCATTTCCCCTGTAAATGCACAACCCCGAGAATTCAACTCGGCCAAATTCATCAACAACAACACCAACAACCAAGCTAACAACATCAATAATCAATTTAAAACGCATTCTAGCATTAAATACTCTTTCTACATAATCCAACAACATTCATAATATTCACTTCAACGGCTTATATTCAAGCCAACATCAACGCTCATACATTCCAATACCAACCCGAACCCATACCAACAATATTCAAGAACATTGTAAACAATTCACACAATATTTCAACCTTCCCAAATACCACTCCAATCCACCCGAAAACTGCCCCAACCCGAGAACAACATCCATGACACATTCCTAACTTCCGAATCATGATTTGCACCAACAATTCATATTTTAACAATGTCATTCTCATGAATATACGGTTTACATCAAATGCACAATAACCTCAAAATCAGCCCGCAACACTTACAATATCAATTTGAGTCATTAAACTCTTATCGTCAACATAGAATCTATAACGACAACAATCAAAATACTAATTAACATTAATTCATTTCTTGTCACACAAATGGCCTATATTCGGCCAACACCTCCCACATACATATGTTGATGATTCTCATTCTTTTCTCCACTCTACAACAATCACAACATGCTAACTAGACTTTAATTCATTACTTCAATGCAACACAACAACACACACACACGGCCACACACACCATGCACACGGCTCCACTCTACATGCAATATCTCCATGAATTTCATCCATTTTCATCTACTACAACATGCACACATCATTCATAACACATAAAACAAGATTAAATCTTACCTTTCCTCTTCAACTTCACAACTAAGCTAGGGTTTGCGATTTACAAAACGGATGGTTTGATGACCCAAACAACACTTCCACGCCACTTAGGGACCTCCAATTAGTGGATTTGCACCAAGGAAATATTTTTGTGATGGCTAATTTTGGACTTCGTTTTTTTTTTTTTTTTCTTGGCCGAGAGCCTCTTGTTGTTGTTCTTCAACTTCTTGTTTTTTTTCTAAGTGTTGAATGAAGATGAATGACTTAGAAGTCATCTTTTATGCTTACATATATGAGTTGAACAAGTGTCCTTGGCCCACACATGTGTTGGACCAATTAAATTTGTCCACAAAATGTGTGGGACCAATCCAAGTCCACACGGCCAAAGGGCCAAATTTTGCATGATTTCCAACTTTCAATTATACCACTTTTGGTCCCAAATTTTCCTAAATGTTCCATGCTAACAAATTCATGAACAACTTATGTCTCAAAATAAAATCGAAGGTCAAAAGTCCCGACTTCGTATCCCGGAATGATCTTGTCCCTAACTTATCATAGCTATCCCGGATTGTCCCAATGTACGAAATACGGGATATAACAGATCGGGTCGTACATTCCTCGACACTAACTTATATGGATCGGGCCGTACGTTCCTCGACAATAACTTATGTGGATTGGGCCGACGTTCCTCGGCACAAAATTATCTGAATCAGGCTGTACGTTTCTCGGCACTAACTTATGCGGATCGGGCTGTAGGTTCCTCGGCACTAACTTATATGGATCGGGCCATACGTTCCTCGACACTAACTTATATGGATCGGGCCGTACGTTCCTCGGCACTAACATATGTGTATCGAGTTGTACGTTCCTTGGTACTAACTTATCTGGATCGGGCCGTACATTCCTCGGCACTAACTTATGTGGATCGGGCCGTATGTTCCTTGGCACTAACTTATGTGGATCGGGCCGTACGTTCCTCGGCACTAACTTATATCGATCGGGTCGTACGTTCCTCGGCACTAACTTATATGGATCGGGTTGTACGTTCCACAAAGACTAACATTTATGGATCGGGTTGTACGTTCCGCAACACTAATACTTATGTTATATGTGTGTATATATATATAGGTGCTTATGTGCATATCTTTTTAAGATGTATAGGTTGTCCCTCCTATTCCATGTTACCTTTCATATCTACATATGTTATTATTTATGCCGTACATACTCAGTACATTATTCGTACTGACCCCCTTTCTTCGAGGGCTACGTTTCATGCCCACAGGTACTGATTCTCAGTTTGGTGATCCTCCGGCTTAGGACTTGCTCAGCTGTTTAGAGAGCTCCATTGTTTCGGAGATTAAGTCATTTTGGTACAGATCCATTTGGCATAGACTTTGTTATACTCTTAGAGCTCTGTAGACATATGTGGGTTGTATATATGGTTTGGTCAGCTATACGGATGTAGCTCGTTTTGGATATTCCCGTGTATAGTGGCAGCCTTTTGTTATGTTTGGTTAACTGTGACTCCTCGGAAGACAGGTTCATTTTGATATATGGCATTATGAGTTTACAGCATGTTTTTGCAAATTTTCCACATTGTCCTAGTATCAGTCTGATTATAGCTAACAGGGTCGTATACGAGTGCCAGCTCGGGCATTAGTCATGGCCCATCGGTTTAGGTCATGACAAAAGTGGTATCAGAGTAGTTCATCCTCGGAGTGTCTACAGAACGTGTCTAGTAGATTCTTGTTTATCGGTGTGTTATGCACCAAATCTATAAACAAGAAGCTACAGGACATTTAGGATGTTATCTTTCCTTCTTACTCTAGATCGTGCGATAGAGCTATGTTATCAGGATGATCCCTCCCTAACAAATTGTTGTGTTTCAGCTATGCCTCCAAAGAAAGCGACGACCGCCTGCATGGCAAATCGGCGGCCAGGAGATACTAGTCGGACTCGAGAGAGTTACTATGGCGATGCCCGATATGCCCTCGAGATGGTAGTCCGGTCGGTGAGCTCACACACCGTCACCTCCGGAGAGGAGCTTAAAGCGACAGTGCTGTCGCGATTCAGGGGGCAACACCGCCGCCAGCTCCCGGGGCCTCAGTACACGAGCCTTCAGCTCCTCAGCCAAGGGCGGAGGATAGGGCCATGAGAGATGCGGTTCGATTCGACCGTTTAGTGGCGGGCGAGCTCGCGAGCATGGACCACGAGTTGACCATGCGGATAGGTCTGATAGCTTGAGGGTTCGTGACTTCTTGAATTGTAATCCTCCAGAGTTTTTCGGGTCAAAGCCCGAGGATGATCCACAGGAGTTTATTCGGCAGATGCAGCGTACATTGAGGATTGGTGAGGACTTCCGGGACCGAGTCCGCGAGTTGACTTCATATCTATTGCGGGATGTAGGCTACCCAATCAGTATGAATCTTGGGAGTTATCTAGGGGCGAGGATGCTCCTCCAGCGGTATGGAATGAGTTTGGGGAGGCCTTCCTTGGCCACTTCCTGCCTCTAGAGATGAGGCGAGCAAGAGTTGATAGATTTTTGCATTTGGGGCAAAATGGCAGGAGCGTTCGAGAGTATAGTATTGATTTTGATTCATTGGCTAGATATGCACCGACTATTGTAGCTGATATGGCAGATAGAGTGCATCGTTATGTGACGGGACTAGGTCATTATCTGATTGATGGTTATATGGCAGTGGCTCTACAGCTAGATATGGATATTGCTAGGGTACAGGCATACGTACAGGGGGTAGAGGATCGACACAGGGGACATCAGCCAGATGGATATCATGACAGAGGCCAGCATAAGAGGGTTAGATCAACGGGTTATTCTGGTGAGTTTCGAGGCGCGCAGCCTCAGCAGTATGTTAGATATCCTTCCTAGCTAGCACCAAGTGCACCCCCACGGTTCTCGGGTATGAGATTCAACCGCACAGGGTATTCAGGAGCCGGTCAGAGCTCCAGGGATTCAGGTTCGCAGATGAACAGGGGTTCGAGTCAGTCGAGGTCACTTTTGCCTGGGTGCTCTCAGCGTGGTAGGCCCCATCTTAGGGAATGTCGTTTGGTTGCAGGTGCTTGTTTTTCTTGTGGCCGTCAAGGCCATATGATGAGAGAGTGTCCTTATAGAGGTGGTCCAGGGGGTATGGCTAAACCTACTGGGTCGGTTGCTGGTTCATCTTCTTCTGTAGCTATGCACCCTATGGGGCAAGGTATTTGGACACCAGCAGGCCGTGGGGAGGTCGTGGCGGAGTTTTCAGTTCTAGCGATCCTTCGAACCGCATATATGCTTTGGCTAGTAGGCAGGATCAGGAGGCGTCACCGAATGTGATTATACGTACATTATCGATTTTCTCCCGGGACGTATATACATTGATAGATCCAGGTTCCACCTTATCATATACCCCCCCTTCGTTGCTAGTAGAAATAGAATAGAACCTGAATTGATAGCACCATTTGAGGTGGCTACACCAGAAAGGAGAGTCAAGGAATAAGGCACCAATGTTAGAAGGTGTAGTAGATACAGGTAGATGAGACTTGAAAGTTCCTATGGAAAAGGAGCGCGACGAGTAATTAGAGAGAAGGTTACCAGATAATTTGTATTAATAGCGTAGATAAATCAAGGATTCATAGACCAAAAAGTAAGAAGTGGAATCAGAAAGTGAGTAACTACTGAATTTGAGGTATTTGACGAGGACTAGATTTTAGAATGCATAATGATGGCTAAGGATTACAAGATGAATATGAGGCAGTTTGTAGAAGTAAGCGTGTTTAGACTTTCCCCGAAACCTATTTGTAACAGTGCTCTTGGATGATCTTTGGGATACTCTTTCTTAAAGACAGAGCATGTTGTTGTTAGTTGCAGATCTATAGTTCCTTCAGCTCAGAAGTTTCAAAATGAAAGTTTTGATCAAATGGTATAGTGCTTCTAAGTTGAGAATTAGGAAGAATTGAAGATGTAGAGGATTGCCCAAGGGCCAAGGAAATAGCCAGACTCCAGAGGATTGATAATTGTAAGCCTAAGTTTCCAGAAGATGAGTAACAAGTGAGTTTCAGATCAAGTTTAACATTCCTAAGAGGACCGAATAGTCATATTATGCGTTATGGTGATTCAAGCGTTAAGCTAAGTTATGGATTGATGCAGCGTGGTGAGGTTATAGCCCATGCCTTAGGTTGGCTGTAGAGATACATGAAGAATTATTCAACCCATACTCTTAAGCTAGTTATAGTTGTGTGTCCAGGAAAGGATATCTTGGGGTAGCATCGATATTAATCATATAATTACCCTAAGGGGTTCTAGCGCACCCTTAGACAAAGATGGTTAAGTTTACGACAAGGTCCATAAATAGAATGATGGAAAGACTCTGACGAAAGGAAAAGCTTATTACCCTCGCTATGCTAGGCAGCAAGAACAACAAGGACATACATGGATACTGTTATAAGGCAAGACATAGTGAACTTCACAAAGACAACGGGAATTAGATATCAAGAGTGCAGTAAGTTATAGCAAGTCACTGAGATTCCAATTCGGAGATGAGAAACCACCAACATAGATGACCATGGTTACAGTAACAGTAATTCAGTTAGGAAAACTACCAGAAGGCCTATGGAATTAGCCTATTTCCTGTCCATTAGGACTACTTGTACAGTAGGGGACTCCATAAATCATATATCAGGGGGAATAGTATGAGATGTCCATTGCTTATGTCTATTATTCAGACCAGAGGAGCGCAGATTATAGCTCACCCCAGAAAGATTTAAAGACCTAGATAAGTCTTGTCTAAACCAAGCATATCATTAAACACTTGAGGATACGCTACGAGTTGGCATGACAGGTTTCAGAGGTGACTGCGGTGACTCCTAACGCTTGTTGAGACTCTTATTTCAAGATTCAGATGAATCCATACAAGGTTGGGACCAGATTCTATTAATAGCAAGCGGTGGACGACCCAAGATTCCCATAATCGACAAGAGTTTCCTCGCGTATGTCAGACTAGGTACTCTGGGAAGTAAAGTTAAAGTCCTTTAAAGAAGTCGAAGAATGATGCATAAAGATGAAGATCTCAAGATACGGACTGGGACGGTAGGACCATGTGAAGTGATTGGCGAGAAAATTTCATGTGATTTGAAAAGTCTGCGAATGGCTTGCAGGTTACCGAGAGGCACGAAACGCTACAAGGGTTGTAAAGTCTTATGTAATGGTTGAGGGGTAAGATGAAGTAAACGATACGTCTTAAAAGAATAACTTATGAAAGAAGAAAGAGTCGAGTTATGACTAAGTGTTCTAATATGCAAGATATAAGAGAAAGAGAATAACCGAAAATAATTGAGGAAGGTAAGTTCGTGGGGATTCACATTAACACCCTCTACTGGATTTTTAGGAAAGGACTTAAGTTAAGCTGACATTCGAGGACGAATGTTCTTAAGGGGGGAAGGATGTTACACCTCATACATTCAGAGGAACACTCGACAAGTCTAAGTACGAGTACGTGGAATTTCGATCAAGAAAGTTAACCTTCAGATTTAAGGAATGACACAAGTATTAAGCATAATTGTGGATAAAGTGATATACGGGATTGTATGCACCTATACTATGGTTATGAGGGTCTAAGATCATGTATAAGAAGTATTGGAAGGATTGGAGGTCAAACGGGCGGAAAATGGAAATTGGACGAACTGGGCAGAATTGCCCTTCGCGTTCGCGAGATGGCCTCTCGTTCGCGATAGCCATGGAAATCCCAAGCCTTCGCGTTCGTGAAGGTCACTGATTAAGTCAGTGGAAACCGACTTTGGCCACCTATATAAAGGAGGAAACCCCTCATTGTCACCAGATTTTTCCAGGAAAACCCAGAAAATAGATGAGGGAGGTGAGCCTATCATAAAATTGAGTGATTTTCAAGCGGCGGAGTATTAGTTAGGATCGGATAGTGCGTGGTCGTGATTCTAGTATTGTTTTGTGGTGGATTCTAAAGTGGATTCAAAGTGGATATTGGAGATATTGCTATTTCAACGAGAATAAGGTATGAATCTCCTTCTATTTACGATAATACCACGAAAATAGAATGGCTAAATAATTGTATAGTAAGTTGGTTAGTTATGAAAGTTGGAAGACAGCGTGTGGGCTGTTTTATGGTATATATTAGTGTTGGAAATGATGTTATTGATGTTGGTATTGTTGTTGTTGTTGTTGGTCGCTGAGTTGAGGTTTCGGGCAAGGCATATAAGCAGGGGAGGTGCTGCCCGATTTTCGGCAAGATATAGAACAGTTTAATTTAAAAGCTTAGCACAAGTATACTATGATGAGTCTAACAATAGTGTGAATCCTCTTAAATGTAGACTTGCGAGCTCGGACGAATAAGTGTAGATAATTAGAGGTTGAACAGGTATGTTAAGGCTCGTCCCTTTCTTTTAAAGGCATGATTCCTATGGTATGATTCCATAAATGTTTCCATAACCTCCTTGATTTCAAAAGCTAGAAGTTTATGAATCTTAAGCTTCTTATGATGTTAAAATGAGAATATTTTTTATGAGGATTACGATGATGATGATTTTATGTTTAAAAGTCTCAAGTTATGATTTCAACGATGATATGAAAATGTTGAGCTATTTCATGATTTTCTCGATTCTATTCATTGTTGTTGATCTCACCCTATGAATTGTTCCTTCGAAGTGAGATATAGCGATAATGGTGGTTCCATAATATGAATCGGAGGTTACCGACCTTACTTCACTCCGATAAAATTGTAGCTTTCATATAAGCTTTCATGCATGCTATTTACATTATGTATATGAATATGGTATATATGGATCGGGTCATACGTTCCTCGGCACTAACTTATATAGATCGGGCCGTACGTTCCTCGGCACTAACTTATATGGATCGGGTCGTACGTTCCTCGGCACTAACTTATATGGATCGGGCCGTACGTTCCTCGGCACTAACTTATATGGATCCGGTCGTACGTTCCTCGGCACTAACTTATATGGATCGGGTCATATGTTCCTCGGCACTAACTTATATGGATCGAGCCATACGTTCCTCGACACTAACTTATATGGATCCGGCTGTATGTTCCTCGGCACTAACTTATGTGGATCGAGCCGTACATTCCTCGGCACTAACTTATATGGATCGGGCTACCGTACGTTCCACAAAGACTAACATTTATGGATCGGGTTGCACGTTCCGCAACATTAATACTTATGTTATATGTGTGTGTGTGTGTGTATATATATATATATATATATATATATATATATATATATATATATATATATATATATATATATATATATATATAGTGCTTGTGTGCATATGATTTTGAGATATACAGGTTATCCCTCCTATTCCATGTTACCTTTCATATCTACATATGTTATTATTTATGCCTTACATACTCAGTACATTATTCGTACTGACCCCCTTTCTTCGGGGGCTGCGTTTCATGCCCGCAGGTACAGATTCTCAGTTTGGTGATCCTCCGGTTTAGGACTTCTGCTTAGCTGTTTGGAGAGCTCCATTGTTCCAGGGCTTGAGTCATTTTGGTGCAGATCCATTTGACATAGACTTTGTTATACTCTTAGAGCTCTGTAGACATATGCGGGTAGTATATATGGTTTGGTCAGCTATACGGATGTAGTTCGTTTTGGATATTCCCGCGTATAGTGGCAGCCTTTTGTTATGTTTGGTTAACTGTGACTCCTCGGGAGACAGGTTCATTTTGATATATGGCATTATGAGTTTACAGCATGTTTTTGCAAATTTTCCACATTGTCCTAGTATCAGTCTGATTATAGCTAACAGGGTTGTATACGAGTGCCCAGCTCAGGCATTAGTCATGGCCCATCAGTTTTGGTCGTGACAGCATGATACACACAAAGCAGATCACAGACCAGGTCTATCTTGTTTTGAATCAGTTTGACAATCATCAAAACAAAAAGCACTTGGATTTATCACGAACTATCTCTCGGATGTAGATTTTGGTAAACTTCTCAGAATTATAAATAGTCTGAATCGGTATGAAATGCGCAGATTTGGTCAACATGTCCATGATGACCCAAATGGCATCGAATTTCGACAAAGCCCGCGGATAGCCTACCACAAAATCCATAGTGATCTACTCCCACTTCTACTCAGGTATGGGCATCCTCTGAATCACACCAAACGAGGCTTCTGGTGCTCTACTCATACTTCATCGTTAATAAACACTGAGACATGAACTTCACTATGTCCCTCTTCATCCGGCACCACCAATAACTCTGCTTTAAGTCACGGTACATCTTTGTAGCCCCCAGCTGAATGGAACACCTCGAACTATATGCCTCATCCATGATAACCCGAGTTAAGTTACCCCCTCTAGGAATACAAACCCTACGCTTGATCCTCATAATACCCTCACCATCCAGAATCGCCTCCTTAGCCTGTCCATGTAACATTTTGTCATGAATCTTGCACAACTTCCAATCATCGAACTGTCGTGCCTTGATCTGCTCCAACAAAGAAGCCAGTGCCTCCAGAGAAGCTAGAACCCTGCCAGGCTCCGAAATATCAAGTTTCACGAAACAGTTAGGCAATGATAGAACATCCATAGCAAATAGACATTCCTCCACATGCAATAATGGTAGACTGCCCATACTCATCGCCTTCTGACTTAATGCATCCGCCACTACATTGGCCATGCCCGGGTGATAAAGGATAGTCATGTCATAATCCTTGAGCAACTCCTACCATCTACGCTGTCTCAAACTAAGATCCCTCTGGCTAAATATGTAGTGAAGGCTAAAATGAACAGTGGATACCTCACAATCCACCCCATAAAGATAATGCCTCCAAATCTTCAAAGCGAACACTACCGCTGCTAACTCCAAGTCATGAGTGAGGTAGTTCTTCTCGTGCACCTTCAATTGCCTAGAAACATAGGCTATCGCCTTACCTTTCTGCATCAACCCATAACCAAGGTCAACTCCCGAAGCATCACAATACATGGTAAAGCTCTCTCCCTCTATAGGTAAAGTCAAGATCTGAGCGGTAGTCAACAAAGTCATAAGCTTTACAAAGCTCACTTCACACTCAACGGACTACTAAAATGCCACTTCTTTCTGAGTCAATCCAGTCAACAGGGATGCAATATATGAAAACCCCTCCATAAACTGCTAATAGTAACCTGTGAGACCAATGAAACTTCAAACCTTGGTAATTGAAGCAGGTCTAATCCAATCATGAACGACCTCAATCTTCTTAGGAGCCACAATAATACCATCCTTCGACACTACATATCCCAAAAATGCCACTGAGCGAAGCCAAAACTCATACTTCGATAACTTGGTATAAAGTTGCTTCTCCTACAGAACTCCAAGCACAATCCTCAAATGTGCTCATGTTCCTCCCTACTGCCAGAGTATATCAAGATGTCGTCGATGAAGACATTAATGAAAGAATCCAAGTACGATCTGAACACTCCGTTCATCAAATCCTTCAAGGCTGCTAGGGCATTGGTCTCCTAAAGCACATCACCAATAACTCACAATGATCATAACGCATCCTAAAAGTCGTCTTAGGAATATCCTTCGCCCTAATCTTCAGCTGATGATAACTAGATCTCAAATAAATCTTAGAAAGGACCGAAGCATCTTGAGGTTGATCAAACAAGTCACCAATGCGAGGTATAGGATAAATGTTCTTGATAGTCACCTAGTTCCATTCTTCTTCTTCACCAATAGCATAAGAGCACCCCCAAGGGGAAACACTAGGTTTAATAAATCTCTTACTCAACAATTCTTGTAATTGCTCTTTCAACTCTTTCAACAGGGTCGTTGCCATCCGATAAGGCAGAATAGAAATAGACTAAGTGACCGGCTCCAAGTCAATGTAGAAATCAATATCACGACCAAGTGGAACACTTGGAAGTTCCGTCGGAAACACCTCTGAGAACTCCCTTACTACTGGAATCGACTCTAATGGGGAAGCATTTTCATTAATATCTCTGATGTAGGCCAAATAAGTGAGACACCCCTTCTCAACCATCCGTTAAGCCTTAAGAAACGATATAACTTTCTTTGAAAACTGACTAAGAGCGCCCTTCCACACTAATCGAGGAATATCTAGCATGGCTAACATAACTATATTGGCGTGACAGTCCAAGATCACATGATAAGGAGATAACCAATCCATCCGAAGGATGGCATCAAAGACTACCATATCAAGAACCTTCAAATCTACCTAGGTGTCATACCCATCAAGGTAACTATGTAATACCAATAAACTTGATCTACCACTACGGAATTCCCAAAGGAGTAGAAACATGTACAGGTAAAGCAAGTGAATCGTACATTATATCCAGACTCGAAGCAAATGCAGACACATAAGAATAGGTAGAGCCTGGATCAAATAGTACCATATCAGGACAATAAAATACATAAATAATACCTACGATAACTGCATTAGAGGGCTCTGCCTCAAGTCTGCATAGAAAAGCATAGCAATGAACACGATCACTTGCAGTCTGAGTACCCCCTTGACAACTACCTCGGCTGGACTGAGTACCACCCCTACCTGATTGAGAACTACCTCAATTGCCCAGGGAACCACCTGTAGCCAGCTGTACTGCTGTTTTTGGTGCGGGTGTCTGAGAACTCTGATGCTGACCAGTACACCTGAGTCTGCGATAATCTCTCTTGAAGTTCCAGAAATCACCACACTTATAACACCCTCTGGAGCCACAAACCGTTAAGAAGGTCCGGCGCCCGAATGTCCACCACAGCCTAAAGATTAAGAACTCTGGGATGACTGCCCCGAACCATAAGAAGTATTTCCAGTCTGACCTCTCTCAGATACTGGCATGGTAGCATAATTGGATCTGCTGAATTGACAGTTGTGACTCCTACCAGGATAACCCCTACCTCCAGACGAGGTACCTCCATAACTGATGAAGCGGGTCTTCTTGCCCACTCGCTCCTCATAATCCTCGCGCCTAATAAGCTCAGCCTCTTTGACCCCATCCACTATCTTCTGAAAAGAAGTTCTGACGAGGCAGCCATCTGAGCAGCAATCAAACAAAGAAGACAAGTCAACCCATTGGTGAATCTCGTCACCCTCTCAGCCTGATCTAGAAGAATAACCAAAGCATGTCGAGATAATGCATGGAACTGTGTCTCGTACTCAGCAACTATCATGCCCTCCTAGCGTAGCCCCTCAAACTGAACTCTCTTCCACTCTGTCACATTACGGGGAACTAACTTCTCCAACAATTCCTCAATGAACGAAGCGAAAGTAAAAAAGAGGTGACCCTGCTGGTCTAGTCTCAACATACGACCTCCAGCACAGCTTGCCGGTTCCAACCATCTGAAAAGTGGTGTAGCCTACCCTAAGAGACTCTACTAATCCGAGGTTGTGCAACATCTCATGAAAGAAAATCAAGAACTCATAAGCATCATCATCTGGGTCTCAATCATATCTAGGAGGATCCATCTTCCTAAATCAGTCAACAGAACATAAAAGCAAAAATAAAGTAAAACAAACCATAAGTCAATGACAATGTCTCATAACTCATAAAATATAAAAATCTAAGTCGTACAACTCCCAAAACCTGGAAGTCATAAGTACAAACTCCACTAAATACGAGGTACAGTTTTGAATACTTCAACTATTGTTTGAAAAATAAAGACAGAAAGTATGATAGAAATTGAGTCCAAGATGCACCGGCCAATCGACCTACCCTAAAATTCCCAAGAAATGCGTCAACCGTCAGCGGGAACACATCCACAACTCAAACTCGGAATGGATCCCGAACACAAAAAGGTACAGCAAGTGCGGAATGAGTATGGGGGAACATGTTTACTCATCAGCATCGTTGATCGACCCTAAACTTAAGCAATGACGAGAGTTTGTCCGTCCGATACTCACCTCCACACTTCATTAATAACTAATTCAACAATTCATAATCACTTACGAAAGTAAGAGCAGAAATTCCATAATTCAAATAAATCACCAAAGCCCCGTTATTCTTAGGAACACATATAGAAGTCAAGTTATGAGAATGCAATCAAATAAGAATGGTATGCAATGAAAATGCCATGCAATGCAATGGCCACTATGCACCAGCATACACACGTTCCTGCAGAAGGTTTCACGTGACCCATGGGGGACTCATGAGGTCCATATACTCACCCCAAATTCCACCCCATATGATTCATCAAATAAACATGCCTATGATATCATATGAAGTATCTAAGAATATGTGTACAACATGTAACTACGTGATATCAAGTCAATGCCAAAAGATAGTTTATTTCATAATTAGACGAGAATCGGAGTGATGAATGCACAATCAATCAATATCACATAAATTATCAGGTATGGCCATCATAAGGCCATTTCACCAAACAATCAAGTCAAAGAAGTAAATTTAACATCTACCAAAAATTTAGCATCTACCAACTAATGCCAATATGTTTTGGCGTTCTCTACTTCACACAATTATTCATTTGCATTAATTTACCCATAACATGGCACCGGTACCCATAAAAGTGATCATCATCTCATGAGTACAAGACCCACAATTTCCCATTACTTCTCTTAATTACATTAAACCAACACAAACACTTTATAGATAGTCTAGTAAGTCTCAACTTTCCTTCATTCCAAAGCTCGTAAGGTCAACCACTGTCTTGCCCTTGCTTTGAGCTTTTGAACGAGCCCAATCTATTCAAATAAGGAATCTACGTAAGAATAAGAATCCGTAGACACCCATATTGCTATACTAATATTCGGGGTCCAAAAGGTCAACCAAAAAACAAATCCTGAGCCCCGAAGGTCAAAGCTATAATTTCATCACAAAATCAGCTTACCCGTAGCCTAAGGGTGAAGAATCCGAGGCAAAACTTGAAGATTGACCTTGAGATCACCCAAATCCGAGCACTCAAGCTCTCAAAATTGATTAATGAACAATTAAGTTCGAAGTTGGAATTTAATATTGTCAAGGTCCAATTTGTTCTTTATGAATGTGGCCCTAGACGCACAATCGTGACCCTCCCCTACCCAGCCCATCATGAATGCGATGTGGCCATCGCGATTGCAAAGGACCAGTGTGATCCGGCCCAACCCCGAACGCCCGTCGAACGCAAGTCGCATGACGTGGACGTGGTCTCCTGGACCACTAAGCATCGCGAACGCGAGCCTTACTACACAATCCCGTAGAAGAAAACTAGACACCAGGCATCAGAATATTCTGGTGCCTCCCAAATTCCGATCCAACACACGAAATTCATCTGGGACCTCCCTGACACAAACCAAATATGCATTTCAATCATAAAACATACTAGGATATTGGTCGTTAACTCAAAACACCAAAAAGAGGTCGTCTTGACCTGATGTTGATCGTGGTCAACTCCAAATCCTTAACTTAATTAGTTTCTCAACCAATGACCCAAATCACACCCAAACCCCTCGGGACCCGAACCAACGACTCAACTAAGTCATAAATCACATTCCAAACCTAATGGAATTGACAAACTCTGACACGGACCCGTTTATCCCCGACGTTGACTTTGCACAAACTTCCTCATTTTCTTAACTTAAGAACTTTCAATTTGCTAAATTCAATCCGAAAGTCACCCAATTGACTCGGGAACCGCGTAACCCATCCCCGCAAGTCATAAACACCAAGATGAAATTAGTGAAAGGATATTTTCGAAAAAACAAGTCCGAAAGCTCAAAATGACAGAACGGGTCTTTATAGATTTGCAAAACTTTTTTTGTAAAACAGTTGTTTACTTTTAGTGGCAATGTGACAAAAAATATTCAGTTTCGTAATTACTTGTAACAAGCTAAGATCGCCCCTAAAAAGATTTAGTGATGGCTTTCTAGGCTTTTGTAATGACTTTAGTTGCCAAAAAAAATAAGATTTCCTGTAGTGCATAAGGCCTGTAACTTTAAATAAACATAACTCTATATATAAGGTGTTATGATGCATACAATATATCAAATTAAATCTTTTTGGGTTTAGGTTCCAACTTCACATATTGATATCTATTTGACTTTTTTCACATAAAGGTATGACCTTTCTACTGAAGGGTAGTGGTCCGGTGAAGTAGCAGATGTTCTTGCCAAATATGCCACACCTATTCAAGGACAAAAAATATTCTACCATTAACATGAACTTCCCAATGAAGCACCACGGATTAGTAGACATTTTTCACACATTTTACGAACGGAAGCTTTTATTTTCATAGTTCTCATTCCTTACCTAAATTCTGAATCAATTTCTTGAAAGAAAAAGTGGTTCCTTGAGGATGAAAAAGCTTTAACTTCCCAACTTTAGAAGGAAAACAAATAAATATTCCACTTGCATTGTTCTTTTAACCACCATGATCAACTAATATAAAAGAGTGGGGAGAAGTCACCATTACCTACTTCTAAGGTTTGTGACCAACATATTAAAAGAGTATTGTAGTTCTTACATTCTTATTTTTGTATAAGGAAGTCGGGGCTTTGCTCTTTCTTTTTTCAATCCCCTAGGGTCCGCGTTGTATGTTTTTTCGGAGTTTTTATGTCATCTTATTTATAATCCTTCTATTCAATAAAATACAAGGTAAGGTCCAGGGTGAAACCCTCTCCACCAAGAAAGGTGAATGTGGATAGATGAATTTAGTAATAAAAAATCAAAGTAGCTACCTCACCTAGTGCGATAAAGTTATAATTAAACCTATCAGTGCTTATGTTAGATTTAAGAAAAACTACATCATGATGATATGTTGATAATCCCCAAAATAAAGAAACTAAATCTAACCGAAAGTGCAATTTGTTACCATCCACAAAATATAGCAAAAGGTATGGATATCTCAAAAAAATGAAATACATTAAGATTCACCTAATTGGAATCATCTTCAAGAAACCGTCCTTTTTCTTAACCCCCCCCCCCCCCCTATTTTTTAGGATTATTGTCTTACCCCTACTGTAGGATCTCCCCGCTTTTTGCTTCCTTGGTGACTCAAACCCACAACCTGTAGGTTGTAGGTAGACGCTGCTTACCATCTGAGCAACCCCTCAACTTCAAGCAGCAGTAGGTTGGTGTAAAAACGTTTTTCTTCTACGGAAGAAGAAAACTTTTTCGTTGTTATGTGTTATAATTTTTCTTGTTTAATTATCAGCTTCATCTTCCTCCTGTATTTGTTTATCCTCACATTCAACCCCAGTTGTTGATGTTTCTTTCCATATAGGTAGATTGCTATTTTGCGACTCTTGGTTCATTGGAACCGGAAAGATAACACCTTTAAAATCCTCAGATCCAATCTTCACTGTAATAACATATTCACTCTCAAACTTGCCATCAATGAAACCGGACACTATCGATGGTGCTTCAAGAAATGTTGTTTCTATCCTCTGGGGCTAGCGGGCATGGCTGTCGATACCTAATTTTTGACCGCCCATAATATATTTTAATCACTCAGAGTCCCCGGGTAATAAATAAATGAGCTGAGCATTTTTAAAGCCTTAAATGATTTTTAATAAATTGTCCAGGTTAATATTTCCTTCCCTTAAATTAATAAAAGAGACTTTCATGCATCATAAATTTGTTTAGAAATTAATTAGTATTTTCATTTAATTAAATTTTAAAAAAAAAAAAAGATTTTCATTTAGTTAATTATTTAAAATTATCAAATTCTTTGCAAATACTTCATTCTCTTTTAATCTTTGAAAGTTTGAGTAATTTAAATAATTTAAGTAATTAACCATTTAACCCTTTAAATTTCTGATTTTTATATAATCTGCAGGATTTATCAAAAATAGGCATAATTGCCCATAAATGTTTCAATTAGGTTAATTAATTAATTAAGTGGTGATTACTGCAAAATTGATCCTTTTTATAAATATATTTTGCCTTGGCCATAATTAAATTAGCCAACTCATGATTTACAGAAATTAGAGTTATTTTGCAAAATAAGTCTGTTAATGTTTTATTTCAAATAAACTAGTTTAAATTAATTTCAAAATTGCTAATTCTATAGTTTAATGTTTTAATTATGTTGGTTAATTAATTAAGGCCATTTTAGGCCCATAAATAATTTGACCGACTTTTCTTTAATTATTTTAATAGAGTAATTACGGCCTAATTTTTCCCATAATTAATACTTTTTTTCAGTTTTAATGTTTTCTCTAATTACTTGTTTTATGCATTGGATATGCATATGTATACACCAAGTATACATATACACAAGGTGTACATATATATATATATATATATATACACACACACTTGGTGTATACATAAGGCCCCACTTAATATTAAGACGCGAATTTGGATCGAGTCTAGCCCAAACCAGGCTGTGACCCGGCCCAAACCCCTTTTAATTCAAAATATCGGACACCCCACCCCACCCCTCATTTTTCATTCTTTTTCTTTTCTACCCACCCCCTACCCCGCTTCTCTCTCTCTCTCTCTCTCTCTCTCTCTCTCTCTTACCAGTTCCATGAAACCCTAGCCGCTGCCTCTAAAATCCTCACCTCTCTCATGCCAAAAATGGCATGTTCGCAGATCTGGGCTAACATGCACAGTAGTTGCCTGCCTATGATGGTGGAAGCACTAAAGTTTACTCGATTTTTATGTTCTACCTTACCCGAATGTGGTAAAATCTTCGCTTTACTATATTGTTTTCCAATTTTTTGTCAAAATTGTCTTTATTTGTTGTTTTTAAGATTATTTTTGTGGGTATTTTGCTATTGGTCCATTTTCATTAGGCCAGATCGACCCAAGAGGGCCAGATCTGACCGTTTATTTGCTTGTTTTTGATCTAGATCGTTGGTTTGTTGACTAATCTACTAGATTGTAAGGAAAGGATTTTGTCCCACACCGTTGGTTGTTGATTTCATTTTGAATTTTGGGGTTCTATAAATAGAACCCCAGTCTTTGCACAAAGAAAGTTTGGGTTTTTGAGAGAAAAATTCGAAAAATTGGAAAAAATAGCAAGGAAATAGATATAGAAAAGAACTTTAGAAAAGGAAGTGAAAAACTCAGATTTTTCAGAAAGACTTCCTAGTAAAAGAATTTTGAAAAAACCTAAACTAAGTAGTTGGGTTTTTTTCAGTCAAAATTTTTCTTATTAGTTTCTTTCTTCGTGTGTGGCTGAGTTTGCTGATTTGGAAGCACAGAGGCTCTCAAATCCATTCTTTTCTTGGCTGCGCATTCAAAAGGTAAACTTTGATTTAGTTTATTTCACTTTCGTATTTAGTACTTAATATTCTGCCTAGTTTGAATATATCTGTAGGTTAATTATGCTTATATGTTCATGTCTGGTTTGGTTTTGTGCTTAATATGTGATCCATTTGGTAAGAACATGATAAGAATAGATGAAAAATGTCATAGTAAAGTCATTTAAGAATGTAGACTGTTGAAGGGCTTTGGGTTTTTGTCTGTTCATATGGTCTTGAGGTTTTGTGTTCATTATGTAGAGTTGTGTGTGAGGTGTCTTGAAGGTCTTCTTTCCTTTTCCCTTGTCTTTTTCTGGATGTTGTTGTTAGCTTACTAAGCATGATCTTAAGTAGAAAAAGGTACAATAAGTTCGACTTAAATAAAAAGAAGGGAGGTGAAATAGTCTATGTGTAACACAGTTGGACATGGTTGATTTGTTAGTAGTGTGTGCTTGTGGTTACAATCAAACATCCCTATTTTGTTAGTCAGTCATGAATTACCCTGTTCGTGAAGTGAAGTCTGTTGGTAAAAATCTTAACTAGGTTGTTGGAATTTGATCAGTTGTTTCTGGACACAGCTTCTAATGTGCTCTTTCTTTTTTTTCTTTTTTTAAAAATGAATGAATAGAAGAAGGTTTAGATAAAAATGTGAATTTGTTGTGCTGAATCTCTGAGTATGGCTGTAGGGTGACTCATTGCTCTTTTTCCGTTAAGTGATCTTACGCCTAGAGTAGGGTAAGGCAAGATAAGCTAATTGTTGTTTATGAACTAATAATACAACAAAGGTGTAGCAGGACCATGCCTTAGGTCTATAGTTTGCTTATTTGTTCATGGCTGTGACTGTGCTTGTGTCATCACCTAATATAGATTGTGTATGATCACTTATGACTTGTGACAAGTGTGTGCTAAGTGTCCATGATTCATAGCAGAAGTCCTAGAAAATATTGTGAACATAGTACCTAAATGTGAATCCTGTTTCCTTTTGATCTGCTTAAGGCTGTTTTATCTTGTTGGAATTCGTTTGCTTGTGCACATGGTGTTCATAACTTGATTTGATAGTCTATATCATAAGCTCCACACATAGTAGTAATTTACCTCCCTAAATATGTAGAATCTGATGGAAAAGTAAAAGAAGTAGGGGAAGTAATAGAACCACAAGATCAGGTCTTCATTTAAGGCTAACTAGAATTGATTTAGTTGTTAAATGGTTAATAGATTAACTGTCAACTTTTCCACCTGGTCATATTGAAGCTAAAAGGGGTATAGAATAAAGAATGAAATGAGGGTAATGTTTAAAGGAGAGGTGTTTCTCACATTTTGTGACTCCTTTTCATGTGTTTTTGTTAATTGATTTTACTTGAGGAATGAAGTAATCTGTCATGAAAAGTAAAGGACTAATATATCTTGCTCTTGTATCTGTGATTGTCTTCACCCATTTATGAGTCTAAATTTGGTAAAGGGTCATGAGTGTTCAAATTTGTGAGTCTAAGTATTGAAAGAAGAATGAAAAGAAGCAACTTAACTTTGATTTGCCCAAGTCCTGAACAATTTAGATTGGGGCCTTTCTTTGGAACATGACTATTCTCTTTGTGTTCCTATCTGTGTAAAACAACAGGATATGGTAGTTGTAATTCATTGTTTGTAAACTTCCTAAGCTTAAAAAAGGTAGGTACAGACAGAAAGAAAGCCTCAGGATAATGATTTAAGTAAGAGGATGTATGAAGAAATGGCATAGAGGAAAGCAGTATTTAAGAGACTAAAAAAGGAAAAATAATTTATCTGTTGATTTGTAAACTGCCTAGTGTCATTTGATGTGTGATTGGGGAAAAGGGGAAACAAGAGGTCCATATTGCATGGGTTGAGGTTGAAAACCAGTTGGCTAGATGGGGAAGGTCTTTTAAAGACACCTTAGGAGGGGATTGAGAAAGGGACAAGCATTGCTTGACCCATAGTATCTTTTCTCCCAAATAAAAGGTTGTCATGGCATCCCTCTCAAGTCTATGGGGTATAGCCTCTCACCTTTTGCACTTTGGGATCATCTTGTCACACTATTAAGGTTGTTGAGTCTTAAAAAGATGGATTGTTTGTACATCTATAATAGGCTGTTGGAGCTTATTTGGCTTGTCTGTTGTGTCTGCCTCATCATGCCTTAGGGAGATGTTTGGATTAGTTGGAACTGTAATAAAACTGGAAAAGAAAGTGTCTTTTTTTAGGATACTGCCTGTTCTTAATAAATAAAAATGGAAGAACTCTTCCCCTTTGTGAAAAGAACCTGAAGGCACATGATAGAACTTTAGCAACCAAGTTTATGATTTGAATTCTATGTATATCCTGTGTGTATATTTATGATTTCAATCTGTGTTTTCAAAAGTGGTTTGTTTCTCCTCTTTCACCTTAAGTCTTAATAAGTAATTCTTTAAAGGGTAAGAAGGTCCATGGTACGGGTCTTGATCAGGATAGCAATGTAATTTAAGGGGGAGGGGTTTGACCCCTTTTTTCTCTATGATTCCTTAAACAACAAACCCATTCTTTCTTCCATTTCTTTTTCTAAACTAAGTCATGAGTACATTAATACCAAGGATCAACAATAGATAAAGTTGGTCCTACTCTAAGCATGTTTGAATGAAGCTGTTTTCCTCCTGTGCAACATATAAAATTGGAAATATGTGATACTTAGTCAAGTTTTACAGAAAGGATGAAGATTTAGAATAATCTTAAGAGTAAGTTCATCCTTTAAGTTATTTTAAATTTTCCTGCAAATCAGATAGGGTCAAGAGAAAAAGATAGAACATCTAGAATAAAAGAATATGGGACCCCTAGGCATTTTGAAACTGTGACCTGCCTACTTGCTCAAGTCATTTATAAGGGTGTAACTGATTAAGCTTAGGATTTATATACTCCATAAGAGAACATAATAGCTTAGAAGGTCCTGAGCAGTTGGTTCTACAGACATTTCTGACTTGATTTCCATTGCTACTTGTGTCTTGAATTAGTCCTTGTAAAAGAAAAAAAGAGATAATAGGACATCACAACAATAAAAGATTCGACTTGACTTTGATTGTGCTATAGTTGTTAAGACTATACTTTGCACCTGCCTGTTCCTTTTCTCTTTGTAAGAAGAATCATTTATGGCTTGGAATATAATGTCTTCACTTGAAATGTCCATAAACCACTTAGAAACCATTTGAGTGTTAGGCTCATATATCTATAGATATACCTTCTGTATGCTGAATCTATTATGATGACACTGTACTTAGAGAATGATTTCCCTTTGTGTTCTTATGCTTTGTATATTTGCTTGATCCCATGTTGCTTAGAACTGCATTTGACTGACCTGTTGTGATTTGTTTGGTTAAAGTTAAGTTCAGGCTATGCTGTGTCCATAGAAAATTACTTCCATTTTATGCCTAAGTCATGTTTTCTTTACTGATCTCATTTATACTTTTGATAATTATTCCATACACATATATTAGGTATATCTTATTTATTCTAAGCCATGTGTGGGTGTATGTAAATCTGTGTCTTCCCTGTTTGTGGTTTGAGAGGCATGTTAGGTAAAAGGGGGTCTAGTTTGAACCCTTCCCTGGTGACCAGCCATGCCGAAGGTTCATCAAACCTCTTGGAACTTGTGCGGCATCAGGATTAAAAAGGGGGTGATGACTTGGCCTCCCACCACCTAGTTTGGGATGTTGAGTTTGAGGAGATGGAACACATATGCTTCACATGGTCTCTTGAGTAAGTATGATATACGTGTATATATGTTGTATATGCGTACATAGAATAGGGTTTTGTAAAGCGGTAGTATACTTTGTATATTATGTGTGCATATCATGTGTATAATAAGGACAGGAAAATATAAACTAACCGAGGTCTTTTCTTTTTCCCCTCTCTACTGCATGGCCACTCGGGCCGAGGTCCAGCCACCTTATTGGGCTAAAAAGCCCATTAGGGAAAATTTCATTCAAACGTCTTTGGGTCCAAAAGGAAGAAAGGGTCCTTTTCAAGGGTAAAAATGATATGAAGGCTCAGTCATGAGTGAAAATGGTTGGGGCTTGGTACACAACATTTCATTTATTCAATTCCATCGTATTTTCTGTTATATTTTTCTTGCTTGTATTGTATTTGTTATTTGTAAACCCACAAAGTTATTGGAACCTTTATTGTGAATTAGGCATCTTAGGCAAACGGTACATATGTCGTTTAGTTTGACCTTAGCACCTGAAGAAAAAAAATTAACTTTGAGAAAACGCGTACTGATTTCGAATATTTAAAAAAATAAAAAATGGAGGCAACTCTTACAAGTTTAATAAGTAACAAATTGGAAAGGATTTTAAAAATACGAAAAAATGGTATAGATAACTCGTGTGAAAATTTAAAGGGTAAATAGATTAGTCAAAAGACTTTCCCTCTTAAAACAATTTGAAAGCATATCTTTTTTGGTTTTAGGTTTTGATAAAAAGCTTTGATATTTTGGGTCGTAGCCCACTTGACTTTTCTCAAGAAAAACGAGTATTCATTAAATTGTTTTGGGTTAGAACCCACTCGGCCTGTTATTTAAAATAGTGAAAGGGTCTCTTTTGGACTAAAAACCCTGTCTGATTTTGTAAAAACTTGTAGTCAAATAAACTTGGCCAAGACCTACGTTTTAAATAGCTAGAAATAGGGAGTGTTTGGGCCAGTAAGTCCAATACAGGTTGATTATTTTTAAAGGGAACCCAAGTAAAGTTATTTCTTGGTATTAAGACCCACTGGGCCATTTTTCCTAAAAAAAAAACAGTCAAAATTTTTTGGGCTAAAGCCCACTATTTCAGCAAACAAACAAGGCATTTTGATAAAACAGAATTGGTTTTGAAATAAAGCTCTCATCTCTTAAGTAAGATTAGGACTTTGTTATTAAAAAAAATAGACATATGCATGCAAGTATGTTTTAAAGGAGCACATTTGTAATTTTAGACCGTATATACAATTCTTCTTTGTGCTAAGAAATCAATTTCGTGTAATATATATATATAAAGAGTTCTTATTCTTGAGAAAAATCAAAACAGTCCAAATCACGCCTAGTCATAAGAATTTAGGTAAGGATGTTCTGAAAGTGTATTAGACGGATTAATCCAGTCCACGTGTGAGTAAAGCATGGATAAAATTTGGTTACCCAAATCCAATGAATAAGTGAATTTTCTATCTTTTCCTATAAGAAAAACTATTATCCTTATAGATAAAAGGAATTAATTATACCCGGATATCACAAATCCGAACCTAAATACCATGTATATAAAGGGAATATATTCAATTCTTTCCAAAATGATATGCAACATGACAAATCTTTTTGCGGGAAATAAACACTAAATAAACAGTTCATGCAAATACTCACACATTAGAACTCGAAAGTCAACTGTATAGTACGGATCCTTATCTTTTAGAGTCTCACACCTTCCTGAGGATCACCAAAACTCTTACCTCGAACTTTGGATTAAGAAGGATTTTTCATTGGCGTATGAATAAACCCTTCGAAATTGGTTTTCCTAATTTCCTAAAAATTATGTGACTGACTCTTTTAAAACAAAGTTCGAAAGAGCACCAACGATTTTGAAGTAGCTTTTTTCGAGCGCTAACCCCACCCGCAAAAAATGCGAACCGTTACAATGGCGGCTTCTATTTCTAGTAAATGCGACAGAAGAACATAACCATGATGAGGTGGAATTGGAACATGTGGGACTTACTACAACGCATGATCATAAGGAGAAGGAATCCACTCCTGCACTCTTCCACTTAAATATTTGGTCCGTGATAGGGTTCAAATTTGTAACATACGCAGCTACACCTAACTCACATATCAACTGGACTCTTTCTCCTTATGACCATATGTTGCAGCAAGTTCCACATGTTGCAGTTCCACCTCATCATGGCTATGTGCTTCCATCGCATACCGAAATAGAAGCCGATACCGGAGTATTAAAATCAGGCAATATGAGTACCGGAGCCTGCACCATGGCTTGCTTCAATGTCTCAAAGGCCTTAGTGGCATCCTCGTTCCACACAAATCCCCCTTTCTTCAACAATTGGGTTAAAGGTTTATTGATTATAGCATGATTCTTGATGAAGCGGTGATAATAACCAGTTAACCCGAGGAACCCACGCAACCCTTTTAAACAAACAGGTTTGCGCCAAGTAACCATTGTTTCAACCTTGGTTGCATCTGTGCTAACGCCTTCTCCAGAAACCACATGGCCCAAATACTCCACTTCTTTTTGGGCAAAATTGCATTTTGATCGTTTGGCATACACTTGATGGTGTTGTAATAGTTCGAAATCAGCTCTAAGATACTCCAAATGGTCCAGCAATGGGACACTATACACAAGGATGTCATAAAAAAAGACTTACACAAAACGTCTAAGGTAAGGACCAAAGATGTGATGCATCAAAGCTTGGGAAGTTGCGGGTGCGTTGGTCAATCAAAACGACATTACTTTGAACTCCCACAACCCATAGTGAGTTTTAAAGGTTGTTTTGTGTTCGTCACCTTCCTTCATACGAATTTGATAGTTCCCGAAACGCAAGTCCAGCTTTGAATAAAAGTGTGCACCATTAAGTTCATCTAATAAGTCCTCAACCATAGGGATTGGGTACTTATTATTAATGGTCATATCATTAAGTTTACGGTAGTCCACACACAACCTCCATGTTTTATCTTTCTTCTTGACCAAAATCACGGGAAAGGCAAAAGGAGAAGCACTGGTAGTAACTGTTTTGGCCTCTAACATTTCTTTGATAGTCTTCTCAATGGCATCCTTTTGTTCAAACGAGTGACGATAAGGACGTTGGTTAATAGGGTTAGCTCCCGGAATTTAATCAATGACGTGATCGCAATGTCTGACTGGAGTTAGACTCTTAGGCTCCTAAAATATTTCAGAAAATTCATTAATCAACAATTCCACTTGGGCCGGTATTTCTTCTGAAGCACTACTCAATTGTATGCAGCTCACATGTTCCAAGTGCAAGGTTTGAGCTATCCAACTACAGCTTCTATTTTCCCACATTCCAGGAACCACCTTTTCTCCTCCCTGGCTTGAAGGTTGTGAATCTTGGCAGCCCACTATTGTAAACGACTTCCCATTCCTCATAATGGTAATACTACGAGGGCTAGTATGCAATATAGGAGCCACCTCATCAATCCAGTCCATTCCCAATAGCAAGTCACAACTTCCCACATTAATTCAGGGCAAATCGCATGGTACCACATATGACTACCGTTAGCCAGCATAACTTTCATTGGCCTAACAATAGGTTGTATTTTCAACGCGAGATGCTGAGCCAAATCAGGGCTTATGAAACTGTGAGTTGACCCACAATCCACTAGAACTACAATGGGTTGGTTATGGATCCAACCTGTAATTCGTATGGCTGATGGTCTTCCCTCTATCATATTTACTACAACTTCCTCTTCTACTTCTCCTTGCGAATCCTCAAGGGACTCTACTTCTTCCGTTGAGCCCTCCACAGCTTCATGAAAGACCTCATCCTCACTTCCCTCTATCATATTCAAGTTTTTAGGCTTGCACTGATGGCCTGGAAAGTATCGTTCATGACATTTGTAGCACAACCTTTTGTCACGAGAAGCTTCTGTAGTTCTGTTAGTTGGGCCTTTGGTAACAGTAGGAGGCAAAGCTTTAAGAAGAATGGGTTGTAGGTTTCTATAGATTGAGGCTAAGGTTTTCTCATGAAGTTTGGCTATCTCAAGAGCTTCGAGCATAGTTTGAGGGTTAGAAGCCCTAACCATGGATTGTAAATCAGAACTCAACCCTCCAACAAAACAGTACACAAAATATGCCTCATTCAATGTAGGGTTAACCAACAACAAATAGAAACGCATTTCTTCAAATTTTTTGAAAAAACTATCAACATCAGCCTATTGTTGTAACCTATTGAACTCAGTCACCACATCCATGGGCGTATATTTCCATACCTGCGACAAACATCCAAAAAAAAAAATGTTTCCCAAGCCACGTAACCCCCACGCTCCATCATGTAAACATCAAACCAAGGATCATTTTGATCCTTAATGTGCACAGCCACAATATGCATTTTTGCTCTGGGGTCACCTGGTATAGCTCAAAGAACCTCTCACACCTCCTTATCCACCCACGTGGGTTATTGGTATCGAATTCAGGGAAGGAAAATTTAATTTTTGGGGACTTAAATTGGGTATTAGCTGCAAGTACCATAGCATTGGACTGGTAGTACGTTTGGTAGTTGGCTTGGAATCTGGGTTGGTGTGTGGTCTGGTTAATAGAAGGGTTATTTGGTTGAGTAAAAGGTCTGGTGAACAAATTGTTGCAAGCTATCGGAGTAGTAGAAGCAGTTCCAAGGGGGCTGTAAAAGAAGGTGGTGTCATTCGATTATTAAGGTGGGTCCTAGAAAAATTTGACGCAGTCATGGGTTGAGAAAAAGTTAACGGTGAAGAAGGATAGTTGGTGGTAGTGGTAACTTGGTTGAAATAGGAAACCGGGGCTGGAGGATAGGGAGATGAAAATGTATAATGGGGTATAGGGATAGGAGCAGAGAAACTTTGAGGATTGAAGGGAGCTTAAGGTAAAATCGCACCACCGGAACTCGGAGGAGTATTGAGCAGTCCAGATGGCCTAGCAAGCCCCATAACCGACGGCTCGCCTCTTTCCACCGATGAACCCCCCAACGCCAGGGTAGCCAACAAACGACCAGAGGCAGCAGATTCTATCCTTGAAGTGTTATCCATCTGACCTAGCAAGTGCATCAAATCGCCTGTTGGCTTCTGAGTTGAACCGAGATTGGTCCGACTCCAACTGCTCCATCCTTTTCTTGTTTTCACCGATAAAGGCTTGAAGTTGAGCTTCGATTTTTTTCCACCCATCTTCAGCATCAGTAGAAGTTTGGGACTCCACCATTGGTGATTCAGATTGCCGTCGGAACCTGGCTACTGATACCAAATGTAAGGAAAGAGACTAAGCAATAAAAAAAGTAAAAGAAAGAAATATGGAAAAAGATAACTTTTGGTAATTTTCTCGTAGATTCTTTTGATTACAGCCTTAGCTAAATACGGCTACAAGGACAGCTGTCTCTAACAATCACAACCAATAAAAAATAGACAACATACTAATATTAAAACGGCTAGCTACTGCCACCTGTCCTACTCAGATGAAGACAACTCGTAGGACTTAATTAAACTAACACAAGACTGCAAGAACTCTACTTGTATTTAAAAGAGAATAGGCTAAATTCCCAAAATAAGCCAAGACTTTCTATTTCGCAACATATATCTGTTCTGTCAAGGTAGCATTCAGTTTGATTTGTATGCATCTTGACTATTCTAAGGAATGCTTGCATCATCCCTTCAGTACAAGTTAAGATGCACATTTATAAGGGGGTGGGCGTGGGCAAGAGCATCCCAGTATATTCGAATATCCATCCTTCGAGCCCTGGACCACTGAGTGGGCACAACTATCATCCCTAAAATTAAAATTTATGAAGTCGCAGTCAGCCAAAGAAATATACTATATTGAGTACATATGGATCTGTTGGAGTATCCCACCAAGATCAGCTTCGATAATATCCCTTAAAGAGCAAAACATTGCTATTACAGTAATAACTCACACTTTCTCATCGAGAACCTTGTCGTACAAGACTTCTTGCTTTTTTTCTTGTTTCTCACAAGACTTATTTTTAGACTTCTAAGCAAAAATCAGAAATGTGAAGAAGGCTGGACAATGGCAGTGACATCGAATTCTGCACCTTAAACATTTCGACTCAGTTATTGGGTACCTGGAGGCCGTAGCTTCCTTCAGCAAAAGTTATCTCTATCTTTAACTTGGTTACTGGAGACAATTGATCAAGAGAGTGACACGACAAGACATTTGTGAAGCCACTGAAGCTTCAGCTGCAGCTTTTCAATGGATTATCTGTGCTGAATTCACTGAAAGTTTTTAGAGATATATCAAACATGTATCAAAATTCATTTCCCAGTAACAAGTTAAACTATCTTACACTATATTGCTCCATGTATCTGCTACTCAAGACTTGCATCCAGTAAGAGGTAAAACGACCGATTCAGAAAGAAGAATCAGCAAGTGTCTTAATAATGCTCCATCTGTCCATGGCTTTGCTCTTTTGAAAGAAGCCCTGTTACATCACTGACCTGTCCAAATCCCGCGTATGGTTATGAGTCAGCTCTCGTTAGAAAAAAAGGCTTTGCGGCATGACTATTAGTACTGCAATACTAAACCCCAGTGACAGCTGAAATAGTGTAGCTCCTCAATGTGTTACCAAGGAGTTAATTATCCATCATAATCACCCACTACTGAGAAAATCGCCATTCACCTAAGCACCACTGAGGTTATCAACTGAAGATGAATCCAGATGTTGCACGACAGACAGCACAGCACGGTTTGGCTGTTTCGTGGACGTAGTAAATGCGAGAAGTTTAACTGCCCTCCCTCCCTATAACGTCCTTCCCTCTCCAGCATCAAAAGCTGCAAAATCTATTTAGTTGTGCGTTAAGGACTTTAAAAGCTAACAGAAACATGTAACGAGAAAGTGCACTGCTGCAAACAGACTCACCATGTTCTTCTCCTTAAATCCATGCCATCTGATTTACGAATTGTTATAGCATACCTCTACACAAATAGAGCAGATAGATTGTACTAGCCGCCGATCAATTCATTTGATTCTAAGAAAATGTAACAACAAAGCGTCAGATATCAAGCGGTCATTTGAATGATAAATTAGTACACATCACAGATAAATAAAAGCTAATTTATTAGAGAATACCAGAGTCTTTTATTATCATCTGCTAGCCAGAAATAACTTAAGAGCCCGTTTGGATTGGCTTATAAGTTGCTTATAAGCGGTTTTCAGCTTTTTTGAGTGTTTGGCTGGCCAGCTTAAAGTCATTTTGTGCTTAAAATAAGCTCAAAAAAATAATTGGGCCCATTTGACTTAGCTTATCTAAAGCAGCTTATAAGCTGAAAACAGCTTATAAGCCAAAAAAAATAAGTTAGACTACCCCAACTTATTTTTTTTTAGCTTATAAGCTGCAAACAGCTTATAGGCATAAGCCCATCCAAACAGGCTCTAAGTAGCTGGATTTTATGCTACTAACTGTGTGTCTGAGAGGATTCATACTTTATGAAGAAAAAATGCTATGCACATGGAGAAACAGAAAAGAAGAAGAAGAAGAAGAAGAAGAATAACAGTAAAATATCAAACAAAAACAATATGAATAACAGTAAAAATAGTACAAGTACCTGAAGTACCACAAGAAGTGATCATTTTCGTCTTCAAGTCATTGGCAGCTTCGATCATCCCTTGTGCATTGTAGGCCTGGATCATGGTAGAAAATGTTATGTAGTCTGGTTTACATTTTCTGACCTTCATTTCCAAGAACAATGCCAGCATCCTCTCTATATCACCAGCTTGACCATAAGCACTGATGATGCAATTGAAAAAAGGAGTATCTAGAACTACATCTGAATTCTCTACTTGCCTCATGATTGAATCAACTTTTTCCACAAGTCCAGCTTTACTATAAGCACTGACAAGAGAGCAATAAGTGAATGAAGTTGGCTTCACCCCTTCCTGCTTCATCTGTAGGAAAAACTGCTCCATGTTCTTAATATGGCCAGCCTTACCCAATGTCTCAATGATAATATTGTAAGTCACAACTGTTGGGGAATAGAACCGATTCCTCATAAAATCAAGTACAGACTCCATTTTCTGATACATGCCAGCTCTTCCATATGACTTGATTAGAATGTTATATGTCATAACATCTGGCTTTATTCCCATTACCTGAAATTCTTCAAACCACTTCTCCATTTTCTCAAGTTTCCCACAGCTACCGTAGGACCCAATTACTGAATTCAAGGTGAAAACATCTGGAGAGGCAGTCTCACTTTCGATCATATCTGTCAAGGAGCTTTCCATCAGCTCAAACAGCTTGGCTTTACCATAGCCATCAATTATGGTATTGTACGTCACAGAAGTACATTCAATTCCCAAATACACCATCTCGGCTAAAATATTTTCAATCATATCAAAACGACGAACTTTAATGCAGCACTTAATAAGGATCGAGTAAGTATACACATCAGGCTTGCAATTACTAACTGATTTCATATCATCAATGGTTCGCAAGGCCTCATCAAGAAGACCACTAAGGCCATACGCACTTACAAGTGCAGTGTAAACATCTACTGTTGGTTGAAGCCCATCCGCTAGCATAATCTCAAAAAGCAAACTAGCTTGATTTGGCTGCTTGCACTTGCCGAGCATCATCAAAAGCTTAGCATATGTATGGCATCTTGGCGCATACCAATGTTGCTTGTGAAGAAGGTCAAATATCTAGAAGTAAGAACAAATTTCTGTCAGAAAAATTGTTAAAACAACAAATATGAGTTTTATCTACAGTTTTATTTGGAACACAGTAACAAATACATAGGCTTCTGGGTGAGTCAATCAACTAAGCCTCATACCAAACTATTGCTTCAACAAGTGTATGCAACGGAAAATTCATAAATGAAAAACAATGCAACCTGAGGAAAGAAATACTAATTCTGACTTCACGATTAGAATTAAAATATTAAACCTTAAACACACAATAGTTCACCCATTTTTTCTAGCCTCCACTCCATTCCAGTTGAGCATGTGATCAAGAGTTTAAACAGAAGAATAACAAAAGGCTTGCAATGAAGGGGCTTGAAGAGAAGTTTTTCAAGCCAGTCGTGGAAAGTTATTTCAATTCCCTAAAAGGCATGAGGAAAGATGACCAGTTGAACTATTTGAAAGTGAATATTAGCTGATTTTGTAACCAAGAAAAATGTATCTGACAAGAATATTTTAGGATGTAGCCTATGCTGCGTTTGCTGCACATGTGCATATAAATCACAGGGCTGATAGGAATGCACTGCGACTGGCATGAAGATCGAGGGGATATTCAATATGCAATAATAACAGTTCTATGGAAATTGGACACCTACAAGTTGATACAAGGAAGCAATGGAGAAGGAATTTTATGGCCAATTTAAATCATCGGAACTGAATGAAAATGAAGGATACACAAAGGCAAGATTGCAATAAGTTATTTTCTGCATTTACTATGAATTGAGAAAGCATCAAACGTGATTCACCTGTATCTGAATTTTGTAATATCTTGCTATATCAGTAATTGTTGTATGTTTATGTTCTTGAAATAGTAGAATGCTTCATCAAACAATAGCCTAATGGTCTGTTTCAGACTAACATGAAAATTGTAAATACTAGAGACACAAGAAGCAGTAAACAATGGGAAATAACAACAAAAATGAATGATTATTGAGCTCTATAATAATTTTTAGTTATTCTGTCGTTTTAGAATTCATCAGAACAATGAAAAAACAACCTGAAACAGTTTATCCCACTGAGGAATCAGAGAGTGAATTGCTGTTTCAAGCTTCTTCCTATTGCCTTTTTTTTTTTTTTCCTCTTCAATTCACTGAATTTAATTGAATTTACATTAGTTTAGTTCCAAAGCTCTCTTCTTTTACATTTCTTTAGAAATTTATTGAAGCATCAACAAAGAATGAAGTAAAACTATTACTCCCTCCATGCCAAAGTTTGACCAGTTTGGGAGTCAAACAGGTTTTTATTTGACTTAATGTTAAACATAGATTCTTCGAGTATTTTATAATAAAATTTACATATTTGAAAACTACATAAAAAGTACTATAAGTCTGCATAATTAATAATTCACAATATATGAAAATAGTTGGAGAAAATCGTAGTCAAAGAAAGAGCTGTTTGACTCCCAAACTGGTCAACCTTCAAACAAATTGGGACGGAGGGAGTAACAATTAAAGAAAATTACAATTCTGGAACCAAGTTTAGATAAATTTATCAGGGGCTATATCCTAAAAAAAACACAAAGACATCACAAGTTACTTCTTTGTCCTTACTGAAATGTTCAAAATCGACTCATGCTAATGAAGGGTGTGTTTGGTATGAAGGAAAATGTTTTCCTATTTTCCATTCTTTGTCTCACATCGTATTGGTGCAGGGTGGATGAAATAGAGGCTCGCTTCAGGAGTGCTGTGTGATAAGAAGGTGCCACCAAAACTTAAAGGCAGGTTCTATAAAGTAGTTGTGAGACCGACTTTGTTGTGCGGGACAGAGAGTTGGGCAGTCAAGAGCTCTCACGTTCAAAAGATGAAAGTTGCGGAAATGAGAATGTTGCGATGGATGTGTGGGCACACCAGGCGAGATAGGATTAGGAATGAAGTTATCCGGGATAAGGTGGGAGTGGCATCAGTGGAAGACAAGATGCGGGAAGCGAGACTGAGATGGTTTGGGCATGTGAGGAGGAGACACACAGATGCCCCAGTGCGGAGGTGTGAGAGGTTAGCTATGGATGGTTTCGAAAAGGTAGGGGTAGGCGGTTAATGCGGTGAGAGGTGCTTAGACGGGACATGGCGCGATTTCGACTTCGAGGACATGACCTTAGATAGGAAGGTATGGAGGACTCAGATTAGGGTAGAAGGCTAGTAGGTAGTCGTAGTTTTGATCTATAGTCTATTGTCCTTTGATTCTTGCTACTATATGTTGTTTCTTGTATTTCGATTATCTTATTTATCTGTGGTAGCTACTGCTTCCTTTTAACAGACTTCTCTGTCATGATTTATTCGCTTTCTTTAGTTTCATTTTCATTTTGCTTTGAACTGCTTGTGCTTATCTGACCTTTTCTCGTCGTGTTTTCTCTTGAGCCGAGGGTCTTTCGGAAACAACCTCCCTATCTTCCGAGATAGGGGTAAGGTCTGCGTACACTTTACCCTCCCCAGACCCCACATTGTGGGATTTCACTGGGTATGTTGTTGTTATTGTTGTTGTTGGTTGCACTAAATATCTTGGAAAATGTTTTCCTCAAAATAGGAGAAAATTGAGGAAAATGTTTTCCTTAAAAAATTGAGGAAAAACATTTTCCCAATCAATAAAAACACACCAACGCATCCCAACCCACCCCGTACAATCCACCCAACCCTACCCCACGCCCAACCAACCCCACCCCCTCCCCCTTCTACCCCCACCACCAAAAGGTACACTCTGAATTCAAAAATCTCATAGTTTTTGCTGTGAATATATGCAAATGCTTTTAAAATGACATTTTCCAACTTGTGTACCAAACACAGGAACATGAGTAGAAAACCACTTATTTTCCAAGAAATATAAACATTTTCCGGGGAAAGCATTACCAAACTAACCCAAAGTACACAAATTAGTGAATTTATAAATTAGAGGGAGCACAATGGGGCATTTGCACTTCTGTCCCTATTCTGTGCTGGTATTTAATTTTTGCCCCTCAAGGCAAACAATTTTTTCGTTGGACATAAGTATATATTTTTGCATCATAATATCGCACAAGTTATGTCCCGCGCCCTTAAATTACTTATGCCCTGATAGGCATAAGTTCAATTGCTAACGGCAAAAATTAAAGACCAGCCCATTTGAAGAGCAAACGGTGCAATTTCTTCAGCAACACACAATGGGGTCATCGATTTAACAGAAGCAGAAAGAAGAGAGAGCAAACCTTAAGAGCGGATTCCCAATGGTTATCCCTAATAGCATCATCAAGAGCCTCCAAAACAGCCTTAGGCCAAAGATTAGTATACTTTTCAGAGTTGGCTTTCCTCTCAATACCTTTAATAGCTGCTTCTGTTCTAAGTATACGAGATAGCTTCTTCTTTGAACATTTCTCCAGCCTCCCTTGTGATGATGAACATCTCATAATCAATGCTTTTCGTGGCTTTACAGTCAAATAGGAGCTGGAGGATGAGATAAAGGTGTATAAGCAACATGGTTTAGCTGGGCTTAGGATCTGAAGCTCCATACCCACGAAACAAGACGATAGGAGGCGTAAAGAAAGGTAGTGTATGTTATGATAGAGAATAAGACCAAATGATCCCTATCTTTAATTTTAGAGGCAAGGTCATCCGTTATGTTTGAAACTAGACAGGAGCTGCCCGTGCTTACACGGCCCAATTTCAACCACTTCAAATTTTTCTAATTTTGTAATTATAAAGGTTTCGTTTTTTATTATTTTGTAAGTACATAGGGTTAAATTTCATCTTACAATATTATTTTGTAAGTACATAGGGTTAAATTTCATCTTACAATAAAACATTACTATTATATATAAGAGGGAATGTGAGGACTTTTGTAGTCCTCACAATAATTTCTCAAATTTTTAAAAACTTTTTCATTAATTACTTTTATATCCTAATTTTATTTATTTAAGTCAATTTTTTTGTTTTTTGTTTTTAAAGTCTACTTTTCAAAAGCCTTTATCGAGCGCAGGGACTTTTGTAGTCCTTACAATAATTTTCAATTTTTTTAAAACTTTTTAATTAATTACTTTTAGGTCCTAATCTTATTTATTTATGTCAATTTTTTTGTTTTTGTTTTTAAAGTCTACTTTTCAAAAGCTATCGAACCTCTTACCTCATTTTTCACGTTCTTTGATTTTCTGATTGGTGCTCGATATCCGCATTTGAGCCCAATTAATCCAGATAATTCGCACTGCATCGCGCCTATTCGAGGGGAGCGCTTCCTCCAAAGATTTTTTTCCATATCCATGTTTGAACCCCTAATCCCTAATTAAGAGAGGAGCAAAATCATCTGCACAAGTTAAATTATGTATTTGTCTTAAAAGTTCATTAACTATGTATAGATTATTTATTTAGAATTAAATAACTTGAGAAAATTAGGATACATAAGTTATAATTTCAAATTAAGTTCCAAATTTGATTTGAATTAAATAATTTCATCAAAATGGAAGTTAAAATATTGAAGGAGTGGAATGAAAATTTTGCTTTTATATAACTACCCACTTGTGGGACTACAATGGGTATATGGTTGTTGTTGTTGTTGTTATTGTACACTTGTACTAACACAAATTATATTTCTTTAGTTAAAATATCTGCTTTTATATCTTGAGTTTGGGCCCGGGCTTAGCACGGGCCTCACATAACTAGTATATATATATATATATATATATATATATATACATATCCTGAATTATTAGCTTAAATTGAGTAAATATTTCCAAATTGATTAAATATAAACTTCTGTAATTTTTATTTTTGGTAGAATCTTATACTCCTTAGCATTTGTAATTGCTTTTAATATATTACTTGAAACTAAGATAGATTACAAGAAGACAAATTTCATGCATTTATGGCGTGAACACTTGATGCTAGTAATTTTTTTTTTTTATATAGAAAATGAGATATATAGCAAAATGTGAATAAGATCCAATACTAAACTACAACAATATTATTTTCTTTGTTTTTAAAAGATAAAAGTAACACTGTATGAGAGTCAAACTATCTAACTATTGCTATATATTTTCATTGTGATACTTTCCTCGTGCAATGACATAATATTGTGAATCATGCATTATTTCACTAAAAAAATATGCATGAGCGCAGTTTTAATTTTTGAATACCTTTTTCTAACTTAATACTATTAAACATTATTTTCTTATAATATTATATTTTTATGTCCAAACTCCTACTTAGTATATCAAATAATAACATATCTTGTGTGATTTATGTTTTGTTATTTTATTTATATTTGCTTCTTGTTTATTTATATAAATAAAGAACAAAAACAGTGAAAATACCTTTTTCAATAGCTCAATAGCCTGTTTTGAAAGTTTTGTGTGTGTGAATATTAAAGAGAGAAAAAAGGTAAGGCAAACGGAGCACTACTTGTCACAGAAAGATAACACCCGATAGGAGAAAGGTAAGAGCACAGAAGAATCTCCCAATTAATGCCACGTAGCATGGAAAAGGCTGTTGTGGCTTTTATATGATGACACAAGCCAAAGGACAATTTAGTGAAAGAAACTCAAAATTTATACAGCAGCTGCCAATTGACCTTTTTCCCAGCCAATCATATTGTTTCATTACAGCAGTGGCCAACTGACCTTTTTATCAGCCAATCATATTGTTTCATTTCAACTTAAATGACCAAAATGCCCTCCATGATGAAGCAGGCATGTTGACCTGCTGCCTATTTATCCCCCTTTCTTTTTTTTTTTTAATATAAACTGCGCATTTTATTCATCTTCCAAATGCCAATACAAGAGCTTTGAGGGAGTTGATCTATACGACTAGCTCCCTTACAAAAGAAGAATAGGCATGCCTATTCTTGATACAAAAGAAAGATGAGGTAAATGCGCGAAAGGCAAAAATCATCTATGTTACTAGCTTTATAGGCTGGGTAACTGTATATCCAAGAGGTGGGAGACCTCCTGTTGATCCTACTCCTATTTCTAAGTTAAGTACAGAAATCATTCTTTAAGGCGGCTCAAAGGTGATATCTGCCTTTCTTTTGTTAGTCTTGCGAATGGAAGGTAAACTCCATCTGTCAACTGTCATGAGGCCCCTCACTATACTGGGCAGTTCTGCAAAGCATTGAAGTCCTGAGGCTGCTCAAAATTATGGCTTAAGGAAGCAAGTTTGTCCGCAACTTGATTTGCTTCCCTAAAGCAATGCTTAAGAATAAAATTAACTTGGTTCTTGTATCTTCTTAGCTCTTCCACTTCATCCCAGATGCTCCATGGAGGTTTTATAGTACCATTGACAGCATCAACAAGGATTTTTGAATCACTTTCAGCATAAATTTACTTATGCTCAACAGCTATGCACCATCGAATTCCATGTAGGAGGGCTAGTGCTTCTGCTAAGTTGTTGGTTCCTGCACCTGCTTTCACTGTATAGGCATGAACGAGGTGGCCTTGGTGATTTCTAATGACTCCACCACCTCCACACCTTCCTTCTTTGCAGCTACCATCAGAATTCAATTTGACAAAGTTCACCGGGGGTTTGAGCCAGCTCACAGTGAAGGTTTTCTTGAAGTTAATGTTGCAAGAATTGAGGTATATCACTTTGTTCCAGCTATGGTTTCCTTGAAAGTTGTTGAATTGATTTTTTATTACCTGCAAAACAGAGAAGGATATGAGACAAACAGAGTTGTTAAAATTTATAGGTTCATTACCATATTTTGCAGCACATCTTGTCCTCCATATTTCCCAAGAAGTGGCAATGGGAATGCATTTCACAAGAATATTTATGACTGGATTTGGGGCCTTGATCTTCCACCAATTTATGAGAATCTGCCTATAGAAGCTCTGTTCAACATTGATGCCAAAGGGCCCCCCTATATGTTTCCACAATTGAAATGCATAGTCTCCTGCATTAAAAAGATGATTAACATTCTCAGTATCCGGGTTTTTACAACATATACATCTAGAGGGGTTTGCAATGTTCATTTGAGATATTCTAGCATCTGTAGGAATTTTATCTCTCAAAGCCCTCCAGACTATAAAACACATCTTAAAAGGAAGATGTTTTTGCCATGTCATAGTATCAATCCAGTTTTTCTGCCCTTTCTTTCTAAGGATGTTTCAGGCAGATGCAATAGAAAAAAAGCCTTGTTGATTAGCTTTCCAGATAGGCTTATTGGGGATATCGGGATTCAAAATGGAGTTGTTATTCAGGATACATTCATATACTTCATCAGGTAGAATTCTGTCCCAAAGTCCTAAATGCCACTGCCCATTTATAATCATATTTGAGATTTTTGCTTGACCTGGTTTGATCCCTTCCGGTAAAAACTTATATAAGGGACCAATATTGGTCCAGTTGTCATACCAAAGTGCAACATCACCCCTACCTGTTACATCCCGCATTTTTGCGCATTTGGATAATTTAAGATAATGGCGGGGGGTTAAGAGCAAGACTATAATTTTGATTTTGTTTGGCGCATAAGTTGTTATGAAAATTTTGAAGTGAGAATATTGAGAAAGGCCAAGGGTATAAAGGGAAAATCCGCAATATGACTCGTGGAAATATGGAGGAAGACGAAGGGTAAATTTGGAATTTTGGAAAAATAATTTTTCATGAGTTGCAAAAAAAAAAAAGAAAGAAAATATGGGCTTGACCAAATGGGCCAAAGCCCATATGAGAATTAGATAAATAAGTCAAGGGATGACTTATTAGTCGTCTTTTTCATTTCATTTCCTAGAAGTTTCATGAACCTTGAAGGAAAGAAGAGATGGAGAAAATTTAAAGGGGCCATTCGGCCCTTGCAAAAAAAAAAAAAAAAACCGAGGAAAAAAAAAAGGGGGGGAAAGAAAAGAAGTATTTCTTTTTCTAGCAAAATCATCCATTGAAGAGTTCTTGGCAAGGTGAAGGATTCTTTGGAGCAAGACAAATACAAATTCATAAGTTGGAAATTCAAGCAAGTTGGAGAATCAAAAAAGGAGGTAAGAATTCATTCTTTTTACATGTGATGGATATTTTTGCATGTTGTAGTATACAAAAAATGAGTGAAATTCATGAGAAGTATGGACATAGTGGTGTGGCCGAATATAGTGGTGTGTGTAGAAGTGAGGAGTTAATTTTATTTAGTAGTTTGGTTGTTATCGTAATGTATAGAAATGAACGAAAATTCATGAAAATCTATGTGTTATTGTTGTGGCCGAAAATGGTGTTGTTTGGTAAGCTATGATGAATTAATTTCATTTGATGTACTAGTTGATGTCGTTGTGGATTCCATGATGAAAAATGAGAATTTAATGGCTAGGAATGAAGTTGAGATTGTTTGTGGGTTATGGAAGGAATTGGTGTGGTGTTAGTGTGATTTCTTGTATTTGCATGAATGATATTGTTAATGTGTTGTAGTTATTCTTGTTGAACTTGAAGGAATTTGGGTAGTGTATGTGTTGTGCGAATTGAATTGAATAGAGTGGAATTGAATTGAATTGGAATGGATTGAATCAATTGAATTGAATATGAATGGAATATTGTTGGTAAGATTGTTGGTGTTGTTGATAGTTTGGCCGGGTTAAATTCCGGGTTGTTGTTGATTGAAATTGGCCAAGTTGAACTTGGTGGGATGGCGCATTTACGGGGGAAATCTTTGCCAAAAATTTGTAGACAAATGTGCATTCAAGATTGGATTCCTAAAAGCTTCTAATCAATGTTTGGTGAACATGACAAATTTGTAGATTTTGGCGGATTTGGAACTTGAATTTGAGTAGCATATGGAGCGGAAAAGGTATGTAAGGCTTCACTTTTCTTTCTTGGCATGTCTTAGATGCAATAGGTTTGAACACGGGCCTCGGGGACAATTCCTTTCCCAGAAATCCGAGATTGTAATTAACTACTATTCATTCAGTAGAATTGAATTAGAACTCGCGTGAAATGTCGGAAAGACTTCCTAAACATCTAGAACTTACACAAATAGGACCGACTACCCTAAGATCTCTCATAAGTGACGTCATGAATTGTAATATACGTAAATTTGATACGCCACCTCATTTGAAAGAGGTGGGCCCACTATTCCCGAATTCTCTCCTATTGTCCCATTGGCTTATTTTCATTCTATAGTTAAGGAAAGCTTTTGGTTATTATTCCGACGACTAAATAATAGTCGTTTTAACAAATCCATTGATTCCAAAGCACGATTCTTTTCTTCCGATAGCTAGTAAATGTTTTCCAAAGTGCTCGTATTTTCCCAGAACAAAGGTTTATGGCAAAGTAAGTTTTACTACAACGACGATGAACATGTTTTACAACGTCGATGTCAAGGAAAAAAATGTTTACATGATAACTATGACCACGATGATTCTATGATTAAAGGTTCCAAGGATATGATTCCAATGACGAGATGAGAACGTTAAGCTATTTCTTGAATTCTCAATTCTACTCATGAATAATGTTTTTCTTTAAGAATTCCAAGTATATGAAACGATGCCTTATGATCCTGTTTTATATTTTCTCATGATATTACTCTCCATTGATAGTCTCGCCTTATATTAATCGTCCCTTCAAGGTGAGGCAAGCGCCCATAGTTATTCCATAATATAATCGGAGGTTTCCGACCTTACGTCACTCTGATGGATACATGGTTTTCTTGGGCTCCCCTGCATGCTTTGATACGTATATATATATATATATATATATATATATATATATATATATATATATATATATATAACTATGTTTCATTGCCACAGATGAGGTTGGCTTATCATCCCGACGCGGGATGCCCAGACGCGGGATTTATGGGCGAGCCGGAGTATTTCGGCGCAATGTGGGCAAGCCGACGCTGTTCGGTGCTATGATACTATGATACACTATGATATACTATGATACTACGATACACTATGACACGCTATGATACTATGGTACACCATGATATGCTATGATACTATGATATACTATGATTTAACATGATATGACATAAATTCTATTTTCTACGCCTATGAAAAGAAATGTTTTTTTTAAAAGGGAAAAACAAGCATGCATGGCATCCGCCCCCATGGGGCCCTCATATGCACAGGTTACTCGGTTATCCTATGACATGTTCTATGTTTCTATACAGATAATGTTCATATGTACAGGTCATCCTTTTACCTCACGATGTAATATCTCTTTATGGTTCATGCTTATATCTCCTACTATGTTGCTACTTCATGCCTTACATGCTCGGTACATAGCTCGTACGACCCCTCTTCTTCGGGGGCGCGTTTCATGCCGCGCGTACACCCGGAGGTGAGTCGACTATAGCATAGAAGATGTTCCGGCGAGTTGGTAGGCTCCACTTGTCCCGAGTGTCGCCGAGTCAGAGTATATGTGCCATGATGATTTGTTTGGAGTTAGAGACTTTGCAGACAGAATCGTGGGTATTGGGTTGTCAGTTTGTAAGCAGCTTCAAAAGAGCCGATATGCTATTATGTTTCGTGTCTCGAGTCTTATATGATGTCAGATTTTACTTATGAAACAAAAAAAAATTCTATGTATTCATTTCTAACCGATTTATAAGTTCATATGTATAATAAGAGTCAGCGGGTTCGCTCGGCTCCGAATATGGGGTTGGGTGCCCATCACACCCTAGTAAGATCGGGGTGTGACAAAGTGGTATCAGAGCGGGTCGGTCCAAGGGTTGTCTGCAAAGTCGTGTCCGGCAGAGTCCTGTTTATGGGTGTGAAGCCGGCCACATTTATAAACGCGAGGTCGCGGGCATTTAGGAATGTTGACCTTCTTTCCGTCCTATGATCGTGCGATAGATAGAGCCAAGTCCTAGGAAAATGGAATCTCCTATACAGACTTTACCTACGACGGAAGAAAGTGAGAGGCGATACGGAAAGTTACAGGGATTTGAATGGTGAGAACGACAAAGGAGGCCCTACCAGAATGGATACGTCTAAGAAAAGGAGCGCGAAAATACGATAAGTCAAAAGCGAGGTGCGATGTTTCGGAAAGGTTATGGATTTGGCATGGCGATAGAGGTACGATCGCTATCCTGCGGAATCGTAGGCCCCGGGACGTAAAAGTCGTGTACACGGGGGAAAGTGAACATCGGGAAGTGAAAAGGGTAAAATGGTAATTGTAAAAGAAGAACGTGTTATGAAAATGTCTCGGACGTTGTGAAACTTTGATTGACTCCGGATTATGTAATAAAGGCCATATGAGAAAGCGTACGCGATTATATCAGCATTAAGGCACCGAATCCCACCAAAGTTTCGAGGTTAAGCGTGCTCAGGTGGGAGCAATTTCAGGATGGGTGACCCCCTGGGAAGTATGCAAGAATTCTACATATTCAGACATATGAGACAAATGAGAAGTTGGGTTAGCCTAAGGGAAACTCGAGCATATGGGATGGTTGGAGACTGTCAGAGGACATGTAGAACGAGGCAAACTTGCTTGGTAAAGAGACCGGAAGTGCATCACAGCCCTGGGAATTAGGATAGGCTTGAACAGCGGTTGGACGTATTTTGTGGGCTAGTTAATAGTAATTATATATATATATATGTATATATGAAGGTGTAGGATATCCAAAATATGATTGTATCGGTGGACATGTGAATCGAGCAACCGAAAGTCACGGTACAAAAGGCATTAATCGAAAAGAGTACCGAAGTTCGAGAGAAAATTACAAGAAGAGTAAATGGTACAAGTAGCCGTAAAGTAAGCTATTGTTATTCTACTATAGATTAAGATTGGGAATGAGGATAAAAGACGGAGTATAATAATAATAATAATATAAGGATTTTGTCGAAAAGGGGGAGTAGGTGAGAGGAGATGCAAGGATGAGATAGATAAACGCGCAACATACGGTAATATGTTTGATATGGATGCTTGGATTACAAATGAAAAATGTGGACAAAAGGAAATAAGTGGAGATCGGAAAACCAACAATAAGTGTATAAGAAGTCGGGATGGTGTTTGAAGGAAGATGAGAGAAAGTCTTGCAAAAACCTCGAATGACGGGGACAATAGAAAAATGGACGTGTATGAAGAGAACGAGGATGATGAGAGAATGATATTGGATAACTTAAGAGATAATGTGAAGGATAGCACTAGTTATAAAAAAGGGAGCTCCCCCGAGGTGCTTATGAGAACCTGTAGGACTAGTCGAACATTCGAGGACGAATGTTCCAAAGGGGGGGAGGATGTTACATCCCGCATTTTTGCGCATTTGGATAATTTAAGATAATGGCGGGGGGTTAAGAGCAAGACTATAATTTTGATTTTGTTTGGCGCATAAGTTGTTATGAAAATTTTGAAGTGAGAATATTGAGAAAGGCCAAGGGTATAAAGAGAAAATCCGCAATATGACTCGTGGAAATATGGAGGAAGACGAAGGGTAAATTTGGAATTTTGGAAAAATAATTTTTCATGAGTTGCAAAAAAAAAAATAAAAAAAAATATGGGCTTGACCAAATGGGCCAAAGCCCATATGAGAATTAAATAAATAAGTCAAGGGATGACTTATTATTCATCTTTTTCATTTCATTTCCTAGAAGTTTCATGAACCTTGAAGGAAAGAAGAGATGGAGAAAATTTAAAGGGGCCATTCAGCCATTGCAAAAAAAAAAAAAAAAAAAAAAAAAAAAACCGGGGAAAAAAAAAGGGGGGAAAGAAAAGAAGTATTTCTTTTTCTAGCAAAACCATCCATTGAAGAGTTCTTGGCAAGGTGAAGGATTCTTTGGAGCAAGACAAATACAAATTCATAAGTTGGAAATTCAAGCAAGTTGGAGAATCAAAAAAGGAGGTAAGAATTCATTCTCTTTACATGTTATGGATATTTTTGCATGTTGTAGTATACAAAAATGAGTGAAATTCATGAGAAGTATGGATATAGTGGTGTGGCCGAATATAGTGGTGTGTGTAGAAGTGAGGAGTTAATTTTATTTAGTAGTTTGGTTGTTATCGTAATGTATAGAAATGAACGAAAATTCATGAAAATCTATGTGTTATTGTTGTGGCCGAAAATGGTGTTGTTTGGTAAGCTATGATGAATTAATTTCATTTGATGTACTAGTTGATGTCGTTGTGGATTCCATGATGAAAAATGAGAATTTAATGGCTAGGAATGAAGTTGAGATTGTTTGTGGGTTATGGAAGGAGTTGGTGTGGTGTTAGTGTGATTTCTTGTATTTGCATGAATGATATTGTTAATGTGTTGTAGTTATTCTTGTTGAACTTGAAGGAATTTGGGTAGTGTATGTGTTGTGCGAATTGAATTGAATAGAGTGGAATTGAATTGAATTGGAATGGATTGAACTGAATTGAATTGAATATGAATGGAATATTGTTGGTAAGATTGTTGGTGTTGTTGATAGTTTGGCCGGGTTAAATTCCCGGGTTGTTGTTGATTGAAATTGGCCAAGTTGAACTTGGTGGGATGGCGCATTTACGGAAATCTTTCTTAAAATTTTTGTAGACAAATGTGCATTCAAGATTGGATTCCTAAAAGCTCTAATCAATGTTTGGTGAACATGACCAAATTGTAGATTCTGGCGGATTTGCAACTTGGATTTGGAGTAGCAGAAGGAGCGGAAAGAGGTATGTAAGGCTTCACTTTTCTTTCTTGGCATGTCTTAGATGCAATAGGTTTGAACACGGGCCTCGGGGACAATTCCTTTCCCAGAAATCCGAGATTGTAATTAACTACTATTCATTCAGTAGAATTGAATTAGAACTCGCGTGAAATGTCGGAAAGACTTCCTAAACATCCAGAACTTACACAAATAGGACCCGATTACCCTAAGATCCTCACAAGTGACGTCATGAATTGTAATATACGTAAATTTGATACGCCACCTCAGCCGACTCGAGGTGGGCCCACTATTCCCGAATTCTCTCCTATTGTCCCATGTGGCTTATTTTCATTCTATAGTTAAGGAAAGCTTTTGGTTATTATTCCGACGACTAAATAATAGTCGTTTTAACAAATCCATTGATTCCAAAGCACGATTCTTTTCTTCCGATAGCTAGTAAATGTTTTCCAAAGTGCTCGTATTTTCCCAGAACAAAGGTTTATGGCAAAGTAAGTTTTACAACAACGACGATGAACATGTTTTACAACGTCAGGGAGGATGTCAAGGAAAAAAATGTTTACATGATAACTATGACCACGATGATTCTATGATTAAAGGTTCCAAGTCTATGATTCCAATGACGAGATGAGAACGTTAAGCTATTTCTTGAATTCTCAATTCTACTCATGAATAATGTTTTTCTTTAAGAATTCCAAGTATATGAAACGATGCCTTATGATCCTGTTTTATATTTTCTCATGATATTACTCTCCATTGATAGTCTCGCCTTATATTAATCGTCCCTTCAAGGTGAGGCAAGCGCCCATAGTTATTCCATAATATAATCGGAGGTTTCCGACCTTACGTCACTCCGATGGATACATGGTTTTCTTGGGCTCCCCTGCATGCTTCTATGACCTACGTATATGCAATATGTATATGTACATGGGGTGGGGGGAAGGGATACATGGAAAATGGGAAGGGAACTATGTTTCATTGCCACCTGGTCAGCTGGCTTATCATCCCGGACGCGGGATGCCCAGACGCGGGATTTATGGGCGAGCCGGAGTATTTCGGCGCAATGTGGGCGAGCCAACGCTGTTCGGTGCTATGATACTATGATACACTATGATATACTATGATACTACGATACACTATGACACGCTATGATACTATGGTACACCATGATATGCTATGATACTATGATATACTATGATTTAACATGATATGACATAAATTCTATTTTCTATGCCTATGAAAAGAAATGTTTTTTTTAAAAGGGAAAAACAAGCATGCATGGCATCCGCCCCCATGGGGCTCTCATATGCACAGGTTACTCGGTTATCCTATGACATGTTCTATGTTTCTATACAGATAATGTTCATATGTACAGGTCATCCTTTTACCTCACGATGTAATATCTCTTTATGGTTCATGCTTATATCTCCTACTATGTTGCTACTTCTGCCTTACATGCTCAGTACATAGCTCGTACTGACCCCTCTTCTTCGGGGGCTGCGTTTCATGCCGCGCAGGTACACCCAGAGGAGCCGACTATAGCATAGAAGATGTTCCAGCAGAGTTGGTAGGCTCCACTTGTCCCGGAGTGCTGCCGAGTCAGAGTATATATGCCATGATGATTTGTTTGGAGTTAGAGACTTTGCAGACAGAATCGTGGGTATTGGGTTGTCAGTTTGTAAGCGGCTTCGACGTGAATATATGCTATTATGTTTCGTGTCTCGAGTCTTATATGATGTCAGATTTTACTTATGAAACAAAAAAAATTTCTATGTATTCATTTCTAATCGATTTATAAGTTCATATGTATAATAAAAGTCAGCGGGTTCGCTCGGCTCCGAATATGGGGTTGGGTGCCCATCACACCCTAGTAAGATCGGGGTGTGACACTACCAATTTTCCAAAGAATGAGATGATCAATATTATCCCTAATGTGGCTCATGGCATTCCAATATTGTGATTGTCCTGAATACCAGCTTTTGATCAAAGGATGGACTCTATGAAAATATTTTGCCATACAAAAATTTCTCCAAAGAGAGTTGCCAGTCCTAATATTCCACCATTGCTTAGCAGTAAAGGAATCACACACATTGTGGATCTTCCTGAAGTTAGCACCCCCCTCTTCATACCCCCCTCTTCATAAGGAAGACTAAGTCTATCCCAAGAAGCCCAATGATACTTTCTTTTCTCATAAGAACCACTCCAGAAAAATCTAGCAATCATTTTGTCTATCTGGTTAAGGACTCCTTTTGGAGGATGAATGACTGCTAGTATATGAGTGTGGAGTGCTATTAAAACATGTCTAATGAGTACTGCTCTGCCGCCACTGGAAAGATGCTTGGTATGCCAACCATATATCCTTTTGATCACCTTTTCCACCATCTCAGAGAAATAAGTAATCTTCTTTCTCCCCACATAAAGAGGACATCCGAGGTATTTGATAGGGAAAGGTTGATGATTCATCCCTGTTTGTTACACCTCGGAAAATTTTTCCGTTGATGCACAGTGAGTAGGCTAATGAGGAATACGAAGTATACGATGTTTTGATAGGTAAGAAATAGCATTTGATGATTGTAAATAAGATTTGTTTAAAGCATTTGGAAGTTGAAACATTTGGATTACAAAAGAATATAAGTAATGGGTCATGAATGTGTGAATAGTAGCCCTTTTGAGTAAATGTTTGGAATGAGCTGCGATACTTGATGTTTTATGAACATGATTATGTTATAAACGATATGGAGAGTGTGGAAAATGACATTGTGTGTGAATGAACGTATTGTCGAGTTATGACTATGAATATGGAATCTTGAAGTGAATTGTGAAGTAAGAGGTAATGTAGATGACTAAAAGCTATTGTGATGATATTGTGAATGTTATTATTGATGTTTGGGAGTTGATATGTAATACGAGGAAAGTCGCATAAATAAAGGAGATGCTGTCCGATTTTCTCTAGAATTAAGTTATGAATGCTAAATGCTAACCATCATCTAATATAAGTATACACTTCAATGAAGGTAGAAAGTGAGCTTTGAAGAAGAACGTACAAGTGATAGAATAGTTGCACGAAAAGGTATGTAAGGCTAACCCTTCTTTCATAAGGCATGGTTCTTTGGCTAAATGTTCATCTTCTTATGAGTTCAAGATACTCTCTAATGATCCTAGCTCGAGAAGCTATTAAGCTAATGACGCTCAAATGATATGATTGTACTAAGTTCCTTATATGACGAGTAGTACTCTAAGGATAGAAGGTAATGAATGACGATGGTAACCAGACTAAAGATAGATATGAGCTTGTATGTATGTATGCCCATGAGAGGCTATGGTGAACCCCGAGCTTATATGGCCGGGTAGAATCTGATAAATATGTAAATGTATATATGTATGTGTGCCCATGAGAGGCTATTGTGAACCCCGAGCTTGTATGGCCGGGTAGAATGTAGTAAGTAAGTACGTGTGTGTGTATATATATATATGTATATCTAACGACGCGCGCACACCACTGTAGTTGGGTACGAATAACACTGAGCCTCGGCAGGGCCAGGTATGAACAAATCTGAGCCTTGGTAGGGCTAGGCACTGAGCCTTGGTAGGGCCAGGTACGTGAAACACCGAACCTTCATGGTCGGGTACGCTATATAAAAGCTATGTATAAGACATCTATAGGAGTACGAATAAGCTATATGTATGATATCTATGTGAGTACGACTATGCTATGTATATGACATCAATTGGAGTACGAATATGCTAAGACCATGTAAGTGCCAAGTAAGGGCTATGAATATGCAACGTATATGACATGAGCATGAGTATGAAAGGAGATATGAATACGAATATGAAAATAGATACGAAAGGTAAATGAGCAAAGATATGAATGTATGTACGCGAGTACGAAATAGAAATGGAACGTCCCTATGGAAAGCAGGTAAGTGCTATGATAATGATGCTATTGTCTCCCATCTTATGTTATTTCATATGTTATCCATTATGCTTCCATATTGATATTGATCATGCTTTACATACTCAGTACATTCTTCGTACTGATGTCCTTTTGTTTGTGGACGCTGCGTCATGCCCGCAGGTGGCTAGGGAGACAGACTTGGTCCGTAGTTATATTTTCTCAGGGACTACATAGCAGACTCCATTTTATTCGGAGCTGCAGCTTTTGGTATAGATTCTTTTGTGTATATATTCATGGGCACGACGGGGTCCTGTCCCGCCCATATGTTATGATATGATGTACCCTTCTTAGAGGCTCGTAGACATTGTGTATATGGTTAGATATGTTCGGCCTTGTCGGCCTATATTTTGGGATGTTGTTTTGATCGCCTTACCGGTGCATGTACATTTATATGGGCATAGATGTTATTGATGATATAGATATGTTGTTGCCCGACGAGATTAGAATGGTGATGAATGAAAAGTATGATATAATTATGTGGCTCACCTAGAATGTGATGTAAAGTTTGTTAAGGGGTGCCCGGGTGGGCTAGCACTGGGTGCTCGTCGCGGCCCTCAGGTTGGGTCGTGACACTGTTATTCTGGTGATCCTAGAGATATCCTCTTTTTGAGAATTAGGAGCCATAATCAAGCAAGATTTGTTTTTATTAATTTGTTGTCCAGATATGTTCTCATAAACTGAAAGAGATTGCAACATCAAAGATAAAGAGTACCTGCATCCACTAGAAAAAAGAATTATATCATCAGCAAAGGCCAGGTGGTTGATAGAAGGACCATGTTTACTCATGTAAAAGCCATTAAAGTTAATATTATTGTCACGACCCGATTAGGGCCGCGACTGGTACCCGAGGCTGACCACCGAGCACCTCTCATTCTATGTCTTATCCTGCCTTCATTCACAATCCTATCATTAATAATCATAGAAAACGATTTTTCATTTAAAACACATTTACTTATATAAACATAGGCCCTTTAGGCTACCAAAATAATAATAATACATATACTTGCATATACATGAAGCCTATGGGACCATACTACCCATACATACGTATCTACGAGCCTCTACTAGAGTACTAGACACGTGGACGGGACAGGACCCCGTCATGCCCAAAATATATACATATATACACAAAATAACATCTCAAAAATAGCACCTCCGGGATAAAGGAGGGCTTCTGCAACTCTGATAGCTCCTATGGATCCGTACCGTCTCGCTGTCTACCTGTGGGCATGAACACAGCGTCCAAAGAAAAGGACGTCAGTACGAATATTGTACTGAGTATGTAAGGCATGAGTGAAATAAATATAATAGGGAAGTCATAATGGCACGAGACGAGGATATAACCTTCGACTAGATACATTTTATACATATATTACATATAGTATGTCATATAAGCTACCATGTCGTATAAGCATCATTATATCATACATGCATTTCCATCTCATATATACATTATCATACCATACACACATCACCATCAACAGTTCACGTCCGGGTACCCATCGTATGCAGCCCACTAGTGGTGACATGTCCGCCCTTTTCTCGGTACGGTGTGGTCGCACGCAGCCCACTGGTGGTGACATGTCCGCCCTTTTCTCGGTGCGGTGGAATCACATTATCACACACATCATACATTCATCATCAATCATAACATATATTTCATAGATATATCGTGGTTTTATCTTAGTTTAGCGTCATCAAGGCACATATACATATGTACATACTATATACTCGTCATCATACATTTTATAGATACATTATAGAGTAGCACCAACATACATATCATAGCTGTGCAACTAGTGATTATCTTATAAGCATATCGTGGCTATATCATAGATTAGTATCATTACGTACGTACATACATGCATATATCATCACATCATACATTGGGACTCATAGGCATCTATAGTCATGTCGGGGTGACGTAAGGTCGTGGAACCCCGATTACGTTATGGAGTAATCAGATCATCGTATCTCACCTTGAAGAGACTGGTATTTTAAGGCGAGTGTTCACAAGAAAGCACCGATGGAATCATCGTCAATTATCGTGCCCGTGCCTATCCCTTTTCCTTATCTTATACATGCGTAGCTCCCTATAGTCATGGGCTCATCATCATTACCATCGTACTCATAATGTATATCTCTTATCGTTCTCTCGTATGGCTATTTATGAACGTAGGTTCTTAGTCCTTTCGAAATTTGGGAAATTCGTGGAGACGGAGGCAAATCATACCTTGAAGGGGAACGAGACTAATCATTATAAGATAGGTTTATCAACAAGGATTAATAGCAAGGAGTCATATGAGGGTCATTAACTTTATATAAATCTTGTATTGTAACTTTAGGATCTCTAGACTCGGTTCATCATCACATTCATATCCAACTTCTTACTTCATCTCACGCGAGCTCTTTATAATATAGATTCGTCATTCCCGATACACACATATGTGTAGAAGGATCATAGAAGGATAGGAAGATTCATACCATAGAGTCATGCCTTAGAAAGAAAGGTAGAGCCTCACATACCTTTGTCATTTACTATTCGGTTACTTGCTCGTTCTTCTTTAAATGCCCGCGTCTTTACCTTCAAGAGGATTCGTATCAGCATTAGTTAGACAATAATGAGAGCGCACTTATTAAAGCTATAGAAATTTGGACAGCATTTCCTTTGTTTATACTACTTTCCGCCATATTCCATACCAACCCTCAACGTTCATACCAACGATTACAATACCATAACAATAAGCATAATCCATTCGTGTTACCCACATTTAGAAATTTCATTCTCAATCCTCCATATTCATGACCAAAATTCACTTTCGTGTTCTTTCACATACAACACCTATTCCATGTTCTAAATGTCATTTATAACGTATTTATAATCCTAACATATCCACTTTCATGATTCATTCCAATCTTCAATTCAACAATGGCACTAATGTCACATTTATGACCCATTTCATATATCCTTTGTAATTCAAGTGTTTCAACTTAATAATACCTTAAACATCATGAAAATACCATAAACATACCTTAGATGATGGAGGAACAAGCCTTGGATGATAATACACCTTTTTCTCCAAAACCCTATTTCACCCTTTCTTGGATTTTCTTGGTTTAGATGACTTTAGTGAGGTTTTATAAGCTTGCTTCACTTCCAATCTTGTGTTTGATCTTTGATTCTCTTGGTTTTCTTATGGATGAGAAATATGGAAGGTTCTAGAGGTCTTGAGAAGTTGAAGACGTTGATGGAAATGAATAAAATGAAGTGGGATCACATTTATAAACTTGGAACATTTCAGCCCGTCGGGAGTTCCACGGAGGCCGTTCCACGGTCCGTGGAACCAAGGCCGGCGTGGAACTGGTCGTGGTTCATGACCAGCCAGCTGCCTTCTGTTGGCAGTTCCACGGACCCATCCACGGTCCGTGGAATATTATATGGGCCGTGGAAGTGGTCGTGGAAATCACTGCTTCACCAAAGTTGTTCCCGTCGTTTCGTTTGATCTCCAATCCTCATGGAACCTTCTTAACACTTGTTTATCACTTCGCTAGCAATCTACGAAATGTCATAACTCTTCTCCAAGACATCCTTAAGACATCATTAGTTCAATACTCGTAATTTGCCCAACACACTTAACTTATAATCCGCTTTTCTTAACAACTTCCTTTCCTTAGCTCGAATGTCTTTCAAATCTTATTTAGAATCATCACATGGTAGTTTTTACTTATGAAAAAATCGTATATTTCATATTCCTCATTAGCCTATTCACTGTGCATCAACGGAAAATTTTTTCGAGGTGTAACAATTATTATTCAATTCATTGAGTTTTTGAGAGAGAAATTCAAAGACATAAAAGAAATAGTGAAGAGGAAATAGGATCTCCCTGTCGTAGTCCTCTTTCTGATTTAAAGAAAGTCTGTCTTGTACCATTGACTAGAAGAGAATACCAATTGCTTGAGACATGTCTGTGAATCATATCTATCCACATTTCACAGAAACCCATTCTTCTCATAAGAATACATAGGTATGGCCACGAAACCCTGTCATAAGCCTTTGCCATATCTAATTTTAGAGCAATATTGCCCTTGTAATGTTGATGTCATTGATGATCTCTTGAGCTAGAAGGATATTCTCTGTTATGGATTGTTACATCCCGTAACTTATGCATTCGGATATTTCGAGGAAGTCGTGGCGAGTTAAGGGCAAGACCACTTTCAAGAGTTATTTCGATGTACAAGTTGTTATGAATATTATCTATGGATATTAGTAGTACGGAAATATTGAGAAAGGCTAAGGGCAAAAAGGAAAATTTGGGGTTAAAGGTTAATTTTGGAAGACTTGGAATTCATGAAATAATAGGCCAAGTGGGCCCATATGGAATCTTAATAAATAAGTCAAAATATGACTTATGGAACACATTTTGTCATCTTTTATACTTGGGAATTTCAAGAAGTTTCAAGAAAAAGGAGAGAAGACCCCATGTGTCCATAACTTTTATTTGAGGGACTTAAAAATAAATAAGGAGGAATGGTGGGAAAAAGAAGGATAAATAGGATATATTTCTCATATTCCCTTAGAGAGTTCAAGACAATTTGAAAAAAAGAAGAGAAGAGAAACATGAGGGCCTATTCGGCTATGTTGGGTGGAGGAAAAATCTTGGGAAAAATTTGTTCAAAAATTATTTTCTACTAATCGGAAGGTCCCTAGGAAGGTGAAGTAGCCATTGGAGCAAGAAAAGCAACTATTCTTGCAAGCTACAAGTTCAAGTCAAGAAAGAAGATAATTGGAAAAGGGTAAGAATTCATCTTCCTTTTTATGTTATGAAGGTTTTGTTTATGTTATGGAATGTAGAAATGAGTAGAAAGTATGGAAATATGGAAGTTTACATGTTGGGTGTGCATGTGTGCATGTAGCCGTGTGTGTGTAATGTTGTATAGATGAGATGAGTTGAATTGTATGTAAGTGTTCTAGTTGTGGTCATGATAGACTTTATATTGGAGATGAAAGTTGAATGAAATTGGTTGGATTTGGAAATATAGAGTATGGCCGTGTGATGTATGGGAATAGACTAATTTTGTTGAATATGTTAGTTGTGTTGTGACGATCCTTATAATGTAAATGAAGATGAAATGGGTTGAGTTGACATGGAAATTGGTTGTAGGAAATTATGTCATCATAATGTGGTTTTATGATACTATGAAAATGAGGTTGTTAAGATGTGGATTGTTGTTGTGAATTATGAATTTGTAAGTAGAAAATGTGTTGTGATGGTTTTGTTGCATAAGTAGGAACTTTGGATGGAATATGGAATTTGTTGTATATTGGATATATGGCTTGGAATATTCTTGGCCTATGTTTGAATAATCCTAAATTAGTATATGGACATGAAAATATTGATATTGATTTGTAAGTGCAAGGTTGGATTGGAAGTTGTTGCATTATTTGGAAAGGAGACTATTTATGTTATAATGCGTTTTAATTCGATTGTTGTTGTTGTTGACGTTGTTATTGGGTTGGTTGTTGCTGTTATGGCCGAGTCAAATTCTCGGGGCGTTGTATTTACGTGGGGAGGTCTTTGCCGAAATTCCGGTAGACAAGTATTAATTCAAGATTGGAATTTTAAGCCTTATGAATAGTAATTGGTAAATGTGACCATTTGCGAGGTTACGGGCGAAACGGGACTTGAGCTTAAGCGAGCGTAAGACGCCGAAAGGTATGTGAAGCTATCCCTCTCCTTCTTTTGGCATGCCCTAGGTATACTAGGCTTGAATTTGAGCCTCGGGGTTATTGTTCATCGAAAGTCGATTATGAAATTGAGCACTATTCATTCAGTGCGATTGAACTAGAATCTTTATATTTTGTTGGAAAATGTTTAAACGTCCGTAACTTGCAGGAATGTGATCGAATTGCCTTGAAACTTCATAGATGACTCCATTAAGATATTTATATTTACTCCATTAAGTGATATTTTATTATTTAAACTTTTCAAAACCACTCCGAAGGGGTGTGATATACTATTTTCTAAAGCTTTTCTTAAAACCACCCCGAAGGGGTGTGATATATTATTTTCTAAGGCTTTTCTAAAACCACTCCGAAGGGGGTGCGTACAAAACCACTCCGAAGGGAGTGTGATATTTTATAAAACTTTTTAAAAACCACTCCGAAGGGGGTGCGATATTTTATTATTATTATTACTAATATTAATATGCCCGAAGGGCTAGGATTAGTATTATGTCGCGAGTGGCATGCCCGATGGGGCCGGGGTAGCCGTATGCCGCGAGTGACATGCCCGAAGGGGCTAGGATTATGTCGGGGCCGGCATGTCCGACGGGGCCGGGATAGACGTATGTTGGACCGGCATGCCCGAAGGGGCCATCATTTTACGTCGGGGCCGGCGTCCCGGGGGCCGGGATAGACGTATGTTTCGGGACCGGCACACCCGAAGGGGATTGTTATTATTATTATTACTATTATTATTATTATTAGTATTATTATTATTATTATTATTATTATTATTATTATTATCGTCATTATCATTATGCCGGAAGCGGCAATGCCCGAAGGGGCCATCATTACTATTTGCGCGGTGCGCGGCCGTCCGAAGGGACTATTTTATTTAAATATCTAATTCATGTCGGGTGACCTAAACTTGCTTTTTGTCGTATTTTTTTCGATTTACGCTTTAGTAATGCTTTACATACTCGGTACATATTCCGTCGACCCTCCTTCTTCGGGGGGGTGCGTTTCATGCCACGCGGTACACCCAGATGAAGAGAAGACTTGCTAGAAGTTGTCCCTGCGGGATTGGCGAGCTCCACCTCAGTTCGGAGTGTTGCCGAGTCAAAGTGTTCGTGTCATGGTTTTTAGCACATGTTAGAGACTTTGCAGACAGTGTCCTGTGGATAGTGCGCCGGGAAGTGCGAATAGATTGTTAATGTTAAAAGAGTTTGTATTTCCAGATAATGATTGTTGTTTGAAAAGTTTCATGTTTTCTTAAAAAAAATTTCGAAATGGCAGGTTTTATTATGCGAATGTTTAAGGGTTCGCTCGACTCTGAGGAGAGTCGGGTGCCCATCACACCCTAGTGAGGTCGGGGTGTGACAAAGTGGTATCGAGAGCGAGTCTGTCCTAGGGGTCGTTGTGCAAAGTCGTGTCCGATAGAGTCTTGTTTATAGTGTGTTGCGCGCCACACTTATAAACAAGGAGGCTACGGGCATCTAGGGATCGTTGACCTTCTTTCATATCTAAGAATTGTTGACCTTCTTTCATATTTAAGATCGTGCGATAGAGCCCGGTCATAGGGTATGAAGTCCCTTGTACTAACTTTCTATTTCGGCTAAAGGACGACGTCGACAAAAAGAAAGCGACCTATGACATCAACCGTTACAAAGTACAATGGTAAACAACGGCGCGGACGAGGCATGTTGGATGAGGTAAGAACATTGAAGTATTATGGAAATGTAAGTCGGGAGAATGGAAGTGAAGGTGAACATTAAGAATCAAAAAGGGCAAGACAGTAATTGCAAGAGAAAAGACGTGTTGCGAACACGCTTCGGAATCTGTGAAACCTTGACTGGCTCCAGATTATATAATAAAGGTTATGTGTGGAAGTGGACGTGATTATACCAGTATTAGGGGACCAGAATCCGCCGAAGTTGCGAGGTTAAGCGTGCTCAGGGAGGAGCAATTTCATGATGGGTGACCCCACAGGAAGTATGCCAAATTTTCGCAAATATTGATCCAAGAGACAATGAGAAATTAGAATGTACAAGATGGTTGGAGGCTGTAAAATGAGCCACCCAGCACGCGACAGGCGAGATTAGAGAAGAGACAGAAAGTACGCTATGGCTCTAGAATCAAGATAGGCTTGAACTACGTTTGGAAGCATTTTGTGGATTAGTTAATAATGACTATGTATGTACATATGAATGCGTATGACGCCTCATTGTGATTAAATTAGTGAACACGTGTATCCCAACGTGAGGACTGTTGGCGTGTAAGGAGCCCCTTAAAGGGGGGGGAGAATATATCATGTCGGACTTAACGAGAATGAGTATGAAGAAAAAGGACGACTATAAGAAGGGATCCTCCCGGAGTATCATACCACCCCAGGAGATCAGTTGAACATTCGAGGACGAATGTTCTAAAGGGGGGGAGGATGTTACATCCCGTAACTTATGCATTCGGATATTTCGAGGAAGTCGTGGCGAGTTAAGGGCAAGACCACTTTCAAGAGTTATTTCGATGTACAAGTTGTTATGAATATTATCTATGGATATTAGTAGTACGGAAATATTGAGAAAGGCTAAGGGCAAAAAGGAAAATTTGGGGTTAAAGGTTAATTTTGGAAGACTTGGAATTCATGAAATAATAGGCCAAGTGGGCCCATATGGAATCTTAATAAATAAGTCAAAATATGACTTATGGAACACATTTTTGTCATCTTTTATACTTGGGAATTTCAAGAAGTTTCAAGAAAAAGGAGAAGACCCCATGTGTCCATAACTTTTATTTGAGGGACTTAAAAATAAATAAGGAGGAATGGTGGGAAAAAGAAGGATAAATAGGATATATTTCTCATATTCCCTTAGAGAGTTCAAGACAATTTGAAAAAAAAGAAGAGAAGAAAAAAAATGAGGGCCTATTCGGCCATGTTTGGTGGAGGAAAAATCTTGGGAAAAATTTGTTCAAAAATTATTTTCTACTAATCGGAAGGTCCCTAGGAAGGTGAAGTAGCCATTGGAGCAAGAAAAGCAACTATTCTTGCAAGCTACAAGTTCAAGTCAAGAAAGAAGATAATTGGAAAAGGGTAAGAATTCATCTTCCTTTTTATGTTATGAAGGTTTTGTTTATGTTATGGAATGTAGAAATGAGTAGAAAGTATGGAAATATGGAAGTTTACATGTTGGGTGTGCATGTGTGCATGTAGCCGTGTGTGTGTAATGTTGTATAGATGAGATGAGTTGAATTGTATGTAAGTGTTCTAGTTGTGGTCATGATAGACTTTATATTGGAGATGAAAGTTGAATGAAATTGGTTGGATTTGGAAATATAGAGTATGGCCGTGTGATGTATGGGAATAGACTAATTTTTGTTGAATATGTTAGTTGTGTTGTGACGATCCTTATAATGTAAATGAAGATGAAATGGGTTGAGTTGACATGGAAATTGGTTGTAGGAAATTATGTCATCATAATGTGGTTTTATGATACTATGAAAATGAGGTTGTTAAGATGTGGATTGTTGTTGTGAATTATGAATTTGTAAGTAGAAAATGTGTTGTGATGGTTTTGTTGCATAAGTAGGAACTTTGGATGGAATATGGAATTTGTTGTATATTGGATATATGGCTTGGAATATTCTTGGCCTATGTTTGAATAATCCTAAATTAGTATATGGACATGAAAATATTGATATTGATTTGTAAGTGCAAGGTTGGATTGGAAGTTGTTGCATTATTTGGAAAGGAGACTATTTATGTTATAATGCGTTTTAATTCGATTGTTGTTGTTGTTGACGTTGTTATTGGGTTGGTTGTTGCTGTTATGGCCGAGTCAAATTCTCGGGGCGTTGTATTTACAGGGGAGGTGCTGCCGAAATTCCGGTAGACAAGTATTAATTCAAGATTGGAATTTTAAGCCTTATGAATAGTAATTGGTAAATGTGACCATTTGCAGATTCTGGGCGAAACGGGACTTGAGCTTAGCGAGCGTAAGACGCCGTGAAAGGTATGTGAAGCTATCCCTCTCCTTCTTTTGGCATGCCCTAGGTATACTAGGCTTGAATTTGAGCCTCGGGGTTATTCGTTCATCGAAAGTCGATTATGAAATTGAGCACTATTCATTCGGTGCGATTGAACTAGAATCTTTATATTTTGTTGGAAAATGTTTAAACGTCCTATAACTTGCATAATGTGATCGAATTGCCTTGAAACTTCATAGATGACTCCATTAAGTGATATTTATAAAACCTTTCAAAACCACTCCGAAGGGAGTTATATTTACTTGTTTACACTTTCAAAACCACTCCGGAAGGGGTGTGATATTATTTTCTAAAACTTTTCTAAAACCACTCAGAAGGGCGTGATATATTATTTTCTAAGGTTTTCTAAAACCACTCCGAAGGGGGTGCGTACAAAACCACTCCGAAGGGAGTGTGATATTTTATAAAACTTTTTAAAAACCACTCCGAAGGGGTGCGATATTTTATTATTATTATTATTATTACTAATATTAATATGCCGAAGGGCTAGGATTAGTATTATGTCGCGAGTGGCATGCCCGAAGGGGCCGGGGTAGCCGTATGCCGCGAGTGACATGCCCGAAAAGGGGCTTAGGATGTCGGGGCCGGCATGTCCGAAGGGGCCGGGATAGACGTATGTTGGACCGGCATGCCGAAGGAGCCATCATTTTACGTCGGGGCCCGGCATGTCGGGTGGGGCCGGGGATAGACGTATGTTTGGACCGGCACACCCGAAGGGGATTAATATTATTATTATTACTATTATTATTATTATTATTATTATTATTATTATTATTATTATTATTATTATCGTCATTATCATTATGCGGAACGGCGGCCGGGGCCACCATCATTACTTGTTGCTTCTTTAAGCGGCCGTCCGAGGGACTATTTTATTTAAATATCTAATTCATGTCGGGTGACCTAAACTTGCTTTTCTTAAGTGTATTTTTTTTTGATTTACGCTTTAGTAATGCTTTACATACTCGGTACATATTCCGTACGACCCTCCTCTTTCGGGGGCTGCGTTTCATGCCACGCGGGTACACCCGGATGAAGAGAAGACTTGCTAAGTTGTCCCCGCGAGATTGGCGAGCTCCACCTCAGTTCGGAGTGTTGCCGAGTCAAAGTGTTCGTGTCATGGTTTTTAGCATATGTTAGAGACTTTGCAGACAGTGTCCTGTGGATAGTGCGTCGGGAAGTGCGAATAGATTGTAAATGTTAAAAGAGTTTGTATTTCCAGATAATGATTGTTGTTTGAAAAGTTTCATGTTTTCTTAAAAATTTTCGAAATGGCAGGTTTTATTATGCGAATGTTTAAGGGTTCGCTCGACTCTGAGGAGAGTCGGGTGCCCATCACACCCTAGTGAGGTCGGGGTGTGACATGGATCTCCCATTCACAAAGCCACTTTGGTTGTCACTAATAATTTTAGGAAGGATCTTACTAAGCCTTGCATTGAGAATCTTAGCAAGAATTTTACTAGTGACATTACAAAGGCTGATTGGCCTAATGTCTGAAAAACTCTGAGGAGAAGACACTTTCGGGAGCATTACAATGCAAGTATGGGTGATGAATCTTGGTAAATTAGCACCACAAAAGAATGAATGAATAGCCTTGGTGATATCAACCCCTACAATACTCCAAGCTGACTGGAAGAAGTGAGCAGTGAATCCATTAGGGCCTGGGGAGCTATTAGGATCCATGTTCCCCACACATTCTTTGATTTCTTCCTCTGTGGGAAAAGCCACTAGTTCATTGTTATCAACATCAGTCACAATAGCATTAATACTGTTTAGCTCAGAGTAATCAGTATATTCATGCTCTTGGCTAAATAAATTCTTGAAATATCTTACAGCAGCCTCTGAGACTTTTTTAGTCCCTTCCACCCATTGATAATGCTCATTGTGAATTCTGTTGATATTAAGCTTTCTTCTTCTTTCTTTAATGACACTATGAAAGAAGGCCGTATTAGAGTCCCCATCTGTGAACCATTTGACTCTAGCTTTCTGTCTGAGCATAGAGTCCTGATAGTTAAGGTACTGAACATATTGAGCCTTGGACTTGTTTAGCATGGTTCTAGCAATACTTGAATTATTTTCAATCATATTGGCCTCCTGATCAATAATTTCCTTTTCAAGTCTGCGAGCTTCAGAGTAAATGCCTCCAAAAGCCTCTAGACCATATACTGAGTCTAGCAGCAACTTTCTTAAGTTTTTGTTGTAAATTCCACATTGGGTTGCCTTGAAAGTTCTCCTCCCAGCTTCTAACAACTCTATTGAAGTCCTCATGTTTTGTCCAAAAATTGAGAAATTTAAAATACTTGATATGTTCTTCACTGCTCTTCTTGAAGTAGATTAGAAAAGGTGCATGATCAGAACAAGCTCTAACTAAGTGAGAAACTGTTGTGTGGTCAAACATGGTATACCATTCAGCATTATAAACCATTCTATCTAGTCTCTTCCAGATAGTGTTAGGATGCTCCCTGTTGTTGTACCAGGTAAAAACGTTTCCTGTGTAACCAGCATCTTGAAGGCCACATTCATTTTGGCAGTTGATGAAATCAAAGGATTTGTCAATCCTGTAGCTGGTTCCACCTTCTTTCTCTGTAGCATCAGAGATCACATTAAAATCCCCTACAATTACCCAGGGACCAGTCATATCGTTGGCCAGGTTCTCCAAATCACTCCACAAGTCTTTCCTTAGGAGAGTTCTGCACTTAGCATATACAGTGGTCACATGATATTATTGTCATGTGTTAATATAAGTGATTTTGCAAGTAACTTGTTGATAAGTATCACTAATGATATCAATGATGTAATCATTGGACCAAAAGATCCAAATTTTGTTGTTGATATTGGCATGGCAACCTTGCATGCCTAAAAGTCTCATATACTTATCCATGTGTTCAACTTTGACAATAGGTTCTTGAAGAGAGATGGAAGATATGTTGTATTGATTTTTTAGAGTCTTTTGTCTCTCAAAAGCACTGAATGATTTAACACTCCTAATATTCCAGGATAATGTGCAAATCATTTGGAAATTGAGGGGTTAAGACCTTTGCTTGAAGGTCCGTTGTGGTTGGGATTGATCACCCGACTCCTTCCTATTTGATCTTTGCTCACTATTTTAGTATGGCTAAATTTCAGTTCAGCAGTCACCTGTTGGGTAGGAATCGTAGGTACATCCAACTTTTGTTGATCCTCTTCCATCTTTTCAATTTCAATATCCGGGGGATTAGCTTCAGTAGAGGTTTGAGTTTCTTCTACATCTTCCTCAGACTCAGATTCAAAGTGAGCGTATTCATCTTTGCCCTCTCCTTCCTCTTGAGACTGAGCATCTACAAATTCAATATCATTTGTTTCATTGTAGACCTCACCCACCCCAGGATCAAGTGGTTTTTCTGGTAATCTGTTCACAATTCCAAGAATGGAGTCCTCTGGTTTGTTTTCTTTAGGATTCCCATTCTCAGTTCCATGATTCTGTATCATGAGATTGTTATCAAACTGACCATCCAGCTCTGAAACACAAGTCATCTGAAGAGAATTATCAGTTTTGGGTCCCAAAACTAGAACCTCTTGGAGAGCAATTAGCTCAAGTGAAGTATCTTCACCCTTATTGCTAGACTTGCTTGTTGGATTAACTTTTTTCCTTGGCACTTTTCTTTCATAAGGTGGTTTGGATTTCACAAATGAAGAGTTTTTCTGAGTTCTTGTACTCCTCCTGAAAATTAAGGTATTGTCATTGAGAGTGAGTTCTTTTCCTGAATTAGTAGCCTCCATTTTTTGGTTCTCAAGAGTAAACTCAGTGAGCATTTCTTGGTTCTAACTTTCTTGGTTCTCAACATTGTTCCTCGTTGGCATTTCATGTGTTTGTTGTGTTTGCTTCTCAATACTTATCCCTGTATCCATAGCAGTTGTGTTGTCTTCCTTCTCTTCTTGATTCTCATTTTGCCCCCGTTGAGTTTCAAATTTGTTGTTGATTTGAATACTATTTGTACCAGCCTATTGAGAAACTAGAGAATTTTTTCTTTACTTATGCTTGCCTTTGCTTTTCCTACTGTTGTCCACCCTTAATCACCTTCAGATTTTCCATTTTTCATATTATTGGTATGAGAGTTGACAGTGTTGATGATAAGAGCATCAGAATTGTCATCACCTTGCATCGTATTGAGGGAGGTCGAGTCTTTGTTATTACCCTTGTCCTCCGACTTTCCAGAATTCACAACTGTGATTAGCATTTTGACATTCTTCCTTAATTCAGGGTGAAGGATTCTACATTTGTTCTCACAATGACCTTGGATTTTGCAATGGTTACAATATTCAGGGATAGTTTCATATTTGATTCTCTGAGGAATGATCACTTCCTTACCAGTGGAATCATTTGTTTTGATCATAACTTCATGACGAAGAGGCCTAGTCAAGTCAATTTCTACCTTCACCTTAGCAGTGGTGGGTCGGGTCTTTGACAATGTCGCCTTATCAGTGATAATGAGAGCACCTATGGGATCGACAATTCTTCTCAAGGCATCCCATTCAAAGTAGTGCCATGGAAATTCTGGCAAGGTAATCCAAACCATGGCAAGAGAAGTTTCTTTGTCGAGTTTAAAATCGGTGGTCCACTTTTGAAGTCTCATTTGCATACCACAAATAGGATTTTCTTCGCTACCATAAACATTCCTATGATCTTCATCCAATTCAAAATCGATGAAAATATGGTGCATGTTATACGCTCCAATTTGAACAGTACCTTTAGTTTTAATGATTCGATTGAATTCAGAACGAATGCGATCGATAGAAGGTCTGATTTGAGGAAACTTCCCGATAACAGTCAATCGGTCTCCGCAAGTTTGTCATGTTCTTCCTTTATAAAGCTTACTACCGTTTTTCCTCCAACAAATTCATATGGTCTGTGAGTTAGCTTGATCTTTCTCTTGAAATTATTGTTTGGTTTTTCCATAATATTCAGAAAATTCAGAGGGGTTGTTGGGTTTGCTAAATTTGAGGCATTTTCTTTTTGATTTGCAATGACAGTGGTAATATTGAAAGAGGCATTATTTGGTACAGTAGGAAGTCGGTGAAGAGGGGGAAAAGCTTGAGCTAGAGATAGAGGTGGGTCAGGGGGTGATGGGGTTGGTGGTCTAGGTGGGACGCCGGTGAAGATCGGTCTCATCTCCGGTCGGAGATGACCGTTTGGTCACAGCAGGTTAACGTTGGAAAAAGAGTACCCAAAAGATAGAGAGAAGCAAGACTTTCTCTCTCTTACTTTTTTCACATATTAGATTTGAAGCTCCATACCCACGAAACAAGACGATAAGGGGTGCAAAGAAAGATAGTGCATGTACGTGTAATGTGATAGAGGAAAAGACTAAAGTGATCCCTTATCTATGGTTTTAGAGGCAAGGCTATCCCCTTTTGCTTCCCATAAAGCACTAATGATTCTCCATGTTTGAAATATTGGTACACTTTAGTCCCCGGTTTAACCTCTCTTTATTTTTAGAAAATTTTCAAAAATATACAGCCTAATAAAACACATTGTATCCGCATAGCCATACTTTTAGTTTACACTCACATAGCCAATGTATGATGTAACGATCTGTTTTGTCATTTTGAGATTTTTGACCATTTTCCCCGAAATATCCTTTCCATAGCTCTATTGTGGTATTATGACTTGTGGGATGAGTGACGCGATTCTCAAGGCAATCGGGTAAGTATCGGATCAAATTTAGCAAAATCGAAAGTTCTTAAGTTAAAAAATGAGAAAGTTTGACCAACGTCAATATCATGTCAAGACGACCCCGTTTCGATGTTTCAAGTGCGCGAGTGGTTTGTATCCTGTTTTATGACTCAAATGGACATTTGGGCTATGTCCAGAGGATACCGGCTGAGTTTCGGGTGTTGAAATAAGGATTTGCTCATAGCTGAATGTTGTTGGTTTGCTGGTCTATGGTGCAAGCAAAACCCTTCTTCACTTTCATGGGCAGACCATCGCGATCGCGGGGAAGAATGCGGAGGGAGCTTCGCATTCGTGGTGGGTTGGATAGGTTCGCGAAGAGGAACTTTGCTTGGGCCGGGTTGAGGTCTCTTCGTCGTGATCGCGGTGGACATGTTGCGTTCGTGATGAGTGGTCGGGTCAGGGTTGCGATCGCAAAGTAGGATTGCGATTTGGACAGTTTTAATTCCCAAATCTGAAAGTCATTTCCCATTTTCATATTTTGAGTTCTAGAGTTCGGTTTAAGGTGATTTCAAAGGCTACTTGCACGATAAGCTCGGTGGTAATATTCTAACTCTCATTTAATGTTTCTTCTTGATTCCTTCCATTAATTTGGGGTTAAATCCATGATTTGGGTTGGGGAAACTTGGGGGTTTAGCCCTAAGATTATGATAATAAATTTCTTGAAATTGGAATTCGATTAGTGGATAGTTTTGGATGATTTTCTAGATTTAGAATTAATTAAGTCATTGGGTAAACCGATTTTTTAATAAAATTTCAGTTTTGCTCTTGGGGCTCGGGTTTGGCTTTTTGGGTGACTTTTTGGGCCAGGAATATAGGTATATCAATATGGGTGTCTATGGACTCGTTATCTTACGTACGACGCGTATTTGATAGATTGTGAAAGATCCGAGGCTTTGAGGAAAGGAAAAGCAATTTCTTAAGATTTGTGGCATGTTTACTCAAGACTTCTGACTTCGTTTGAGGGACGTCGTTGATAAAGATAATAAAATAAGCTCAATAATAAGCGGTAAGGGCGTAATAGGGGGTCCCGTATCCGTGATTTGATGGACATTGGTATGAGCACCGGTGTGATGATATGGGTAGTAGTGTACTGTGTAGTTATGGGTCGTTACCCAAGAATGCCAAAGTATGTAGGCATTTGCTGTTATGTGCTACTTTTTTTTTTTTATATTTGATAGTTGATTGTGTTTGGCATTTTAAGGAACCTCGTACACTCATGATAAACATGTTGATAAACTTACTTAAACTTGTTAGGCTATCAAATCAGACTTGTTGATGAGCTTACTTGGGCACGACGACTATTAAGTCTGGGTTATTGAGATGTTCATTCTCTTATGTGTTATATCATGTATATGCATTGTTTAGGCTTTATATGATTTGTGTGATCGGAATTTCAAGGTAAGTGACAAATTGCAGGCCTAAAAGGTCGGTTGAAGGATATTTTTCCCTCATAAGGTCGGATGCATGGTATTTTGGCCTCATAAGGTCGGTTGCATGATATTTTGTCCTTTTAAGGTCGGTTGCATGGTATTTGACCTCTTAAGGTTGGGAGCATGATATTGGCCTTTTAAGGTCTAGGCTCGATATGATCCGTAGGATATGATATTCCATGGGTCACCTCTCCCGCACAGTACCATGGAGTTGCGTGTGTGTACGAAGCATACTGCATTACATTACATTTCATTACTCATTCCTTGATTGATTACATGATTGGCTGTTTATCTGATTCTTTGATTATTTGAGTACATGGCTTATTTGGTACTTTTACATTCAGTACTTGATTAATAGTTCAGTTATGAGTTAAGGCAACCGGTAAGGTAAAAAGAGAAACTTTTTTATTACTTCGTCAATACTTCTTTTGTTGTCAATCTATGAGACATATTGAGTACACCTGCTTTCCGTACTCATACTGCATAGTCAGGAGATTGTGGTGAGCTACTTGGCTATCCCATAACACCCTTCTCCCTCTATCCTTTTATCATTCCATCTTTCCTTTTGTATTTAGACAGTGTACTAGTGGATTCAGCAGCCGCAACTCACAATGGAGAGTCTTCATCATCTACACACTACACCTACACACCTAATAGCCGCACATCTAGACCTAGAAGATAAAAGAACCTTAAGCAGCGGCCACACCATTTTCATTCCAATAGATCACGTACAAGGCAAAGATGGAGGAAGCACTCACGTTTAATCCTATCACCTGAAACATAAGATCACTTACACCTCTACATACATATCCCAAAACCACCATTATATAACTTTCTTTCAGTCCAAAAACCTCATTAAAACCAGCTCACTAAGCCACCCATTACCAGTGCAAACCCAGTTTTCCTTTCCGGTGAGGTTCGGCTTCTGCGGGCGTAGATTCTGTTATGTCGAGGCTCTCATGTAGTAGCAGTTTCGGTCCAAGTTCAAAGCAATAAAAGGTAGAAAAGAAAAGCTTGTTCAATTAAAGATCCAGTCTTTAAACTCTTTTTGTTATTATTATTTTATTTATCCATCGTGTTGTTGTGTCATGTTTGCCTGAAAACTGTTTATTGAATTAATCGTATGCATATCCGTTTGAGACTCTCCGCATGTTTGTTTAGATGACAATCCCACTGATTTCACGTCCAATCTTTTATGTAAATCCTTGTTATCATTTGTTTCTCTTTAAAGGCCTGCATCATATAATTGTTGTTGTCCTTATAGCATAATATGGGCATGCCGTGATAAATGTTATTACACTTATGCAGCTTGCAATTTTGGTTTATTAATTCTTCATTACCAATAAACAATCTTGGCCTTTATGGTTTTTAGCTTCACTGGCTTTTTGGGCTTATTATTGAAGTTTTAATTGAGTGTTGGTACCACTACTATCTTGATTTGTATGGTAATTGTTTCTGGTGAATACAATATAATTTAGTCTTTTGTTTAAACTTGATTTACAATCAAATGTCCACTACAATAGGCTATTAAGTAAATGACCGTGAGATTTCACACTTAAGATTTGGATTTGATATAAAAAAGAGAACTTGGGGTTGAAATACTTTTATTTTTTACTCGTGTTTTATTCTCAGATCATTAGGGAGCATGCTTAGGATGGAAAATTTATTAAATAGACAAATATTAGGGTTCGTTCAGCGCTAGAAAATTGTGGGCGCGATTTGAAAACATTAACCATGTGTTCGGTTACGATCCTTGATCTCTATTTAGTTAACTTTAATTGTCATGTGTGCAGTTACGCTCCTTGACTTTCTAGTAAAATGTGTTGGCCATTTGTGCGGTTACGTTTCCTTGGCTAGTGCAAATCAATATTCAAAAAAAAAAAAAAAGTCTCGTGTGAGGTTATTCTCCTTGATTTTCTAATAAAATGTGTTGGCCATGTGTGCGGTTATGTATCTTGGCTAGCGCAAATCAATATTCCAAAAGAGTGTTGTGTGGGGTTACCTTCCTTGACTTAATTCTTTAACTAAAAATTGTGAGAAGAGTGCAATCAAATTGAAGTTTAACCATGTGTGCGGATACGCTCCTTGGTCAACTCTTAATAATCCAAAAAAGGCTTTGTGTGCGGTTACACTCCAAGGCCGAAAATATAAGTCACAATTTCTAAGCGAATAAATTGGGCAAGCTTTTAAAACAAGTATATTTATCCTAGATTAATTTAAGTCGAATATTTAGTCAATAAAAGCGATTGCGCTAGAACCGGGGGACTCGGGGCATGCCTAATATCTTCTCCCCGGTCAACAGAATTCCTTACCCGATCTTTTGTTTTCGCGGACCAATAATAATAAGAGTCATTTTCTTTTGATTAGGGATTCGTGTCACGCCCCGAACCATGGCTTGGGCGCGACACGGCACTCGGTGCCTGACTGTCTATGACCGAGCGAACCCATGGCTGCTGAATCTAACAGTTGTATCATAGAAGCATGCAAGTTATAACATGAAGCAAGAGAATACTCTAACTCAATATAATAGTGAATGCAGAAATAAATGTTGTGAGGCGAAACCAACATAACTGACTAAAGTTTGTGTTTATGAAACCTCTATGATCAAAATACTGAAAGAATAACTGGGTCAGGACAATACCCTGACATGCCTCAAATACTAATGAACTAACTAATACTCGAAAAATTGGAAATAGATGGGAAGCCCTGGATGAGAGGGGCTCACCAACTAGCTGATGTATCAAAGCGCTGGAAGCTAAGCGACTGTTGTATCCTCCTGAAAGTCAGACTCTGCACCGTGAAGTGCAGGCCCATGCATAAGGAAGTTAGTACATTTGAATTGTACAAGTATGATAAGCAACTGAAGCAATAATAAGGGATATGAACAATAAAGCATACTGAAAAATGAATGCTGATATCATGAGCTGATCTGTATAGAAACCACCTGTGCAATATCATGTAACTATAGCCTCAGGCCCAATAAATAATGAGATCTCAAAGCTATGGCCTCAGGCTCAAAATAATTACATATGCATATGAATCATAACTATGGCCTTAGGCCCAATCAAATATGAAGCAACAGGTGTAAAACTGACTACTGGCTCTGTAACCCGACTGATGACTTAGACTGCATTTTGAGACTCGTAGATTTAATTACAAGTCTTTTAGAAGCTAGGGCCCACAACATGCATAACAAGTATGAACATAATCAAAAAACTGAGCTCTAACCCTAGGTTATGAAAATCAAGAACTAGGACAAAATCATGAACTGGCTGGATTCCTGAGAATTATGATAATTGAGGTATGAGGATGATTAAACAATGTTCCTCATGTAGATAGTATGCTCAACATACCTGGAATTGCTCTCAAACTTGAATAATAATCAGGTCTTGGAAAAGAATTCCAAGGTTTTGCTCTTTATGCTCTTTAGTTGGGTTTTCTTGAAAACCCTATGTTAAGAACATGGTTTCATGATTAGATTAAGAGCATATATAATAGAATTGCTTTGGAAGAGTTTGGAATGACGTACCTTGTTGTTTTGGATTGTTGGGAAAAGAGCACTTCGTTTCTAGGGCTTGGAATTATGAAAAACAAAATAAAATAACTGAAGGCTGGTATTTATAGGTTCTGGTGCGGGCTGGGAAATACGGGCCAAAATACGATCCGTAAACTGATTTACGGTCCATAAACCTGGACCGTATTTTAACATGCTTCAAACGAAAATACTGCTTTAAGTTTCCTTCTTAAATACGATCCCACTTTATGGGCCGTATTTCAAAATACGGTCCGTATTTAACAATATAAAATTCCACATGCCAAATTCCAGAATGCACAGTGATTTGGGGTATCACTTTACGACTTGAAATACGGGTCGTATACTGGTTTACGGTCCTTATTCTGGGGCGTAAATCCCCATCTGACAGCTGAAGAGAAATTTCCAATTCTCATATTCTTTATCTGGTTTTCTAAGTCTGGGATCATGGTTAAGGCTTAAGTTAAAGGTCTAAAGTGTTACAATTCACAAGGTGACTCGGAACACGAAAGCTCAATTCCAAGTGGTAACTCTGCAAATTAAATAATCATTTCTCAAAAACGTCACTTTAATTGGAAAACCTCTTTTAATATTAAAACTTGTGTCCTTCGAGGCACGAAAAAAGGTTGTGACAGACTATTTGAATTCTAAACTTTATTGTTTCATTCTCACATATGGTAAGGACTCATTCGTCTGTGGTTGCAGATCAGGAGTCTGCTCTTGCACTCGTACCTGCTATTAGGGTTGTTGCTCGAGGAGGAGACAGGGTTGTTGCATGAGGACGACGAGATTGTTTTTTTAGCGATAGAAATATTTTAAACCATGAATATAACTACTTAAATCTTCATATTAGTAAATAAAGTTTTTTACAACAAGATCCAAGATAATGTATTACAAACACATGGTTAACATCTTATTAACTTGAATTAATCCTGCCCAACATAAGTAATAACTTTACTATTAGATGTTTGTTGTAAACTTAAATGCTTTATCGTATAAAAATACTCTACTATAAATAATAAGTAAGGAAAAAAGGGTCACACTTATTTTTTGCATGTATTTGTCTATACATTAATTCTATGAAAAAAGTTTAAGGTCTCTCATTAAAACTCTATGACAAACATACTAGGTTTTAAGTTCTAAACAGCTGGTCAGAAGGAAGGTATACTATCTGGCTCACTTCTCTAAATGGGAAGATGATTTTCGATCCCCTAACTCTCCCAATGATGGTCATAGTGGTGGCATTGGACCAAACGTAAGCAGAAAGGGGCACATAGCAAGATGAAAACGCCTCGGCATAGCTCCTTATCCATGTGGTCAATAGTCACCTCACCAAACTGCCAATTAAAAAAAGAAAAGGTGAATTCATTCAATTATATCTAATATTAGAGAAGAGTTAGAAATTACCAATATTACTAGGCTAGACATTCAACTATATAGTCATCAAAGAATGCTACTTACGATAGTCGTGACAACGATCAAGTGGTTTGGTCTGTCGATGAGTACAAGACGGTTGCATCGAATGTGGCATACCCCTCCCCAGTCAATGTGACACTAATTGCAACAAGAGAATGTAGATATATTGTTCAAAAACATATACTCATTGTGAGATTCACCCATCTCTAATACTGGGCATCTGTGCATCATTTATTCCACTTCTTGACCATAACCAGGTGAATTATGTTTTAAATGCAATTGTGATGATTGCATGCTATTCAGGGTTCAACCAAGACGATGCTCTCATTCTGAATCAGTCCTCAATTGATCGTGGACTCTTCTGATCACTACCATACCATTGTTATGAGGATACATAAAAGAAGATGGGGTGACTGGTGAAAGAGGAGTTTGGACATCCTAATAGATCTGACATAAAGGGTATGAATCGTGGTTGTTATGACTAATTAGAAGAAGATGGTTTCCCTCCTCCAGGAACTAGATTTTCTGGTGAGGATGTGATCATTAGAAAGACAATTCCCTATGAAGGGAAGCTAGTTGTAATACTAGGCGTAATGGTAGTAGTAGTACACACCACAGTGAAACTAGAAGAGTAGATCAGGATCTGGCAACAGTAAATGCTAGTGGGCTTGATTAAGAAGGGGAAGCCACCTATTCTTCTAGGTCTGATTGCAGTAGTAATGCACCAAATAAAACTAGTAGAATGGATCAGGATCTAACAACAACAAATGCTAGTTATTACAAAAGCACAAAGCTTCTTAGCGAAATGTCGTTCGCCTTTTTACTCGTTAAAAGTTAATTTCACACTAGATAAAATAATTATTTTATTATTCTCCTAATATTTAATTATAAATACCTAATTATTTCCCTAAAATTTAGGACTTCTTTCTATACATGTTTAGGGGTCTTTTTTTAGCCCACTTTCATTTGTCTAAGATTTAGAGTCCTTTTAAATATTACTTTAAGTTTGCATTTCTTTTAGCAACATTGGGTAGCATACAAAGGAAAAGAAAAAACCAACAATTAGTGTAATTTAGTTTTAGAAAACCAAACTATTAATGCCACGGTAGGAGTCTTTAACCGCAGTGTCCGTAGATTAATATCTCAATATTTTATTTTTTAGAATTTTAAAACCAAATCACTCAAAATAAGGAGTAGTGACACTTTTATTAAGGAAGTCAATATTCCACATTTTTTATGACAAATTTTAGAGAGCGTAACGTTTCCGGAGTATGTATTAGTTGATTTATGTTAAGCACGAAGCCCCTTAGCATAATGTCGTTGTCTTTTACTCTTTACAATTTGATTTCACACTCGATAAATAGTGATTTTATTATTCTCCGAAATTTAGAAATAAACATTTAAAGTATTTTTCTAAAGTTTTGGACCTTTCCATACCTGTTTTTCGCCCACTTTCGTTTGTTTAAGATTTAGGAGTCCTTTTTAATATTACTTTAAATTTGGATCTCTTTTACTAAAATTGGGTAGCATGCAAAGGAAAGGAAAAGGCCGACAATTAATGTCATTTAGGTTTAGAAAAAACCCAACTATTAATGTCACGGTAGTATTCTTTAAATACCGTGTCTGTAGATTAATATCTCAATATTTTATTTTCTAGAATTTTTAGAACCAAATTATTTAGAATAAGGAGGAACAACACTTTTGTTAAGGAAGTTAGTATTCCACATTCTTTGTGATAAATGTTAGACAGCGTGACGTTTGCCGAGTATATATGACAGTCTAAATTATGTCTACATTTTTTTTTATTTTAACCCAAAATATTTATATTATATAATTATTTACCCCTTAAAAAGGTAACAATTGAATTTGTACGTGGTTTAAAAGATACATGGTTTGATCAGTTGTTAACGTAATGAAACAAGAAATAATAATCGATCGAATCAAACAAACAAAGAGAATGATAGCCTGTATTGGAGTATATCTTTGCTGGTTTATTGGTCCGATCCAGCGTGTTGAACAGTGTATCCGAGCCAATTACGAGAGCTTATACTTTTTTGATGGATATTATAAAGCTCAAGTATATGTATGAGTGTTCACAAAAATTGGTTCTAATATGAGGGTTTCATCCCCTTTTTTAGTTACAAGAGTGGGCCTTCTGTTAAACCCTAAAAGCCCAAAATAAACCCTAACTAAAGGCGGCATCCGCAGTAGTTCGCGTAACTGGCGGCGACAAATCCAGCTCGTTACGGATTCTTCGCATAAATCGTTCGGCCTCTCTTCGGTCTCTGATGTCTCTTCGGTTTAACGGGCGAACGACTCTTCGAACATCAATATATCCGAACCACCGAACTCAGTCCAACACCACAGCTGTTGGCGTTACATTTTACTCTGACCCCTCGAGGCACTTTACACCATTTTCACCGTATATAGATAGCCCTTCCATTTCCTAGAGGAAAATATTGACTCCGGGGAATAGGTCTGAACCAAGACGGAATCGACCCTTGGCAGAAACACTGAAGGTCCAACTCTGCCGCCTGAAAAGACATTCGCTCCGCACTCTGCACAATGTTGATGCACTCTGCACGATGCTGATTGCTCATTATTACATTACTAAAGTGATCAATCTGGAGGCCATATGCCATCAAGACTTAAAAATTTTCAACTTCCAACCTTGTAAAGGCAAGTACTTTCTTCATATATAGCCATGCACTTAGTCCCTTTGCACAGCAAAAACCCTAAAGAGAAAAACCCTGTGTCAGGATTTTTAAAACTCCTTTCTGAAAAAACCCTCTTCAACAATGTCTTTTACTCCTTTGCCAACTCAAACTCCTGTTAATCCCTCATTACCATCTCGTTATTCACCATCGTCACCAACGGCGGCCTCTAGTCTTGGTGAAGAACTTGAGTTTCTTGTAGCTGACATTCTTCCTACTGGCTTCAAGTATCAAAATGATTGCAAGGTTTTAAACCATTTTGAATCCGTGGAAAGTTTTGAATCGTTTGTTGATGCTGCCACTATCCCCAAGGTTTGAGGCGATTGCAACTTGGGTGACAATATTGACGTCGTTCAGGTCAGCCGGGGGGCAAGAAACAACCACCATGTCCCAGGTTATTCCTTGGTCTACACATACCCTTTTGCAATTGGCTACTCCTTCCCCATTCCTCAGGTAATAGAGGACTTTTGCCGCCGTTATCAGATTTGTGTCGGGCAAGTCGCTCCGCAAGTTTGGAGATTGGTATACTGCATCAACCTTTTGGCCAACATAGCCGGAGTCTCTTTTACCCTCGATCATCTGATCCATATCTATATTCCAGGAGTTATCCGAGGTGGCTTGGTGCATATGTACCCTCGTGGAGCACGAGGTCTCATCGACCCAGAGGATGATTATGACAGAGGCTGGTTACACCAATTTGTGATGATCCAAACGAACCAACTCCATCATTCTTTATCCGAGCCTTTTCCCGAAGCGTGGAATCTCACTCCGGTTTCAATCGAACCGGAGCTTATAATTAAAATTTTTGATTGGGTCGTCGCTTTGCTGGATGCTTCTCGTCCCTTGACTTGCTCTTGGAGAAGTCTCTCCTCCGAATGGTGGAGAGGGAAGAATCACGGTAAGCTTCTGACCTTCATGTTTATACTCGTAGTGTTTATCCGTTGTGTTCCTTACGTTAAGGCCCTTATTTTTAGGAATTCCAACTAAGAGAATTTCCTCGAAGAAGAAGACTAAAGACAATGCCACCGAAGATACTATTCCTTCGAGCAAAAAATCGAAGCAAAGAAATGTTCCAACCTTCCCGGTTACCTCCACGGGTATTGGCTCTCGGATTAGATCTCGTCGCCTGCTTTCGGGGGCTGGAAGGGAAGTTTTTCGAGGGGACCAAGCTCCAGTGGTCATTCTTGATGACGATAATCCGCCAGTCGAGGTCATTGTTGCCATGCAGAATAGTCCTAGTGGTGGCTCGACTGTGCCAAAGTATGACCCTGAAGCCACTTAGGCGAAGTATGGATCTGCCAAAACGTTCGGGGACACGAATCGAAGTTCTTAACCTTCGGGTCATCGGACTGATTTTTCTCCCGTTTTTAGTTTAAGACCATATGTTTGGCCATATTTTGTACGATTAGTATAACCGAGATTGATGTGTATCTATCATTATATAGAAGTTTACTTGAATAGAAAAGCACACTTTTTCGGATTACGAATGCTTTTATCCGCTTTCAGTTTTATTTGAATCGAATTGGGTTTTTCTTTATGCATGAATTTTTCTTTTTGTCCGAATTTCCATCGAGAAGTGAAACGTCGGTCTCAGTAGAACCTTGTTTTGTAAGTTTTAAAATAGGCAGGAAAACCAAACGTCTTTTCACCTCACGTCCATCTGACTTCAGACACGTGTAACTTCCCGATTGGACGTCCCTTCGATTATTTGATCAATGCATTTCGCCATAATTACTCCTCGCCTATAAATAGTCCGTTTCCCTTCATTTTCACTATTTACAGCCTGAAAAGTCACTCCTCGTTTTCTATCCTTGCCTTGCTTTTCACCTTCATCTGAGACGTCCAAACCTTCGTCGGAATCTTCAAACCTTTTGCTAGAATCTTCAAATCTTCGTCTAAAGCTTCCAAATCTTCAAATATTTCTTCAAATCTTCATAAACTTCCTTCAAATCTTCATAATTTTCTTCAAACCTTCATACATTACCTTTAAATCTTCAAAACTGACAATGAACTCCCAATCTTCTTCTAAAATTGCCTCAAATCTTCAAAAAATTTCTTCCTCTCCTCCTCCGATTATCGAATTTTCTTCAAACCTTCAGGTACCTTTAAATGTTAAAAAAAAATGGCAACGAGCCCCAATCTTCTTCTAAAAATGAGGTTAGTGCTCGGATCGAACCCTTCGAGCCTCAGCCACAAGATATTCTGCCCATACATTTTCATTTTGACACCGAGTTCCACGCGAGACGGCAGTGAAAAAGGCCAACAAGGGGTTCGATGTCCGGCGATACCCCTTATCGATCAAGGCGATGGACCTACCGTGAGTTCGAACCGACTGCGGTTGGTCCCGTCTTTCAGAGATAGTCGTTTTGGGTCCGAATGATGACATCACCTCCTTCGTGGAAGGATATTCACGTGTTTATACCTACCCTTTCATGTTTAAACTTGACCTCACGATCGATCGGGTCATTCTCGACATGTGTCGAACATACAATTTGTGCCTTGCACAAATCGGCCCAAATGTATGGAAGATCATAGCTTGTCTTCATTTTCTGGCGAACAACGTCAATGCAGAATTCACTCTGCATCATTTAATACTGCTATACTGCCCGCGTGTCTTCCGAGGCAGGGTCGTAAAGATTTCTAAATGAGAAAAGCACCCTATCCTCTCCATCGACGATGAAAATAGAGACCGAGGCTGGTAGAGCGTTTTGTCAGGGTTAAGACCGAGGAGATTATCCCAGAGGGGTCCATGCCATTTCTTGAGCAGTGGAACAATACCCGTAAGTATTGTAGAATTTTAATCTCTTCGGGTGCTTTTAACTGTCCATATAATTCTCTTTTATTTCAGTCGTTGCATAGATCCCGAGTGAAATAGACAACTTCCACGATTGGGTGAAGAGCATTGTATTATAGTATCCTCATCAATTGCGCACGTGGAAGGAGCTATCCGATAAGAGGTGGATAGCACAAAATCATGGTAAGTAGATTTCCTTTTTCTCCGTGTTCTCCCCTTTGTTGTTTCTTCTCTAACATTGACATTTTTCTCAGGCTTGGGAAAAGGTTTCGTAACCCTGAGGCCCGAACTGACCAATGCCCCTACCACACCAAGTTTGGAATTTGACCCGTCGGGCTCATCGCTATTTATTGCCGAGACGGAAGAGAAGAAAAAAAGGGTCTCGTCGTTCAGGCCCCCGAAGTCATCTTTGGTGAGCCGAAAAAGAAGAAAGAACTCCAAAGGTAATGGCGGTGCTTCAGGAATGCGGGGTCTGAGGGACTTTTCGAATGATGACATTATGATAGCGAGAGTCGCCTCCGGTTCCGCCACAGCTACTGCCATCGAGGCATGACCCACTCCGATAGATGTTCCGGAAGAAAATATTGCCGCTGGTTCTACCACTCCTGTCGAAGCTGTAACCGAAAACCATTTAGTCCACACCGTTGATGCCGCTCACTCCCCGGCCCTGCTGCAGGTCATTATGCCCGAGGTGGAGACCGTCATGATTGGGGATGATACATCCCCAGAAGTAGAGCCTGCAGCAAAAAGAGCCAGGCAAGCCGAGCCTACTTCTACTCCTGCTCAGCAAAAAAGTTTTGATCAGTTATTTCTCGAGGCAGGGGATGCTTCTACATCTGCTGTGACGGCAGATGCCTCCGGATATGGCTATCTTGTCAGTCCCCAGGCATCGAGGGAGTCTTTTCGGTCTCTCAGGGTAACCAAAACTGTCTCGCGATTGAAGCTCCTGGATATTTTTTCGGCCTCGAGTGTCGACCCGAAAAGAACAAGGTCGGCCACCATTACTATTTCTGAGGATACTAGTTTTCTGCCCCGTGGACATCTTTTCGGCCCCCTTGTGTCGGAATCTGACAAAGAAAGAATAGGGTGAGCTTCCTGTAAGTGTCTTCTCAACAAGAGCATGCATGCTGCGAACTGGGTAAACACCCCATCTTTCGATGAAAGTTCCATTTATTTCGAGTAACCCTTACTGTACGCTGATTTTTCACTCTTTTACAGACTATAATGCTTGAGAACGAGGGTTTTATTTATGCCATGCCAGAAATGGATGACCTGCAGGGCCAGCTGGATGCCCAGGGCTGCGAGATCGAGAAGTTCAAACTCCTTCTGCAGCAAAAGGAAGACTAGCTGTACTAGGTCGGTGAAACTTCAGTCCTTAAAATCGAGCTTCTCGTATCTAAAGAGGAAAACCTTCGAGCCAAAAATGAACTCGCCGACATGGTCAAGAAAAATAAGTTCTTAGAGGTGGATAAAGAGGCTTGTTGAGGAAGCTTTTGCCTCAGCCAAGCAGTTCGAGAAAAGCGGGGCAGTCATCGCTCAGCTAAGGCCAGAGGTAGACTCCCTCAAGGTCGAGGCCGTCAACCTTGGGGACCGATTTACTAGGATTGAGGCGGAGAGATCCTCCGAGAAAGAGGTCTTAAGGGTCGCCCAAGAGAAGGCTGATAATCAGGCCAAAGCTGTCGAAGATCTCAGGGGTGAGCTCGAAACTTTTATCCGGGCCAGTGACGCCCTGAGCCGTAGGAATATCGAGCTATCGGCCCAACTGGAACAAGCCTTATCCAAAAGAAAACAAGCCCTTGATGAATTTGAATTGGCCAGGGCTCGATCCGTGCTAAAAGTTGAGCACGAGAAATGGAAGTCTCGGAGGGCTACATTGGAAGAAGCTTGGGATGGAATTGAAAATATGGTTGCCATAATCAAGGAAGCGAGGGTCGTAGAAAAGAACCGATCTTGAAAGCACTCCTTGATGACAACTCGGAAGATGACCCCGAAGGCTCTGGCTCTGATGGCTCAAATTTCTCTTCGGAGGATTAGATAGGCTTGTATTTTCTCTTGCCTTTTTGTAATTTTGTCAAGGTCGGTCTTTGGCCTTATGTTTATATAGAATGGAATTTTAGTTCGACTACTTTGTCGACTTTATCTTTTGAGCACTCTTCTTCGGAACTTAATCGATATTTGATTGTTAATATTTGATCTCAGAAAAAATCAACTTTGGACTGACGTTTTGTCTGAGTACGAATTAGGCTCGACCTTGACTAAACTTTTAACAAGCTTAAACTTTCATGGAAAGCTTTTGCTTTAATGGAACCAATTGTTAAGTTAAAATAGGTTCGCTGTGCACCGAGCCTTTTTCTTGTTGGTGATTATATATATAAGGGCCACATTTTATGGTTGTGAATTCAGACGTCTCTAACTCACTTAGGGAATAGGGGTTGAAGTCTTCAACCTTTTTAGACTCGAAAGTTTCCAGACTTAAGTCTTTAAATTAGGCTTGGCTTACTTGAAACTTTTTGTGCCTTTGTTTTGTTCGTTTGTTTTGTGACGGTAGTACCTAATCGAGGGTGTCTCATAGTCCCGTCAAGGGCCTCGAAGGTCAAATAACTCATACATGTGGAGTAAGTACGCAATGTCATGATTTACGCAGGTTTAAACCGAAATATTCTTCTCATTTCATATATTTGTATCGTACAACGATCGAGGGGCAACCAATTTGTTTTTCTACTTTTGCCGTAGTAAGTAAACTAACCGGGAATAATTCATTTGATCGTTTGGCCCTTACAATAGATCCTATCGCAAAAAATGAAAGGTTTGGCCTTGTTGAGCTATCTCGAATCTCTCGAGGGTATGATAGTCCCCTAGTATTTGTGTTCGAAGTATGAGAAGAGAAACACTATTCGTTGATGCCGGGAAGTCCCAGATTCCAAAGACTTGGCTGTTCTTTGGTGTGAAAGTAACATGTTGTACATCGTTGCTTTATTAAAAACCTTGTCGAAAAACCCACTTCGGGACAAAATCGAGCTAAGGGAAAAAGAGTGCAACACGTGTTTTCAGACCTAATTCTATCCCTTTTAAATCTGATCCGGTTTGTTCCTGCAAGGGCTTGAGTGAGTAAATTTAAAGAATTCACGGAGGGTGAATGATTCATACCTTAACAATAGTATCTTTTTAGTTGGGCCACATTCCAATTTTTTTGTAGCTATTGGCCATTTTCTGATTCCAGTTGGTACGAGCGTTCACTGTTTATCTCAGTTACTCTATATGGTCCCTCCTAAATCGGATCCAACTTTCCCTCGTAGGGATTCTTGGTGTGCAAGGTGACCTTCCGTAGGACCAAGTCCCCGACTTGAAAGTGTCGAAGATTTTCCCTCTGGTTATAATACTTCCCATCTGTTGCTTCTGTGCGGCTAAACGGACTAACGCTGCCTCGCGAAGTTCATCCGTTAAATCGAGCTTCACAGCTATGGCCTCGTTGTTTGATTCTTCCGTTGCATACTGAAATCTCAAACTCGGCTCCCCAACTTCGACTGGAATTAAGGCCTCTGCACCGTAGACCAATGAAAATGGCATTTCGCCGGTGGTTGACCTCGAGTCGTTCTGTAAGCCCAAAGTACTTCAGGCAGAACTTCTTTCCATTTTCCCTTGGACTCATCCAACTGTTTCCTTAGGTTCTGAATGATTGTTTTGTTAGTTGACTCCGCCTGCCCATTCGCACTTGGATGATACGGAGTCGACATTATCTTTTTGATTTTCAATGACCTCCTTTTCTCTGATCTTTTCGAAAGCCTGTGCTTCAACCCACCTAGAAAAATAGTCAGTCATAAACAATATGAAACGAGCCTTACCTAGTGCCCAAGTTAAAGGGCTGACTATGTCCATTCCCCATTTCATGAAAGGCCGTGGAGATAATACAGTATGTAACAATTCCCCCGATTAGTGTATCATCAGAGTGTGCCTTTGACATTCATCGTATTTCTGAACGAATCTCTTCGCGTCCTCTTCCATATGGACCCAGTAATAACCAACCCGAATCAATTTTTGAATTAATAATTCTGCTCCCGAATGATTACTGCAAGTCCCCTCATGGACCTCACGCACGATGTATTCAGTTTCTCCGGGCCCCAAACACCTAGCCAAAGGACCATAAAATGATCGTCGATATAATTTCCAATTGATCAAGCAATACCTCACCGCTTTGGTCCTAAGAGCCCTGGATTCCTTAGGATCCGTGGGCAATTTCCCGTCTTCGAGATAATCAATGTACTTGTTATGCTTGTCCCAAGTCAAGCTAATTATGTTTACCTCGGCATGACTGCTTTCTACCGCAGAGTTCATTAGTTGAACGACCGTTCCTTAATTAAATTCCTCCGTTCCTACCGACGAACCCAAGTTGGCCAATGCATCGGCTTCGGTATTCTGCTCCCTCAGCACATGCTGCATGGTCCATTCTTTGAATCGATGCAAAATCACCTGAATTTTTTCCAAGTACTTATGCATTATTTCGTCTTTCACTTCGAAGACTCCGTTCACTTGATTGATGACCAAAAGTGAGTCGCATTTTTCTTTGATGATTTCGGCTCCCAAGCTTCTGGCCAACTCTAAACCTGCAATCATAGCCTCGTACTCGGCTTCATTCTTAGTCAACTTTAAAGTTCTTATGGACTGTCGAATAATATCGCCCGCAGGGTCCTTAAGTACTACCCTAAGTCCGGTCCCTTTCACGTTCGATGCTCCATTCGTGTATAGGGTCCAGATCCCTGATGTTTTTTTCGAGGTTAATAAAAGTTCTTTCTTTACCTCGGGAACCATTACGGGTGTGAAATCCACTACGAGGTCTGCTAAGATTTGAGACTTTATAGCAATTTTAGGTTTATAATCGATGTCATAACCATTGATTTCAACTGCCCATTTTGTTAACCTACCGGACAGCTCTGGTTTATACATGACATTTTTTAACGGATATGTGGTCACCACACATACAAGATGACATTGAAAATAAGGTTTAAGCTTCCTAGATGCACTTAACAATGCTAAAGCCAAATTTTCGAAGTGGGGATAACGTTTCTCCGCATCCCTCAAAGTTCTACCCACATAATAGATTGGAAATTACGTACCTTCCTCTTCTTGAACCAAGACGCCGCTTATCACGACCTCGGACACTGCCAGGTACAAGTACAGTTGTTTATCTGCCTTCGGAGTGTGCAGCAAGGGTGGGCTTGACAAGTACTGCTTCAACTCCTCAAAGGCTCGTTGACACTCCGGTGTCCAGATGAAATCATTCTTCTTTTTTAACGAGGAAAAGAATCGATGGCTTTTGTTCGAAGACCGAGAGATGAACACCTCAGGGCCGCAATCCTTCCGGTTAACCATTGTACTCCTTTCACGTCGTTGACTACCTTGATGTCCTCTATAGCCTTTGATTTTATCCGGGTTGATTTCGATTCCCCGATTTAACACCATGAAACCCAAGAATTTTCCCGAACCTACTCCAAAGGTGGACTTCTCAGGGTTTAGCTTCATTTTGTACTTGCGCAGAATATCGAAGGTTTCCTGCAAATGCGTTAAATGGTCCTCTGGTTCCAGGGACTTAACTAACATATCATTAATATAAATTTTCATTGTTTTCCCTATCTGTCCTTCGAACATTCGATTAACTAGGCGTTGGTAAGTTACTTCAGCATTTTTTAACCCGAATGGCATTACGTTATAGCAGTAAGTCCCATACCTAGTTATGAAAGAAGTTTTTTCTTGATCCTTCGGGTTCATCCGAATTTAGTTGTACCAAGAGTAGGCGTCGAGGAAACTTAGCATTTCATGCCCTACCGTTGCATCGATCATTCGATCGATGTTAGGTAAAGGAAAGGAATCTTTCGGGCATGCTTTGTTCAGGTCTTTATAATCTACGCACATTCTGAATGTATTACCTTTTTTAGGTACGACTACTACGTTAGCTAACCAGTTCGGATATTTAACTTCTTGGATGGAGCCTATTTTTAGAGGCTTTGTTACCTCCTCCTTGACGAATTTATGTTTGACCTCGGCCATTGGTCTTCGTTTCTACTTCACCGGAGTGAAACTCTGATCAAGACTTAAGTTGTCCGTCGTCACCTACGGTGGAATACCTGTCATGTATAAATGGGACCATGCAAAATAATCAACACTAGCTTGAAGGAATTCAATTAACTTACTCCTGAGCTCCGGGGTCAACCCTGTGCCCAGGTATACCTTTCTATCGGGTAGATGAACGAACATGATAACTTGTTCCAATTCTTCCACAGTTGATTTGGTTGCGTCCGATTCATCTGGTAGCACGAACGATCTTGGAACGCCAGAGTCATCTGCATCGAAGTCCATCTTCTCTTCGTCTCCAGGTCTGGCTAGGTCTGAATCCTGTGATTGCTATTTGGTGCCTTTTCCTCTGTTCGAATCTTCAGCACCCGCGAGTGCAGGTGATCTTTGTGCTGGGTTGCTTCTGTTACATCCCGTGTTTTCATGCGTTGGAAAGCGTGCGAGTTAAATGACATTAGTAACTGAAATGAGGTTATTCCCCAAGCTTATAGGTGGTTAGAGTGATGGTACAGATGGGTTGTAAATATTAGAAGTTAAACAAATCGAAGAAAATAAAATTTCGTCGAGGTTTGAAATTTATTTGAATGAGATACGGTCCAAGCTATAATATCCTGTATTTTTGACCGAGAAATTGAACCATCCAACATGAGCAAGTTTATCCGAGCCTGGAGGATTTGGTCATATTTAAGCATGAAAATCAAGAACTCAGTGTATACAAGGAATGAAGTCCCGAAATGATTTAAGACGGAAAAGTGTAACGACGATGATTGCAAATAATATTTTTGTCTATGGCAAAAGAGATTATGGACTAGTGTTAAACTACATGATTATGATACCGAATATACGAAATGTGTTAAGTGATAATGTTCGAGCTAAATGGGATCAAGAAATTAATTATATGGGTAAGGGGTTAAAGGTTGGATATTCATGAGAGACAATTGAATTCATTAAAGGAATAGTGGATAAGTGTTGAGGTGGCGAGACCTTTACACGTGGTTGCATGGAGTAAAAATATACTTGGTGACTAGTACAACCTATTTGAATCTACAAGAATTATCATATCAAAGAAAAGGATTGTTGGGGTGGACCCCACGGCTATAAAAGGAGGTGATTGCTTTCTTTTTACATATATTTCATTGCTCAAGGTGAAAGGAAGTTTCAGATTTCCATTTTGAAGGGAACTAAACGTGACCTTATGCAAGAAACTAAGAGACCAAGATTTCTACGCCAAAGCAACAAAATAAAAAGAATGACATGGATATCACACCCACGTCAGTTTCCTCCAGATGGTAGCAAATCGGAAACTTCCTCAAAGTAAAGTAAGATTGAAGAAAAGTAGTTCTTGGCATATAAGGTAAGAAATCCTCTCTCCTAGATGTATTTGAGTATCCGAGTTGTATCTACTTTGCTAGATGAAAGAAATATGAAAATTATATCGGAAATCGGATAAATTGTTATTGTTATCGTGTGGGCTATTTGGTGATTGTTATGAGTTACTTTGTGGGCTGGAATATCATGGGGATTGGTTGTAGTTTTAGTTGTTATTATTTTTGTTGCCGTTATACTATGTATATACGAAAAAAAGGGTATACAAGCATTGGTATACGAATGTATATTGGGCTATTTTGGAAGTGATTTAAGAATGGATTTAATTCTAGTTTGATATGAAATTGTTGGTATTTTTGTTGTTGGTATTTTGATTGATGTTTAGGCTGAATTGGAATCTCGAGGATTGTTAAGTTTTTAGGGGAAATGCTGCCCGAGTTTTGATAAGTAACGTGCTAGCTTAGACTTTGGATTTTGAGCGCGCTATAGTTAATACTTGATATCAATAATGTTGTTGTAGATTGGGAAGCCCGAGATCTGATTTGTGGTTAGCTTGGAGCGGATAAGGTATGTTAAGGCTATCCCTTCCTTCTTTTTGGCATGAATTACATAAACGAGCGAACGATGAAAATACATGACTCCAATGAATTCTAGTTCTCAGCGGTACTTGACATGACAGTTGTCTTTGATTCTCAAGTGTCGGTTCATTCTAATTATTCTATTGAGTCCCACATGATGATTTAGTTTACATATGGTTGCTCATGATATTCTACTCGTGCATGCCGTTAACATATCATTCACCGAGTCCCGGGCCGGGTATGTATTCGTGCACAGTTTCATTGCATTGTTCACCGAGACCCTCACTAGAGGGACGGGTATGGTATATATATGATTATTTTATCGAGTCCCTCACTAAAGGGCCGGGTACGGTATATATATGATTACTTCACCGAGTCCCTCACTAGAGGGCCGGGTAAGGTATATATTTATATTTTACCGAGTCCCTTACTAAAGGGTCGGGTATGGTATATATTTACATTTTTAGTCATTGCCTTCGGGGCTATTCATATTACAAGTGGTTTCTCATACATTCATTATGGCTTATGTCTCATTCTTTATGATTACTGCTACCTTACATACTCGGTACATTATTCGTACTGACGTCCCTTTGCCTGGGGGCGCTGTGTTCATGCCACACAGTCCCAGATTGTTTTGCAAGTAAAAGTATTCAGCTAGGATGGTTGGCTATCAGCTGGGATTGGCAAACTCCATTTTCTTCCAGGAGCAGTGCCGAGTCATTATAGTTACCATGTGTGTGTACAGGTATGTCGGGGCCCTGTCCCGATTCATATGATTCAAGTGTTTAGTCTTAGAGACTTTGCAGACAGTGTCCTATGGTTAGTATGTTAAGATGTCATGCGTTGACTAAAGCGACCATCTAGACCGATATGTCAGTTTGACTTATTCGATTTTTGATTAATTGAGTATCGTTCGCAAATTTCTATGGTTTGACTGAAAGTACTTTATTATATGTCCAGTTCCATTATGTGAATGCCAGAGGGTTCGTTCAGCTCTAATTAAGAGTTGGGTGCCCATCATGCCCTATCGGAGTTGGGGTGTGACAGCTTCTTTAACCGCAAACATTTCCTTTGCTGCCGGTTGTTCTCCGTGGACTGTTTTTAACTCCTCGGGGTCAGGAATTTTAGCATCTGATGTAAAGTTGAGGGCACTGCCCTCATGTTATGTACCTATAGTCTGCTGAATAAAGCGTTGTACCTTATATCACCTTCAACTACGTAAAATTTGGTATGTTGAATAATCCCGGCGGTGTTCACTGGCAGAGTAATTTCTCCCTTTGTAGTTTCACATGCCATGTTGAACCCGTTTAGGACACGAGCTGTCGGTACTATTTGGTCCAACAGACCGAGCTGCTCCACTACTTTCTAACGAATAATGTAAGCCGAACTTCCTGGGTCAATTAAAATATGTTTAACCTGAGATTTATTTATAAGGACAGAGATTACCAAGGCATCATTGTGAGGTTGAATAATGTCCTCCGCGTCTTCGTCGCTGAAGAAAATGAATCCCTCCTGTGCATAATTTCTGGTTCTCTTTTCCTGAGTGATCGAGACCTTCGTTTTCTTCATTGTTGGACCTCGGGGAATTTCCACTCCTCCAATAATCATGTTGATCACGTGCAGGGGTTCCGCTTTCTTATTTGCTTCCCTATTTTTGTAATGAGCCTTTGCTCGGTCACTCAAGAATTCACGTATGTGTCCATTCTTCAATAATCAAGCGACATCATCCCTTAGTTGTCGGCAGTCCTCGGTTCGGTGGCCATGAGTCCCGTGGTAGTCATACACGGCGTTCGGATCCCATTGGGCAGGGTCGGTCCGAAGTGGTCTCGGCCATCTCACATCCTTAATGTGTCCAATAGCAGAAACAATGGCAGCGGCATCGACGTTGAAGTGGTACTCGGATAACCTTGGGCTCTCTCCAGTGTCAGACATCCCAACAGGGTTATTCCTGAATTGCAAAGCCCTGCTCACTGAGCCGCAATGATTTCGCCTGTTATTTCTTACCAAATTATAGTTGTAGCAAGTTCTTCCTCTATCCGTCCTAAAGTTGAGTCTATCGGACTGGCCGTATGGTTGATACCGGTCCTTCGATGGTTTCGACTCTGTTTCCATCACATCTCTCCATATTTTTGTTTCGGCTTGCCAAACCTGGGGGAAGCTAGAGCTGATCATCTTCCACTCAAATTTTGGACTCGTACTTGTTGTGGACATCAGCCCATGTCACTGCTTCATACTCCAAGAAATTCTCCTTTAGTTTGAACGAGGTGGCAGAGCTACAAGAATTGAGTCCCTTAGTGAAAGCTTGGGCCACCCACCTATCTAGAACAGGGGGTAATAACTTTCTTTGCTTCTGAAACCTTGTCACGAATTCTCAGAGTAATTCGTTATCCTTTTGGGCTATTCTAAATATGTCAACCTTCCTCGCTTGGACCTTTCGAGCCCCAGCATGAGCCTTCACAAAAGCATCTGCAAGCATTTCAAAAGAGTTAATAGAGTGTTCGGGTAGCATACTATACCATGTCATCGCCCCTTTGGATAACATCTCATTAAACTTCTTCAACAACACCGACACAACTTTGTCTTCTTCGAGATCATTGCCATTTGTGGTGCAGCTATCAGAAGTCACGTGTTCTTGCGGATCCGTTGTTCCATCATACTTAGGGATATCCGGCATCTTAAACCTCTTCGGGATTAACTTCGGGGCAACACTCGGCGAGAAAGGCCTCCGGATGTAACGTTTGGAATCCAGCCCGGATATAATTGGTGGGGCTCCGGGGATCTGGTCCGCTCGAGAGTTGTAATTTTCTACCTACTTCTTATTGGTGTCGATCTGTTTGGCCAGTGCCTCGAGCATTTCCCTGACCTCGGATGACGCATTAGAACCTGACCCGATAGAACTTGACCCGTTAGAACCTGAACCGTTAGAACCTGACCCGTTACAATTGTTAGTTTCTCTATATCCCCCATGGGCCGGCTCATTAATTTGGTTCGGCCCCGCTGCTACTGTGCCGTTGTTCTTCTTTTGGAGTTCGACTATAACCGCCTGTTGTTCTTGCAACATATTAAAAATCAAACGTAAGTTAACTTCTTCCTCCGCATCACCAGGTGCGTTTCTGTCACGACCCAACTAAGGGCCATGACTGGTACCCGGAGCTGGCTACCGAATACCACCTATCATACTGACTTTAATACTCAACTTAGGCACACATCAGCTTCAAGTCTTGACTTATAATAAACTGCTCATGAATTACTTCCAAACACACACACACACACATATATATATACATACATATATACGTAGGCCCTCATGGCTATCAAAATGATATACACTAAGATGTCACCTATTAGCTATAACCGACACGCATGTATCTATGAGCCTCTAACTGAAGTGCTGAACATAAGGACGGGACAGGACCCCGTTATACCCGAATATATACACAAAAGAATGCATCAAAAACCACCTCCGAAATAAAGGGGTGCTCCTGTGTATCAGCTGAATATGCTCCTAAGGATCTGGGTCGTCCCCCTATCTACCTGTGGGCATGAACACAGTGTCCAAAAAGAAAGGACGTCAGTACGAACAATGTACTGAGTATGTAAGGCATATATGATAACATGGCAACGAAACATAGAAACATAAGAAAAGTAACAACCGTGACTGCTTGCCTCTAGAGGCGGATCATGCATGCTCACTTATATCATAATCAACATCATGTCATGTATGCATACACATATATATAAACTATCTGAATCATATATCATCAGTATCCCGCGTCTGGGACGATCATCTCAAGCCGCCCACTAGTGGTGCTGCCCGTGCTATGTATACACGGTGTACAAGCCGCCCGCCTTAGCGGTGCTGCCCAGCCCTCTAGGCACGGTGTAATCATCCTAATATACTCAACATGAAACATGCATAGTGGTACAAGTGGAAGCTATAACTCTATCGGAGTGACGTAGGGTCGGTATCTTCCGATTTCATTATGAAATTTGAAATAACATAGAAAGAGAGAATTATGTCATAGGATGCATGCCTTAGAAAGAAGGGGCTAGCCTTACATAACTTTATATCTCCTTATTCTATCAACTAGATGACTTCTTTCCGGCTCGCGATTCTACATTCAAGAGGATTTATACTAATATTAGATACTCGGCAACGTGCGTAAGCTTAAGCTAAATCAATTAAGAGCTAATAAAAGTTGGGCAGCATTTACCTTGTTTATACCACTTCCTCCATATATCAAACAACTCCCAAACACCAATAACAACGCTACAATATCATTATCAATAGCTTTCATCAAACTATACATTTTCCAATTCTCATAATTCCACTTCAAAGTCATCCATAGCCATGGCCAACATTCTACGTCATATCCATTTACATACAGTGCTTCTATAACACTCACAATATTATTTACAACAAAACAATAATCATAGCATGCCAAGAACTACGATACAATCCAAGTTGTCACTCATGAATACTACTATTTCCACATTTGAACCCCCACTTCCTATCTTCTTCTATCATTCAAGTTTCTCAACCATCAAGTACTTTTATTAGCTTAAAATAATCATAGAACTCACCTTTGAATGTGTAGGAACGGGTTTTGGTTGGGGTTGCTTCACTTAGAGAAACCCTTGCTTCAATTCCAAAGGAATTTTCTAACTTCCATAACCCTAGCAAGCTTCCATATGCTTGATTTCCCTTGAATATTAGTGTTTGATCTTGGGTTTCCCTTGATTTTATGTTGAAGAAGTGTATGGAATAGTCTAGAAGTTTGGAGAGAAGTGGAGAAGTGGAAAGAATGAGAAAATAAGAGTGGGAACATGTATTTATACTTACAACTTGTCCAGCCCGTCGGGTACTATACGGACCACTTATACGGTCCGTATAACCATGTACGGTCCGTATAAGTGTCCGTGGTTCACCACCATGGAAAACATTCTTTCTGTTGGGTTATACGGACCCTTATACGGTCCGTATAAAGTTATACGGTCCGTGTAAGGTGGCCGTGTAACTCACAGCTTTTCCGAAGTTGTTCTCGTCATTTCGTTTGATCTCCAATCCTTATACAACCTTATTAACACTTGTTTAATACTTCATTAATGATCTAAACATCCCTATAACTCGTCCTCAAGGCCTTACCAACAATTCTTTACGCAATAGTTTACGAAACCTTTCCTAAACCCCACTTATACTTCACTTGTCCTTATCAATCCTTATTTCATCAATTCATATGACCTCAAAACCTTAACGTATGCATTCTAAGACTACTAAATATCCTTCTTATAGTCTTAAGAACTTCCTGTTATCCTTAAGCTCGCGTTGGTTCATTCACTATACGACGACATGAAATTTCCAAGGTGTAACACTTTCGCACTGACTCCCTGTCAACGGGCTGGGTGCTATTATCAATAGCATCATTGTAATTGACAACGTTTGGATCGACGAGAAGGCTGCCGTTAGGATCAACAGGGGGTAAGTCATTTGCTGGTACCCCGTTGTTGGGGTTCTCGTCGTGGTGACTTGAATCATCGTTGTTCAAGTGGACCGACTGACTAAGGTTTGACATGCTGAAGCAAACCTGAAATTACAAAGATCAATAGAACAAGTGAAAGTAAGGTTGTAAACAAATCACCACTTTTATCCTTTGCCCCACGGTGGGCGCCAAACTGTTTTCCCCTTGAAAAGATAACAATTGAATTTGTACGTGGTTTAAAGGATAAGTGGTTTAGTCAGTTGTTAACGTAATGAAACAAGAAATAAAAATTGATCGAATCAAACAAACAAAGAGAATGATAGCCTGTATTGGAGTATATCTTTGCTGGTTTATTGTTCCGGTCCAGCGTGTTGAACAGTGTACCCGAGCTAATTACGAGAGCTTATACTTTTTTGATGGATATTATAAAGCTAGAGCAAGTATATGTATGAGTGTTCACAAAAATTGGTTCTAATATGAGGGTTTCATCCCCTTTTATAGTTCCAAGAGTGGGCCTTCTCTTAAACCCTAAAAGCCCCAAATAAACCCTAACTAAAGGCGGCATCCGCAGTAGTCTGCGTAACGGACGGCGTAACTGGAGGCGAGAAATCCGGCTTGTTACGAATTCTTCGCATAAATCATCCAGTGTCTCTTCGGTTTAACGGGCGAACGACTCTTCGAACATCAATATATTCGAATCACCGAACTCAGTCCAATGCCACATCTGTTGGCGTTTTACATTTTACTCCGACCTCTCGAGGAACTTTACACCGTATACAATAATGGTGATACTTTGAGCAGGATTCTCATTCAAATTCTCAGTTATTATTGGCTATTTTAATCCAAAGTATTTAATATTATATTTTAAGCAAGATTCTCATTCAAATTGTTGGTAGCTATATACACTGTACACTTCTTTCCGTAAGAAGTGATAAGAGTTATAATTTCATGTTTTATATTTGAAAATAGACATGTTAGCATTTTCATGTACATAATCGATAATACATTATTTTTTCTGCTTTAGCCACATATTATAACGGATTAAGTCATCCGCCGCCACCTAAACTTGTCCACAAATTCCACTTAGACACACAACCCAGACTTGTACCTATTAAATACCTCTACCACTCCGGATTTGAACCACTTAGACTTTTTTGACAATCAGTGAAAATTATAAAGTGTGTGTACTCCACTCACTGATGATGTGGAAAAATGACGAATCAAATATGGACACATGGCATTTGGACTCAAAATAATCATTAAAATAATGAACTGTGGTTGTCTAAAAAAAATGCAATTTTTAAACCTATTTAACCCAGACAATCATCCCCCTTTCTACTTGTTCTTCTTCTTCTTCTTCGTCAAACCACCACCGGCTACCATTCCCCCACCCCTAGCCGCCGTCCCCCACCCCACCAATAATTATTCCCCTTTCTTCCCTCATTTAGGTTCAGTTAAAGAGAAGAGTTGAAGAAAAATGAAGAGAGCAAGGACGTCGCCGGAGGAATTTTTCGATCAAAGCTTCGGTGACCAAACTTTGCCAATAATTTTTTCTATTTTCAGACTTACGGTTCAAGTAATAGATTTTCTATAATTTGTACTTTTTTCACATGGTTCATATTTTTGTTGGTTGTTAATTTTGATAAAATAAGTCTGGAATCTATGGAGTTTCGCCGGAACACGAACAACTCCGGCCAAACAAAGTGCGAAAACAATCATAAACATAAAAACCGGCTCAAATAGAGACAGATCTAGTAACAATAGGAGAGAAAGAGGTCGGAGAAGGGGAAAAATTTCTCAACAGTGTTGCTTCGACGACAAATCACCGGAGCAACGCCGGAGACACGCACACCGCCAGATCATATACAGAGCAAGCAATGTATCATATAAAATCAAACAAGCTCATTTTATCAAAGACAAACAGAACCCATGAGACGGAGAAAGATGGTGAGACAATGGTGTGTTGCTAAAACGATGGTTGTTTATGATGCTTCAAACAAGCTGGTCTTTCTCTCTCTCTCTCTCTCTCTCTCTCTCTCTCTCTCTCTCTTTTTGACTATTTAGATTATATTAGCTATTAATTAGGTGTATAAGCTAGAAAAAAAGAAAGAAAAAACTACTTTGGATTTGTTCTACGTGCCTAAAGAGAGTGAGGAATACATTTTTTACCATGTCAGCAAAAAGTGTTTAAGCAGTTCAAATTCGGAATGATACAAGTTTTTAATAGGAATAGGCCTGTGTTGAGGTGTTTAAGTGGAATCTATGGACAACTTTAGGGGCGCCCAATGACTTACGCCTATTACAAACTTTAAGCAAAGTTTGAGAATTATATGGCCTTTTTCAGTAATGAACTATGTTTAATTAATAGGTTTGTTGATATGTAGGAAATAATAATATTTAAGCAATACTAAAATTGCAAAAAATACGATATAGTTAAAAGACTTGGGAGCTAGGAATATGGGGTAGCAAATTAATTATTTTATCAATCTTGATTAACTAATCTTTGTAAAATTCCAAAAAAATTAATTATAGAAATTTTTGATTGAAAGTAATTGTATAAAAGTTGAAAAGAAAAAGTAATGGAGTAACTAATCTTGCAAAAGAGCAATGGAATATCGATGAAGACGGTGCTTGAAATGAGATGGTGCACTTGTTATGTATACAATACAATTCTACTCCTGTTACACCTCGGAGTTTATACGTCGAGATTCGTTAGGTGTCAGCTGTCTAATTGTAGACACTGGGGTTCTTTTCTAGGATATATGAGATTATATGTAACTATCTTATGGATATGAGGGTTTAAGTTCATGTAATAGGTCATGGAAGGATTGGAGAACAAGGGAATTAAAGGAATTAAGGTTGTTGGAACTTTGGAGAAAGGAAGGGCAAGGTTTTGTACGATAATGTTGGTCTAACTTGAGAAAGGAATATCTCCTAGTATATCAGGAGTTTTGAAGTGAAACAAAAGCCTAAATTGTAGTTTCCAACGCAACAAACCGCGCATCGATCCGACATCGGAATCAAACATTAAGAGCATTTCAAGACGGACTACCAGAGCAGGAATTAACCCTGAGCGAATGAGCCTGGGAGTGGCGCGAACGCGAAGGGAAGCCACTGGGCAACTCTTCGCGAACGTGCCTAAGGTGGTGCGAACGCGAAGGGCAAAAATTGAGTCGGTGCAAACAGACTCCAAAGCATTATAAAAAGGGGGTTTACCCCTTATTTTCATCCATCTACCCCTCACACTTATCCCAAACCCCCTGGAACATTCCCCCAGCTTCCACCCACAAAATTTTAGCTTAAATCATGTGAAATCTCGAGATTTAGGTTCGGATAGCGTATAGTTGTGATTATAGTATCGTATTGCGATGAATCTTTGCTTGAAATCAAGGTGAATATTGAAGATATTGCAATTCTAGTGGGAACAAGGTAAGAATCTCTCCTTATTGATATTGATTTAGGTTTATTTACGGGGATAGAGCTATTAACTAGTCGTATAATGAATTTGTTGGTTGAGAAATCGGATAAACATCGTGTGGGATGTTTTATGGAATAGTTTGGTATTGATGATGATGTTGTTGATTTTAGTGTTGTTGTTGTTGTTGGTTGTTGGTATTGTGATTTCGGGCTAGGGATATAAACAGGGGAGATAATGCCCGAATTTCGGCAGACTTTAAAAGGAATTAATTTAAAGGCTTAAGACAAGCATATGACGATAAGCCTAACAATAGTATGAATGGTTTTACATATAGATTACAAGACTATGAATGGTCTTATGTATATTTCAAGACAGGAAGTAGGTTGGAAAGTTGAGAAGTGAGCTTTAGGTATGTTAAGGTTGTTCCTTTTTTTCTTGGCATGATTCCATATAAGGTAAGAGTGTAATAACCTTGTGAATAGAAATTGTCTAAGTAGAGCTTGTCATATTGTTGCATGATTTCCGAGTGTTCTGTTACTCTTTCTAAGGGGCTATATCCCCTTCCTACATCCTTGAGTTCATACAAAGACAGAAGAGGCATGTTACAGTATCGATATTCTTTTGCGCATACATGATATACATACATTTTATTTAGCCTGGCCATTTGGTCAGTAAGACATTTTATTTAGCCTGGCCATTTGGTCAGTGAGACATTTTATTTAACCTGGCCACTTGGTAAGTGAGACATTTTATTTAGCCTGGCCACTTGATCAGTGAGACAGTTTTGCCTGACCGACGGGTCAGTGAGATTTTATCGTTGCCTAGCCACTTGGTCAGTGAGACATATGATATCATTGTATTGCATTTCTTCAGGTTAATTCGTATCTCTTTCATTGATATGTCTTATTCTTATGTTCCATGTCTGCCTTAAGTACTCGGTACAATCTTTTTGTACTGACGTCCCTTGGCCGGGGCGCTGCATTTTTTATGTTCACATTGCAGGTTCAGGTATACCCAGTGGTAGGCATCCATTAGATGGTACAGATGTTCCGCGAGATGGTGTAAGCTCCATTTCTACCTGGGGCTGAGTCAGGTCTAGTATTATCATTGATATTAGAGATTTTGGGTAGGCCCGGACCCTGTCCCGACTATGTTATGTCAGTTAGATGTTCCTAGAGGCTTCATAGATGTCTGTGGTTGTTAACACCTAATTTTTGACCTCCCATAATTTATTTTAATTGCTCAAACTACTTGAATATTAAATGGGGGTAATATATGTTTTTTTTTATATAGAAAATCATAATGATTTTATAAACTATGCAGATAACATTTTACCCTTATTATTTGGTAAAATAATTTCTATAATAAACCATTTGGAAATTATTTTGCAGCAATTAATGATGCATTTTACTAATTTCAACCAGGAAATAGTGTAAAATAGCTATTTATTTAATTGTCCAAATTATCAGAAATTAATCAGCAAATATTTATCCCATTTTAATTCAAGGAAATTGATTAGTTGAAATGAATAATCATTTTTACCCCCCAAAAAAAATAATTAATTTCTGCAAAATCATTTTATATGGACAATTCCCAAATTAATTATAATTGATTTAGATAATTAATCATGATTATATATGTAAATTGCTTATTATGTGTTTAATTACGACTACAATTGAAATAATCAATTGGTTAGTCAAAAAGGGCCATAATTGAAATAACAAAATTCATGTTTTAATTCAATTAAGGCCATACTTGTAAATTCAATATTTTTGTGAAAATCAGTCATTGATTATTTAGTTTTAATTAAAACACGTAGTAATCAATCCTTTAAATTTTACCTACTCATTAATTTGCATATATATATATATATATATATATATATATATATATATATATATATATATATATATATATATAAACACATAGGGCCTGCCTTTTCAAAAAAGAATAAAAATGGACGGAGTCCAGCCCAACATGGGCCAGACCCGGCCCAACATGCAACTAAAGACCGGGGGGGGGGGGGGACCAAAGCCCCTTATTCTCTTTTCTTCTTTTCCTCGTCCAAATGAGGCCCCACGCTTTCCCCTTTCCCCTCTCCCCTGTAAACCTTAGTCGCCGTGGTCCCGTTGGAATTCTCTCTCTGCGTCATCGTCCCAAATATGGTAATAAGCAGAGTTTTGTTTACTTTATACAATATTTGTTCGACCATTTGAGGGAACACAATTAATGTGTTACCCTCTCTTCGTCAATCATCATCCAAACAAAGTATTAGCATGTTTTTTCTTTTACTTTTCTGAATATTCAAACGGTTAACTCTGTTCTTCCTTAATGCATTTTGTTGGTATGTGTTTGAAATCACGATTTTTGATCGGTTCATGAAGAACCCCGTGGATTAATTTTCTGCTGGCCTAATCTGGTCCTTGGATGTTGTTTTGACTCGATCCTAGCCCTACAATAACGATTAGCGAGGAGGAAATATCAAAGTTGGGATTTATCCCACATCGTAAACCTAGTGTTTGAGGGATTTGAGGAACTGCTATAAAAGGGTCCTTTATCCGCATTTTGAAAGGGGGAGAAAAATTTCTTACACAAAAAAATAGAGACTTAAACTCAAGTTTTGGCAATATTTGCTTTGAGACTAAAGTTTAAGAAGTTTAATTTTAAAATTGTTGTTTGTGCTATGTGGTTGAGTCTGGATTTGAGGAGTAAAGGTCTCTAATTCTAATTCTCGACAAGGTTACGCAAAAAAGAGGTAAAATCCTTCCTTTTTTCTTTTCATTAATTCATTAGAGTTAGTTTTTGAATGTCTACTTCCTTATATTAATGATCATATGTTTAGATTACTTGTCTTTCATGTATTACAGTTAGTAGTTAGCTTAGTTAATTGCTCATTTAGTTTAATAGTTAGTATGGATTATGTTTGATGTGATTAGTTTTAGAAGGACCATGTAATTAATTGCTTTGTATGATGCAGTTATTGCGTGGTTTAGTTAAGTTGCTTATAATGGTTTAGTGTACGATTATGTGATTGGTTTCCTTTTATCAGTTTAATATATGGTCCATGAATCTGGCTCAATATACCAAGTCTTTTTGGTTTTATTATGGTGGTATAAGACTAAGTTGCGTAGATTGGTCTACTTAGAGTTAATAAGGGATTATATTGAGATTGTGTTCGTGAAATTAGGAAATATGCAAAGTACATTATGATAAAAGGCTATAGTCATTGGATATATTCCTAATAATATAGACCATAAGTTGTTGTTGTGAGGTACTAACTGGTTTCATGTCATGTTGTCTCAGGGTAAATATCAAGAGGACCTGACCTGTGTCCTGTTTGAAATTGGTTAACATGTCTAAGATCTCTTCTAGATCATTTTTGCTTAAAGGAATATGTTGTTGATAGTTGCTGAAACTTGAGGTAATAGTGTCTCTTAAATTAAACATGTTTATGTATAAGTTGGCCAGTTTAGTCTGTTGGGAATACTGGTCACATAATACTATCCAATCTATTTTAATTAGGTACACCTAAGTAATAACTTAGCTTGTTTAACCAATCATGTTTATGTGATTAGCTAGTTTAACTTGTTTACTTTAGGAGAGTGTCTTATGTGTGGTTTGACTAAGCTGCTATATTATGGTAATGACAACCCACTTTAGGTACTATAAATTTGCTTGAAACTGTTTTGATAGGGGCAATCTAGTGGCCTCTATACATAGTAAGGTTTTGTTTGTAGTCTAATGTGTCCAACTAATAGATGAAGTCTTACAGCTTGGATAAGTGTGGTAATAACACTGAGATAAATTCAAACCTGTTGACATTAAGAGGCTAGTCTACTTGGATCTTTCCATTAGCCTTGTTGAGTTGAAATATGTGCTGAATTGCTTTAAACTTGCTTGTTATTTCTATTATTTGGTTGGTCCTTTTTATCTATTTGATAAGGAATCATATTGCAAGTTGCTGGCTTCTAGTTTTGTGTCCCATTTGGTCCTCATGTATCTTTGCCAACTTTAGTATTTACGGTTCATTAAGAGAACACTGTCAAAGGTATATGTCTTATTTCATTTTACTCTGTTGCTTGTTTCTGCCTCTGTATGATTTTAAATAGTAAAAATGTGTCTTTTTGAAGATTTTTAATGGTCCTTATGACTTGTCTGATCATTCCAACTTGTGAAGAGCATGATTTCATTTTGTTTTGCAAAGTCTAAGTGTCTGAGTCTTTCATGAACCTATTTGGTGTTATTTAGTCATTCATCCATCTATTTGGAAGTTGTTAGGACAAATGAATCCCACACATGACAACAAAGGATCTCTGATAATCAAGTTAATTATTTGCAAACTTGTTAGGCAATTAGTTTAATATATTGTGGAATTGAACTTTGGAATTATGCCTTCCTTTGGGACTGTTTGCCATGATGGTTCTATTTGAAGTTTGATATTTGACTCATGGTAAAGAATAAAACAAGTCACTTGATTTTTATGTATCACACTCTGTATAACTAAGAAAGTCTCACTTAAATAGTAATCATGAATTGGAATTGTTGGTTTTTCCTTTTCTGTCTATGTGAAAGCTGGGCTGTGTACTGATTTGGTTTGATATGTTGCCACAAAGTCTTATTTTCATCTGCTATATGTCATTCATAGTTGGGGTTTGAGTGGGAATATATATCCCAATATATCAGGTGATATATGGCCTGATATGCCTCTGGTGTACAAGTGTTGTATATCTGATTAACTGAGGTATACCACCTATGTGAATGGAAATTTTTTTCTTTGCCTTGATCAATCCTTAATTGGGTACTGGATTTTTATCCGTCCTAACATGATTGGGCTCTCATCTGTCTATTTCTGTGGTTTCCTTTTATGACTAGTGTTTGGGATTATGCTTTCCTTATTTCTTTAAAGTCTTGGTCTAGTTTTGGGGCCATTTGTGCTTTGATCTATACCTTTGCATTATATTACTTGATTGATCCTAGGACTGTATATTGTGTGAAATATCATAGTTAGTCTCTCTTACCATAAGATAAAACACAAGTATTGGACAATTCTTCTCCTATATATTATGGATTCAATACATAAGTGGGGAAATGAAATAGCACTTGGGGATTAACCTTGAATCTCCCATGGTGTTTGCTATGCATGGGATTCCTAGAAACCCCTTGGATCTTGTGCGACATCAGGAACAAGGAGGTGAAAGCTTTCTTTTTTGAGCTATTTTTCATCTCCATGGGTGTATATCCATGGTATATTGGTTGATAAATTGTGCATATTTGTCTGTGTGATAGAGTTTGTTTTAGGCAAATGATTTTGTGGACTTTGCTTCCATTTATTTCTAATATTGGGTCTGCTTCTCTGATTAGTACAATTCATATGGGTTTTATTATATTGAACCTGCAGTTTATTAATTTTTTTGGCCTGTTCCTTTGTTTGTTTCAGCCCATGAGAGTGTGTTATTTCAGTCAAATTATTTCTATTAAGTGTAGTATATATTTCAATTGTGTGGCTTTTATGCTACACTAAATAGTCTTCATTAAGTTCAGTTTTGTTTAGATACTTTCTAATCCATGTTTCACTCTCTTTGCTTGCATGAAATACCATTTTTGGGGCTTTTCTATTGCCTAAAAACCATTGGGCCAAAGGCCCAATATCTTCTGTTGATCGAGTCCGTATAAGAACAAATGGGAAAGGGAAGCAAATATATATGAAGGCCCAGCCAATGGGTGAAAATGGCACTGATGGGCTTGGGTAGGCCCATCAGTTTGAAAAGAAATATTTTCCTTCCCCTCTTTACTTTATTTGATATGTATATGATGTATATCAAACATGTGAATAGTGAAACCCCTATGCATGTGTAGACTTAGGAAATCAAATGCTTAGTATTTTAGGAAGTCGCTCAAAACCTTTTCAAACTCGGTTAATTTTGACTTTTTGGACAATTGAAAAATTGGCATTTAAATCTGATTTTGCTAAGTTTAATAATCAACACATGTTTTGGATAGAGTAAATTATGCTTTTCTCAAATGGTTAATTGGCGAATTTTTTGGGCTTTTGGCAATGATAATCTAGGAACAATTCATCTTTTAAATGGAAGGTAAAATTGTTTCGGGCCTTTAGCCCATTAGTTTGAATTGTTTGTGAGTTTTGTATTAAACTAAGAAATGAGTTGGGATGAAAAATGGAAAATGGCTTATTTCGATGGCAAAACCGGCTTTGAGATTTTGGATATTGTGCACAACCTGAATATGACTTGAAAACTGAAATTTGAGGCTTGGTAAAAATTGGAGGAAATGAACCTTTTTAATTCAAACGTTTTTGGCTGAAAGATTTATTGGACTGAAAATATATTTTGGACTATGTATGAGGATAAATGGATTTGGACTTAGAATATTATTGACCTATGGCTTCAATAAATAAAAAATAAACTAAAATAATTTTTGTTTTCATAAAACTTATATTTATATATAAAATACAAAACGGAGAATATACTCCGTATTTTCTTATATATAAAACCCATAAGAACTAAACCGATTTTATTAGGACTAGAATAGTTGCGACTCTACCCGGGAGAGATCCCGGGTGTGTCTTAGTCCAAAGAATAAAGTGAGTTGAAAGATTATGTGGATGTTGTCGAATTTTCCTTGAAACCATGATATGAATGAAATGAAATGACATTTTTTGCAAAAAATTAAATACTTTTAAACAAATAAGTACATTAATCACACATTGAAGCTCGTAGGTCAACCGTATTCTACGGATCTTTAATACTAGGGTGTGTAAAACCTTCCCTAGGGGATCACCAGAACCCTTACCTCGAACTTTGGTCCAAAAGATTTTTACTTATTTTGGAAAAATCTTTAAACCCGATTTTCCTAGTTTTCCATAATAAATTAGGTGGCAACTCTAAAAATACTAAAATCCAATTAGAGCACCAACAACCTTATCGTAACTTTTATGCCTTACCCGCATAAAGCGAACCGTTATAGTGGTTAGGTTCAGTGAGTACATGTTTTAGTTCCAGTTATATAGACATAATCTTATAGATCATGTTTATAGATTTTCATACTTTACTACGTCATGTTCCTTCGGTGCAAGTTCATAGTAGACGCATATAGAATGTAGTCCGTCCCAGTCAAGATTGGGGCATGACATTAGAGGTGTTCAGATTCGATAATTAAGGTAAGAGGTGATTCTTCGAGGACTCGTAACGTTAAGGATTTGAGTAAGGGATTAGTAAACATGGATACTTGAAATGGTAGGTCGATGATGGGTTAACTGAGTTAAGTTCGGGATAACATTTCAGAAATTGAGTAAGGCAATTCAGGAAAGGACACTTCAGTGAGATACATGAGGATATTAGTAAGACTGTTATGCGATACGCGGGATTTAGAGAGTGTTCAGTTTATAGTGGTAAGCTTTAAGGAAACTATAATGGATAGAGTGTGTGGCCTACTATTATCTCCAGGTGTGATTTAGTTAGTGTACGAGACTTATGGTTATGTGATAGACTACTGAGTGGGTTCGAGTAATGGTTAAACGATGGCGGTATATATGAACTGATAGAAATTGAGGAATTAAAGAGTCAAGAAAAGGTATAGTTGATCGAGAGTCGGCAAGAATGAGGTAAATCTTGGGATTACTTGAGTCAATTTAGATTGTGGCATCGTTGTCTTCCATATTCAGATGAGGTGTGATTGTTGCGTGAGCTTAAGGAAGGAAGTCTACAGAAATGGACTAAGTGATATGAGGAAAATTCTATGAGATTCGTGATCAGCAGCTAATGATAAGCATATTCAGTGAACTGACATATTGAGATTTATAAAAAGTGGCTTGGTGGGACACCGTTGGAAAAGTTCGTAACATTCTACAGTGGATGAGTTATCGTGCTTTACGAGAAAGGATCGTGGTATCCCTATCGTGTGAGGCTACAGTTATATTTTCAGGGTGGGACTATACTCGTGGTAATATAGTATGATTGCAAGTAATATTGACTAGATAGTTTGGGTAAGTGCTTTTGGATATTAAGGACTTGGGAGTAATTGCGTGAGATTTAGAGCAAAGAGTTATAAGATTGGATACTTTCGGAAAAACTATGGCATATCGAGGTGATGTAATTAGAGGTTCGATGGTTAAATAATTATTATATGAGGCTTCAAGTTTTGCGTTGAAAAGTTCGGGGTTGTATCGGATTTGTGTATCGGGTAAAGGTCGAGAAGCATGAAGATTGGAATCGTAAGGTAGAGCTCTTCGATACTAAGTTAATAACTTGGATAGGACTCAACTTGTGGAGTCGAGGGTGACAGACAAGATTTGTTATGCGTGGTATGACTATGAATGGTTTTGAAATTCGGAGTCAGTTCTAATGACTATTGGTGATATTCGAGAGTTGTGAATTCATTCAGGGTTAGCATTGTTCGAGCTAAGCTTAAAGTTCTATTATTATATTTCCAGGAAGATATTAAGGATTCGATGCGTTTCGGCTCAGATTTGAGGTATGACAGGTTTCTGAGAGCTTTATCAGGGTTTTCTAGTGGATTTGATGATTTTTTTTTTCGGATAGCTCCTTGGGTGGAATAACGGTATACAATGAGCTTGGTACAAATTTGAGAAGGAACTGTTGTGCGAGAGGTCTTTATAGTGATCAGTTGGGTTTCAACGGACTTTGCTCGACAAGATATTCAATGGTATCGTTCCTATTTTGTGATTTGAAGGTTTAAGAAGACTTGGAACTAACCAAGTTGGTTGTCGGTAAGGTCGATCTTGATGGAATTGCGTAGAGATCTCAGATGATCAAGGATTCTTTCTGGAGAGAGTAAGTCATGGTTTCAGGTTTGTGGTGTGTGTATTCATGTGTTTCTAAGAAATTGCGATCGAAAAATGGCTGTAGCAAGTGCGAAGGAAAGGTTAGCGGAATCAGAATATCTTTCCGGTTCAGAATGGGCTATAGATTGTGACCATGTTTCAAAGGATTGCGTTGGTTTGGGAGAGTGTTGTGGGGTCTATTGATCGCATTCAGAGTTGCGGTTTTATCAAATCGGAGAATTCGAGCAAAAGCAATTCGTTTATTCAAGGATCGGTTGTGAGGGAAATTTGAATACGGAGATATGAGAATTGGAGCTTGAGCTAAGTTTAGAGAGTTGTGACTGGTAGAGTGAGCGAGTAGGTTCTTCTGAAGGTTACACCCATGCAGGGTGTCATACGATTTGGGAAGGAGGGCAAGTGAGCCCGAGGTGTATTGGCCTATTTGAGACTATCCGTTGTATTGATCCTGTGTGTTATGAGTTAGTTTTTCACCAGGCCGGTTAGGTGTTCATCCGGTCCCCCATGTTTCTATGTTGAAGAAGTGTCATTCTGATAGTTCCTATATCATTCGTTGGGATTCAGTTTTGTTCGATGAGAATCTTCCCTATACAAAAAAGTTCGACATGCGTAGCCGATATCCTCAGTTAATGCCTTTTCAAGTATTTTCCCGTCCTCTCTTCCTTGTCGCTCGAGGTCTAGCGATTGTGTAATTGGTATTTGATGTAACGACCCATTTTGTCGTTATTATGTTTTCGACCCTTTTGATTCTTTTTTGAGTTTTACTAGCTCATATTTGACTCGCGGGGATCATTGGTACGCTTCCCGAGGTCATCAGAGTTGATTTGGGTAAGTTTTGGGGAAATTAGGCTTAAAAGCGAAGAATAGTTGACTCAAAGTTGACTTTTGGGTAAACGGACCTTTTTCAAAAATCCATCAATTCCAAGAGGTCCGGATGGTCTTTTAGAAATTTTGTTAATATTCGGTTCGGTTCCCAATGCACTCGGTTGCATTTTGAGACTTGGGTTGGGAAGTTAGTTTTCAGGTATCGGGGGTTGACTCGGTCAACGAGACCTCCGATGGGAATTCCAAGGCAATGGGTGTGTTCGTAGCGTGTTTTTATGTGTGTCTACATATCTAGTTTGTGAGCAGATGGTCTCGGGTGATAGTCGAATTTCGGGTTGAATTGTGAAACTTGAGTTTAAGATTTTGTTTCTGGTGTCCGCTATGGCGAAACAATTATCGCTATAGCGGCACCGCCGTTGTGGTACCATGGCCGCAAGAGCAGCGTAGTGAGAATCTAGTAGACCGCCATAGCGGTTTGAGAAATCGCCACAGCGAGACCGCCACCGCAGAAGCGGTGATGACTGAATCTGTGACTTAAAGTGAATAAAACCCCAACCTCTTGTCATTATTTCTTATTCATATCTTAAGGCTTGGGTGGCGATTTTTGGAGGGTTTTGACTATTTCTTCACAAAGGTAACTTCCTTGGTGTTAGAATCCTCCAGTAATCTAAGGCTAGAATCCCTAGAATTAAGAGGAATCAATTTGGGTTTTTTTCATGAAAGTTCATAAAAATGGTTTAGACTCTCTAAGTTGTTTATGTTGATGAAAATTGGTTGGGTTATTATAGAATTTGATATATCTAAGGTTGTTAATCATGAATCTTCCATTACTAGTGATAAATTCGTGAATTGGAAAGTTAGGATTTATACCCAAAATTGGGGGTTTCACCTAGAATCCGAATTTGAGTATTTCATGAGTTAATATAGCTTCTAATTGATGGGAGTTGATCACCTAGAGTATGAATTTCTTAGTTAAGCTTAGAATCCCTAATTTCTCCTTTTTAGTTCATAAACCCCATTCCATGGATTAGGATTTGGGACTTGAATAGAAGTAAGGTTTGAATGATGTTCTTCTTGATTCTAATTTCGTGATTCGGATATGTTTAGACTTCCGTTATCTCGATGCTTAAAGGAAGGGAAATACTAAGGTTTGATTGTTGGAGACTTTGCTGTTCGACTCTCGAGGTAGGTTGTGGTTAACCTTATGGTGAGACTTTGATTAGCAAAGCGTATGTTTAGATGATATTATCAAAGAATGAATGTAAACCTTCGGGTATAAAGTTGGGTTGGGCCTTTTTGTATGATTTGGAGCTAGCCACCCTATTGTGTAGTGACTTATCATGTTCTATTTGTTGTCGGCTCGTTGCCACGTAGAAATAGTAGATATTGGTGACTAGTGATATATCTCGATGATGATATTGTAGCACCTTACTTGTTGCTGTTTTGGTGTGCCCATGTGTGGTACTGTTAAGATGAATTTGATTATTGACATTGAACTCATACATTGCACGCATTCTCATCCTTCATGATATACTGTTGATACATTGATGATATACAAGGAAACACTGTTAGGAGATGGGCTCAGTTGGATGAGGGTGACGTGAGGACCGATGTCCGATATTTATCCCGAAATCGAGGTATGAGTACTGGTAGCGATTATCGAGGTCTTTCCCGAAATCGTGAGGATTGGTACATGGACTTCGCGGGTCCCCCATGGGTTGTGCTGCCGAGATGTGATGTTCCATCATCAGAGTACATGTGTATCGGTACATATGCATTGCATCCATATTTCATACATTATTGCATTGCATTGAACCTTTGGCTTCTTTTGATTATCTTGTGATATATTGTGATATACTGGTTTGGATTGATTATACCTAGACTTGGCATAGTTGAGCTTAGATGTTATAACATAAGTGATGACTTGTTGTGATATTATTGTGATGTACTGGTTCAAATTGACTATACTGAGACTTGGCACAGTTGGGCTTAGATGCTATAACGTAGGTGATGACATGTTGTGATACTATTGTGATGTATTGGTTTGGATTGACTATAGTGAGACTTGGCACAGTGGGGTTTAGATGCTATAACATAGGTAATGACTTGTACTATGGATATGGATTCGTGTTGACTTGTACTTGTTGGTTTATGTGTTTATCTTGCCTTGTTATCTTTATATACGTTAGCTAGTCTTAGTTGGCCTATGAAACCTACCAGTACGAATTGTTTGTACTGACCTGCACTTGCTGCATTCTTTTATGAATGCAGGGTATCAAGTGGGATCGACATCTACCTCTCGTGGCTGAGAGTTCAAAGCTGTTGATTCGAGTGTATTGGGGTGAGCATGTTGATGCTTTGCTACCGGAAGACTCTTCTTCTATTATGTCTTACTTTGTTATTCTGAGACATTATTATAGACTATTGATGTATTATTTGTCACAACCCGACTAGGAGGCCATGATGGGTACCCGGAGCTGACTACCGAGCACCGCATATAATTCTAGCCTTCATACCCATAAACAAACAAACTAATCTCTCAAAATAAACTTACTATGAAATGATCACCAACATCTCCCAAATTATACATATAAGTACGCATAGGCCCACAAGACTACAAAAATGATATACAGAATATACACTGATAAGATCACATAACACCTACTACCCACACATATGTATCTACGAGCCTCTACTAGAATACTGAGATCATAAAGACGGGATAGGACCCCGCCATGCCCCAAATGTGTACACAAAATAATATACCAATGAGCGGCAACTCCGGAGTAGTGAAGTGCTCCTGTACAGCTGCTGGTAAAGCTCTTAGGTGTCCGGGCTGTCTCCTTGTCTACATGTGGGCATGAACACAGCGTCCATAAAAGAAAAGGACGTCAGCACGAACAATGTACTGAGTATGTAAGGCATATATGATAGCATAATAAGGAAGTATAGAAAGCATAAGAAGGAGGGATAAATGTAACTGCTTGCCTCTTGAGGCGGAATCATGCATGCTCACTTTCACCTTTAAAACATATCACACATACATACATAAACTGTCTGAATCAATAACATCATTAGCCCGCGTCCGGGCCTCCCGCGTCCGGGGTAATCATCTCACGCCGCCCACTAGTGGTGCTGCCCGTGCCATATAGACATGGTGTTATCATAAGCCGCCCACCTTAGCGGTGCTGCCCGACCATCTAGGCACGGTGTAATCATCATCATGTACTTAACCTGAAGCATGCATAAAAGCTCAAATAAAAGCTGTAACTCTATCAGAGTGACGTAGGGTCGGTGACCTCTGATTATATTATGGAATAATCATGACCGTCATATCTCACCTTGAAAGAACTAGCATTATAAGGAGAGACTACCAACAATGAATAACATCAAGCAATCATGTAAAAATCATGAACATCATAATAGTATCATATCATGAGCTTTAAAATCTTTGGACATAGTTTCATTATCGTCTTCATAACACATCTCTTAGCTCTATCTCATGAGAAGCTCTTAGTAATCATGGACTGGTAAGTTTTGAAATGTAAGGAAGCCATGGAAAGATAGAGGAAATCTTGTTACAGGAATCATGCCTTAGAAAAGAAGGGCTAGCCTTACATACCTTCACGTCTCCTCAACGACTAACGTTCTCCTTCCAAGCCGATGATTCTACATTCAAGAGAATTCGTACGAAGATTAGATAACCGGAACATACTTAGGCCTTAACTAAAACAACTACGTGCTAACGAAAATTGGGCAGCATTTCCTTTTTTTCTACAACTTTCTCCATATAATCAACAACTCCCAAATATCATTAACAACACCCAAGACATCATAATCAATAACTTCTTCAAGTTAAACATTATTCAATTCTTACAATTCCCTTCCAATGTCACCCATATCCATAACCATGGCATAATATCATATTCATTCTCAAATAATACTCCTTTAACATCATTTGCATCATTCACAACAATATTACACTCATGGTATGTCAAGAACTATGACTCAAGTCAAGTTACCATTTAAGAATTCCACTATTTCCATATTTGGACTTCATACTCTACTTTCTTCCATAATCCAAGTCTTTCAACTACTCAATATTCTTAGTAACATGAATTTAAATGTGAAACTCACCTTTGATCATATAGGAATGGTCTTTGGATGAAAATACTCCACTTGAGAAAAGCCCAACTTCACCACCCAAGAGGTTTTTGGCTTCTATCAACCTAGTGAACATTCTTTCACTTGATTTCCCTTGATTATTGGTGTTGGATCCTTAATCTCTCTTCAATTTGTGTTGGTATGGTGTATAGAATATTCTAGAGGCTTCAAGAGGTGTGGAGAAAGTGAGAAATGAAAAATAAGAACTTGGGATTTATATTTATAGTTGCAAAAATTTGACCCGTAATGATTTTATACGGACACTTATACGGTCCGTATAATTTTATACGGTCCGTATAAGCCCATCTGAGATTGGTCCATACTGTCACTATTATACGGACCACTATACGGACTGTATAAAGTTATACGGACCATATAGTTGGTCGTATAACTCACCCTTTTCCGAAAATGCTCTCGTCGATTCGTTTGATCTCCAATCCTTATGGAACCTTCTTAACACTTGTTTAACACTTTATTAAGAACCCAAGGAACCTTATAAGTCATTCTCAAGACCTTACTAAATAATCGTTAGCTCGATAATTACAAAACCTTTCCCAAACACAACTTATACTTCACTTTCCTTTGACGAACTTAGTCTCACCAATTCATATAACTCCAAATTCTTATCGCATACACTTTAAAGCTACCAAATATCCTTCTTATGGTCATAAGGGCTCCATGTTCACCTTATTCTTACATTAGTCTACTCACAAAGATGACAACCCAAATTTTCGAGGTGTAACACTCTCCCCCCCTTAAGAACATTCGTCCTCGAATGTTAAGTCCTTGGGGATTCTATGAAAATTTCGCCAAAGTTTTCCCTATAACATGGCAATGCCATCCTGTCACAAAGAACCCAACATAACATTGCCTCACAAGGTTATAATGCATTGGCAAGAAAATATGGCCACACACGATCGAAAGCATTAAAATAAAGTGTTGCATACCTGAGAACGATGGCACCTCATCTTGCACTTCTTCTGGGGGTGGAAATAAGTACGAGTATTTGGACTTCATATCTCCTTACGCTTCCTAATTCACTTCTTTTACTTTCTCGTCCCTTCATAATACCTTCATCGAGCTTATATTTTTAGTTCTTCCTTCACTACTCCAAAACCATCTGAGAGGGCAGTAAGAAATCCTCTCAGAGTCTTTTAATAATATTTCTAAATCAGGCTTCAAGATGAAATTTCCACATTCAACTAATTTGATACTCTCTCATTCTTACAAGCTTTATACGGCCATCTGGATATATCATTTCCAGATCATCTTGACAGGTCTTTAAACCCAGACCTCTCGGAACGCATCGATCCTCAGGTACCGGTAGAGAACCAAGCATTTTAGCTTGAAAATTTTCCATAGATTGTTTATGTGATTCTTTACAATTGCAACACCAATCTTAGCTTTAGGTTCATCCCCATTCTTGACTAGTGCCACGAAATTGTCTTACACAGCTTGCTCCCTATTATTTTCTTCACCACCACCTCTCGCCTTCAGTTTCTCATTTAAATCTATCTTGCTGCATTTACCTTGCGATGTGGCCTTAATTACTCTAAGCTTGGGATTCTCATATCACCCATACACTTTCTCTTCTAAACGATCATACATATTTGTTCCTCTTCATTGTAGGTCGCTACCTATTACACCCCGTATCTTCAAAGAACACTTATCAAATTTGAAACATAAGTATGTTGAGTTATGGTTAAGTAAAATCACTTTGGAATATAAGGAGCAAGCATTATCAAGTATACTTAATGATTGAAGGATGCATATAAGGCATACTGGAAGGTTTTATAAGGAAATGAGTTGAAGAAATGGAGTAGTACGACTTTGGAGAAAGGATGGGTAATGTTTTGTATGGAAATTTTGGTCTAAATTGAGGGACAAATATCTCTTAGCATATGAAGTGTTTTGAAGTGAAACAAAATCCTAGAATGAAGTTCGTCGAGTCTAGTTTCTAACGCAATAAACCGTTCATCGATAGGACATCGGAGTAGAGAATTATGGACATTACAAGTTCAGCTGACAGAGCAGAAACGCATGCTACGATCACAAAGATCGACCACATAAAGTGATGCTACAAAAATGCTACAAAGGCACCCGACCCGAATTTGACCCCTATATAAGGGGTAATAACCCCCTTTTTTCATCAGATTTTCTTGGAAAATTCCAGAAATTGAAGAGAGAGGGAGAGAGAGGGAAACAAAAAGTGAGCAATTTTTAAGTCGCGGAGTAGTGGTTTATGTCCGGGTAACGCATGGTTGTGATTCTAGTATTGTTTTGTGGTGGATTTTAGCGTGGATATTAAGGATATTGCTGTCTTAACAAGAAAAAAGGTATGAATCTTTCTCTTTTGGTATTATTTAAGGCTGATTTACGGAGACAAAGTCGTTAAATAATTGTGTAGTAAGTTGGTTAGTTATGGAGGTTGGAAAACAACAGGGCTGTTTTATGGTACATATTGGTGTTGGAAATGATGTTATTGATGTTGGTATTGTTGTTGTTGGTTGCTAAATTGAGATTTTGGGCTAGGCATATAAATAGGGGAAATACTGCCCGATTTTCGGCAGGATATAAAATAGTTTGACTTGAAAGCTTAGCACAAATATACTACGATGAGTCTAACGATTGTGCGAATCCTCTTAAATGTAGACTTGCGAGCTCGGACGAATAAGTGTAGATAATTGGAGGTACGAACAAGTATGTTAAGGCTCGTCCCTTTCTTTCAAAGGCATGATTCCTAAGTTATGATCTCATAAATGTTTTCATAACCTCCTTGTTTACACAAGCTAGAAGTTCATGACTCTTAAAGCTTCTTATGATGTTAAATGAACTATGTTCTATGATGACTGTGACGATGATGATGATTCTCTAGCAACTCCGAAGCTATGATTTGAGAGCATTATGAGATTGCTGAGCCATTCCATGAATCCCTAGTTCTTACTTATTGTTGATGGTCTCACCTCATGTTATTCGTTCCTTCGAGGTGAGATGTAGCGAAGATAATGATTCTATTCCCAATGTTATCTAAGTTCATAATTCTCAAGATTCCCGTGATCTCGTCGATTTCATCCGACGATGGTTAATCTTTCAGGAATAATATGATGATAATGGTAAAGCCAATGATGGTGTTGATTTCATGTATGTATTTTTTTTTATATGTGTGTATGTATGTATGCATTGCATCCCACTGATCAGCTGGGGATAATACCGAGCCTACATGGCCGGGTAAGATGACACCGAGTCCCGAAAGGGCCGGGTAAGATGACACCGAGTCCCGAAAGGCCGGGTAAGATGACACCGAGTCCTAAAAGGGCCGGGTACATGACACCGAGCCGGTCGTAAGATAATACCATGCAATATGCTATGTGTATATATATGTATTACCATGCCCTAATGGCCGGGCAAGATGCTATATATATTATCGCGCCTTAACGACCGGACAGGATATTATATATGGATATATATATGGAAAAGTCTTTTTTTTAAAAAGCTAAGCATGCACGACATTCACCTTAAAAGGGCATTTAGAGGCACAGGTTGATCTCTTTTACATTACTTTATCTTCATACGTTCATTATATTATTTTCCATGTTCGGTATCTCTTACTATGCTACTATTCATGCCTTACATACTCAGTACATTTTTCGTACTGACGTCCCTTCTTGTGGACGCTGCGTTCATACCTGCAGGTGTGGATAGACAAGACGAGGATCTTTCATCGTAGGTTGCCTTCAGGTACCAGTTATGATTCGTGAGCTCCACTTCTTCCTGGACCGTTGCCCAGTCTGGATGTATATATGTTTATATGATTTTTGTTCAAGGCATATCGGGGGCCCTGTCCCGACTTGTATACTTCAGTCATGTTCATAGAGGTTTTGCAGACAGTTCCTGTGTATAGCTTTGTTATGTTCTGTCGGTCGTTATATTGGCATCGTCGGTCCATTGGACATATATTTATACATGATATTATGTTCACATCTAGCCTTAGCCTTACTTTGTCATTCGAGACATAGAGAATACAAGTTATAAGTTGGTTCGCTCGGTTTTCGTAAGGTGCCGGGTGCCAAACACGCCTTACCAAGGGTGGGGTGTGACAAATTGGTATCAGAGCAATTCTGTCCTAGGGTTGTCTGCAAGCCGTGTCTAGCAGAGTCCTATTTATGGGTGTGAAGCCGGCTACATTTATAAATGCGGAGGCTGCAAGGCATTTAGGAATGATTGACCTTCTTTTCTCATCTTAGATCGTGCGGGAGAGCCAAGTCATAGGAAATGAAATTTCTTGTACTAACCCTTGATTTCAGCGGAAGATTGGTGTTGATAAAGAAAGAGGATGATGATATTAGGATTACAGAAGTAAGTCACTTTGTTGATTTTATGTCATCAAGATGTGCATCTTCTATGAGAATAAATTGGTCATAGTCAAGATAAGCTGATTGAACAGTAAAGCAAGGGGAATTAGTTACGTGTATAATTTAATGATAAGTTCGCTTGTAAGATTACGTATTTACGTGTTGAAGGAAACAATACAGAGGTAAGTAATGGTAAAAAGGATTATAAGTCAGATATGATAAGAATGTTGCAAGTATTATTGAAATGTATAGCCAATGAATGGAAGGGAAAGTGACCAAGGAAATACACAAGGACGATTGATAAAAGTTCAAGTATATTCCGAGTTGTGACGCATGAGGTAAGTTTTGTCATCTTTGCATTTCTATTCAATATTGAGAGCCCTGTGAGGCTAAGGTGTGTTACGCATGTATATATTTGACCTCGTGAGGCATTGCATGTATTTTCCGGGGTCGCGTGCAGGGTTTGGATAGTAAGAAGTATAGGGGGAAAACTCTGTCAAAATTTTCCTAAAATTTAAGGATGAGGATTCAAGGATATTGCGTTGGTCGAAACGAGCTGGTGACAATGAACCCTCGTGAAATTTCAAGATGCTAGTTATATCAATTGCGAGATTATATGACATAGAATCATACAAACAATCGCCATGATGAGATGGCTAACGTAAATGGTGCAAGCACGATGAGGAGGATACTTTTTCTACAGCCCTCCGGACGAAGAGAGGACGAGGGCGGCTACGGTATATGAGTCTTTTATTAGAACTTCTTGTGCGTACAACTATTGTAGGATACCATTGATAGTTGACGAGTGGAAGTTTTGAAGGGACCGATAACTAAAGTACTTATAGATAGGCTGGCTAAGAAGTTTTACCGCTACAAGGAATCTTAAAATTTAGGAATGGAAAGCAGTTGTATGTGTTGATTGATGGCTTGTCATCGGGAGTTCCAAAGGTTAAAATAGCATTTGCTTCGTCGGAAGAGTAAGGAATCCTTTTAATCTGGAGAGAGATGCACTACGAGAATTTATCGGAATCCGTTAGAATTTCAGCCTGTTCTAGGTTATGTGATAAAGGTCACACAAAGAGGGTGGATGCGATCATACCAGTACTAACCCACCGGATCCCATTAGCACTCCAAGGTTAAGCGTGCTGGGGTGAGAGTAATACTAGGATGGGTGACCCCCTGGGAAGTGTACTAAAAGTCTTACAAATTCAGAGATAAGGGACAAATGAGAAGCTAGAGTAGCCTAAGGGAAATTGGAGTATGCGGAGTGGTTGGAAACCTCAAGAGGTCGCGAAGGACAAGGCGGACTAGATCGGTGGCGAGAAAGAAGGTGCATCACAGCTCTAGAACTAGGATAAGTGTGAAAGGTATTCGGAAATACTTTAGAAGCTAGGCGTTAGTAAATATATGTATGTATGTGTATGAAATCCCATATATGGCCGCGTCAACTGATATGTGTGCCCCAGCAACCGACGTTGTTATACTTTAAAGGCATTAATCGAACAGGGTAATGAAGTTCAAGTGACAAAAGTGGTATAAATGTTACAAGGTAAGTTGATGTTATTTTCACTACAGGTTAGAGTTGGAAAGTCCTAATGCAATAACATCAGGGAAAGGAAGAAATTGAGTATGCAGGAAGTAAAAAGATCAAAATGTCGCGAAAAATAATGTAACGAACAAGGGTGAGTGAAGCTTCCAAGAGAGACAACGGGCAAAGCAAAGGACTATTTGGATAAAATTTGAAGGTAAGCATGCGAAAGGGATAAAGTGCGGTAGTATGGAATAAAAGATAAATGTGTAGGGTCGAGGAGAACGGACTTTGACAAGTGGGACTAAAGGGTAGTGACCACAACTAGGAATGTGAAGTAAGAGAGAGAATGATCAGGCCTTGCAACGATACTAAGAGATTTCCAGCTCTCGAGAGGTATATAAAGGGATAAATGTGTAGTCATACTGACACGGTTGCCTCGGAAACAAAGAAGCTTTCCTAAAAGATGATTTAAGAATAGAATGGATTTGCACGTTTAAAGGAATATTTCACGAACTTCAGGGTCGATGCTATGAAATAACAAGTGGAGAAGAGCGCTCGAGTAGGAAGGAACTTAAGGAAGGTTTGAGGATTAAAGTAGGAAAGGTACACTAACGGGCTAGTCAAAAGGAGAAGAGAGAAGAAGAAGGGAAGGAAAGAAAAATTGAGCAATCACCAAGGACAAGCGAGAGGATAATGAATTAACAAAGCTAACCGAGAGGTAGTACATCAATGACATAGGATGAGGATAAGGAATATCGAGATTTGATTATAGAAGGATGTATGGGAAATATTCATGAGTATGGACTAGCCTTGGCGGCAGGAAGGAGAAGAAAGAAGAGAGTTTATTTGCAAGGATTCCACGACACGAACAAGAAGTGGCAGAACACTAGAAGAACTACAACGCATAGGTGGGATGCAAATAAGTAGTCAAGGAAGATTTCGGATAAGTGAGCTAAGTGAAAAAAAGGGATTCATAGTGGAAGTGGAAGAGTGTAGCATATTAACTTTCAATGGTACATTGTAAATGTAAAGTGAAACCGAAAACTCAGAGGAAGAAGAATTTCAGTGATAATAGTTGTGGAGGAAGACGAGGGACAAAAGGAGCAAAGTGTGACCAAACATTCCGTAAAGTATTTTGATGGATTCCAATGTCCCCGTTAACCAATGGATTCGAGAAAATGTTCAGACATAAAAGGTTGAAGTAGAAGGGCCTTAAAGAAGGTAGCGAGAATGGATTGGTAATGCATGAGCGCTTTGGTTACATGTAAAGCCCTCGATTAGCAGAGAAGAAAATAAGTCAAGCTATACGGCGGGAGAACCCCAATATTATAAGAGACCAAAAGAATTGACGGATCGTCAGGATAAGTTAATGACTACCAATACTCGGGAGTTACTAATGTATAAGAACACCCTTAAAAAGGGGGGAAGAGCAGATCTAGTCCTGAAACAAGGTATGGCATTGTCAAAATTCCAAAGATTTTAGCTTAAAGAGGCCAAAATTCAGGACGTAGTGGCATATCAAGAATGCATTAAGACGGAGCAGAGACGAATTAAAGATAAGCATACCACAAAGCAGGTATGAAAGGGAATTAAAAATCGATCAAGAGAATGCTTCATGAAGACGTGAGATATGATATTTCTAGACCAGGGAAATTTGTACCGCACCTAAATAGGCAGCGACGTATCCTAAAGAGTAATAAAGAGAGTAAGAAAGGTCTGAAAGCTAACTATAAAGAGAATGACGAAATGGATGATGAGTACAAAGGACACTTTGGGTTACAACGGAAGAAAAATCTTGATGTTAAAGGAAAAATATGACAATCTTAACAAAAAGAGTAATGATAAGCGGTGTGGCGATATCTAAGTAGAGGAAGAACGGTGTGGGTGCAGATAGAAAGGCAGCAGCATCACTAGAAATTAGAAAGTATATCACGAGTCACTAACCATACCGAGTACAAGGATATGTATGATAGAACTATATGAACCATCAACGTAAGGTTATGCCCCGCAGATGGAAATGGACACACCGGAAAGACAATAAGAAATGACAGCTAACTAAATGACCACTGGAATAAGGAAGTCAAGGGTAAGTATACCATACTGATGTTAGAAAAGAAGTTGTGGTAAAGTGAAAATTGCCCTAACTTTATAATTATAAGTTATACTGCAAGATTTGAGGCAAAGGAATTAAAGGGAGAGTTTTGACAAGAACTCGAAGATATTGTAAGCTATAGAACAATTTGAACTATGATTATTGGTTCATCGCAATTTATAATCCTGCTACGAGGAATAATAAAGATGGTGATGGAACATTAGGAATGTACGTAATTAAGAAATTTTATTGAGGATATGGGTATAACTGATCATGGAAAGGAATTAAGATGGATGGTTGAAGAAATGTAACCATTATGAGTAAGGATTTGTCAATAGCAGAGTACCGTTGAACAAGCAACTGAACGTTAGTATAAGACATGAGAACGGAATACTAGTTGACTTGTGACTCTATATATGTGAGGATTGAGTACTGCACGACTCACAAATGAATTTGATAAAGAGCTAAGAAAGAACAAGACGAAACTGACCAAATTATAGTATAAGTATGCAGTAATTGAACAAAAAATTCAATCAGGCTATTGAGGATCGACACTACAACATTCGAGGACGAATGTTTTTAAGTGTGGAGATGGTCCCACACATTTTTGTGGCCAAATTTAATTGGTCCAACCCATGTGTGGGACATGGACACTTGGACAATATATATGTGATCATAAAAGATGACCAAGTAGTCATCTTTTCTATTCTCAACACTTAGAAAAAAAAACAAGAACCTTGGAAGAACATAGAGAGGCTCTCGGCCAAGGCTCCAATTTTTCAAGTCAAAAATTAGCCATCCCAAAAATAATTCCTTGGTGCAAATCCACTAATTGGAGGTCCCTAAGTAGCGTGGAAGTGTTGTTGGAGCGATCAACCCGCTAGTTTCCATCCTAGCTAACCCTAGCTAGTTGTGAAGTTGAAGGAAGAAAGGTAAGATTTGATCATGTTTTATATGTTATGAATGATGTATGAAAGATTATAGTATGTTAAAATGGAGGAAATTTATGAAATATGGCATGTTGGAGTTGAGGTTGTGTGTGTAGTGCATAGCCGTGTAAGTGTGTGTGTGTTGTGTTGTGTTGAAGCAATGAATTAAAGTCTAGTTAGCATGTGGTGATTGTTGTAGAGTGGAAAAATGAATGAAAATCATAAAGATGGCAAGTTGGGGTGGTGGCCGAATGTGGCCACCCTTGTGTAAATGTGAATGAATTAATTCTATTTGGAATTTGATTGATGTCGTTGTGAACTCTATGTTGACGATAAGAGTTTAATGACTCAAATTGATATTGTAAGTGTTGCGGGCTGATTTTGAGGTTATTGTGCATTTGATGTGAATTGTATATTTATGAGAATGATGTTGTTAGAATGTGAATTGTTGGTACAAATCATAATTCGGAAGTTAGAAATGTGTTATGGATGTTGTTCTCGGATTTGGGACAGTTTTCGGGTATATTGGAACATTAGTTGGATTGTTGGAAATATTGTGTGAATTGTTTATAATGTTCTTGAATATTGTTGATATGGATTCGGATGAGTATTTGAATGTATAAGCATTTATGTTGACTTGAAGGTAAGCCGTTGAATTGAATATAGTGAATGTTGTTGGATTATGTAGAAAGAGTATTTAATGCTAGAATGCGTTTCGAATTGATTATTAATGTTGCTAGGTTGGTTGTTGGTGTTGTTGTTGTTGATTTGGCCGAGTTAAATTCTCGGGGTTGGCCTATTTACAGGGGAAATGCTGCCCAAATTTCCGTAGAATCATGTGTTAGTTTGGAAATGAACTTCTAAACGCATATAGTAACGTTGATATTTATTGATGTTATGTAGACTTTGGGCAGCCCGAGACATAGGTTTGAGTTGGACTAGCTTGAGTTTGAGTTAGCGTTGAGAGCACTCGAGGTATGTAAAGCTTACCTTTCCTTCTTTTGGCATGTCTTAGATACGGCTAAGTTATGATATGTTATGAGCTTCGGGGGTAATTCTATTCTTAAAAATCCGAGCACGTTTACGAGTAGTATTTGCTTTTGATGTTGGCATCATTATATGGTCTAGCTATGGTTATGTATCTTTGTATGATTGATTTTCAAAAGTTGTATAAAAGTTTTGTTTTCAAAAGAGTTTTGTTCTTAAACGATTCCGAAACTACGAACGACCGTAACTTTCAAGAAAAGGCTCGGATCGCTTGGATATCTTCGCAAATGGTTCTATGACGTATTATAACTATGATTTTCATGGGCGGGCCCGACTTGAGTCGACACCCCTCCGTGGGCCCCGCGACTTTCCTTATGTACTTTGACGATTTTTGAAAGAATATGATATGACTATTATTCCGATTTCAAGCACGATCAGGTTACTTATCTTTCGAGTTTGTAATAATGGTTCGATAACACGTGATGACTATGACTTTTGTAGGCGGGCCTGGATTGGGTTGACGCTCGTCCGTGGGTCTCGCGATCTTCTTCTGTATGATTCTGATGGCTCTTCGAAAAGAACTTAATATGACTACCTTTCTGACCCCCGAGTATGATTATATAGTTGTCTGTTGAGTCTGAAATAATGATTCGTATACCTATGATTCCGATACGTGACTATGGATTCTGAAGTTCGGTCTGATATGTTCCTGAGTGATATTCGGAGGAAATTTGATTTGGCTATTGTCTTGGTTTGGAAATAATAGTTTGCTTTGGTTATTCTATTAGGTTTGTAATAATGATTTGTATGCCGGTACGTGATATTGCCGCTGGGTATTTGGCCGCGGTATGTTATGTGATATTGCCGCTGGGTATTTGGCTGCGGTATGTTGTGATATTGCCGCTGGGTATTTGGCCGCGGTATGTTCTGTGATATTGCCGCTGGGTATTTGGCCGCGGTATGTTATGTGATGTGATATTGCCGCCGGATTTTGACCGCGGTATGTGGTGTGATACTGAGTCCTATACACAATTTGTTTTTCTTGAGAAAAAAAAAATATAATAAATAAGTATTTTGGTATTTTTGGATATGTACTTACTTTCTGTACTTCCGTTTCGATTATGACTCAGATTTGATTACTGTATTTTTTTTTTCGATTTGCATACTCGCATATATTCCGCATCGACCCCTTTCTTCGGGGGGCGTTTCATGCCGCCGGCGTACGCACCGTTCGGTGATCCGTCGATCCCAGGGACATCTTTTTCTTTGTTGGAGCGCTCCCTTTATTCCGAGCCTACATCTTGGTATATGTTCTTCCGTTGTATATGTATTTGTGTATTCAGGGGTACGGCGGGGCCCTGTCCCGCCGCATGATTCTGTTGTTTTGTTTAGAGGTCTGTAGACATAGATGTGGGTTATGTACAGTTTTGTTCGGATGCGTTGAGTAAGTTGTGTTTGGACGGCCCATCCGCCGTGGCAGCCTTGTCGGCTGCGTGTATGTATGCTTTGCTACGTTATGTATATTATGATAGCCTTGCCGGCTTCTGTGCAGTATATGTTTGTATGCGTCAGTTTGGAGCCACGCCTGATACTGATTTATGTACGAGCCGTTTGTATGCCGAATCTGGTCAGTGAGCGCGTATGGGTGCCCAGCTCGGGCACCAGTCACGGCCTACGGGGTTGGGTCGTGACATATGCATTGCATCCCACTGATCAGCTGGGGATAATACCGAGCCTACATGGCCGGGTAAGATAACATCGAGTCCTGAAAGGGCCGGGTAAGATGACACCGAGTCCCGAAAAGGCCGGGTAAGATGACATCGAGTCCCGAAAGGGCCGGGTAAGATGACACCGAGCTTACATGGCCGGGTAAGATAATACCATGCAAGACGCTATGTGTATATATATGTATTGCCGTGCCCTAATGGTTGGGCAAGATGCTATATATATTATCGCGCCTTAACGACCGGACAGGATATTATATATGGATATATATGGAAAAGTCTTTTTTAAAAAAAGCTAAGCATGCACGACATTCGCCTTAAAAGGGCATTTAGAGGCACAGGTTGATCTCTTTTACATTACTTTATCTTCATACGTTCATTATATTATTTTCCATGTTCGGTATCTTTTACTATGCTACTATTCATGACTTACATACTCAGTACATTGCTCGTACTGACGTCCCTTCTTGTGGACGCTGCGTTTATGCCCGCAGGTTTGGATAGACAAGACGAGGATCTTTCATCGTAGGCTGCCTTTAGGTACCAGTTATGATTGGTGAGCTCCACTTTTTCCTGGAGCGCTGTCGAGTCTGGATGTATATATGTTTGTATGATTTTTGTTCAGGGCATGTCGGGGGCCCTATCCCGACTTGTATACTTCAGTCATGTTCATAGAGGCTTTGCAGACAGTTCCTGTGTATAGCTTCGTTATGTTCTGTCGGTCTTTATATTGGCATCGTGGGTCCATTGGATATATGTTTATACATGATATTACGTTCATATCTAGCCTTAGCCTTATTTTGTCATTCGAGACATAGAGAATGCAAGTTATAAGTTGGTTCGCTCGATTTCCGTAAGGTGCCGGATGCCAATCACACCTTACCAAGGGTGGGGTGTGACACTAACGTCAAGTATTCACATGCTTTCAAATAGCTCGTCTCTATTTCAATCCTCTTCTATTGTTAACTTTGCATCCTTCCATTAGCAAGACATTACCAAATTCTGAGTCAATTATTTTTTCCTTCAAGGCTTTCCCCGTACAATGCTTCCCCAATCGTTATGCGACATTAGAACTTCGCACCCATGTGTCTTGCTTGCGGTGGCTATTCCACTTGACTTCCCACCTTAGTCCATCACTCACCTTTCCCTATAATCCAAATCTTACTCTTATCACCTGTATCTCCTTACTATAAAATCATTCGCATGAGCTCTTATTGTATGGAAATACCGTTTTATCCTTGTCTATCTTACACTTGAACTGATGTCGCAATGCTCGCGTGATGTATCTTCTTGAGGTTAATACTGCTCTTCTGTCATATGCCCCTCCTTTAACTCTACCTCATAACCCGCCTTATTGTTGTACAACTACTATGTTGAATTCTCCATCCGTCTTCCATTCTATGGACCATATCTTGTATTATCTCATTCTTATGCCTTCAGCGGCCACGTTGCCTTGGAAAATCGAAGACTACTCCTTTGATGATCTCTTTTCGGTTACCCTTTTTTTGTCATGGCTATTAACCCATGAGGGAATTGTCTTTACCTCGATGTTCCTTTCATTACTTCTATCAATACCCATAGACCATCCTGTATGTTTACCATTTCCATCGATGTACCTCATAACCACCATATACTCCCTATGCTAAATAGTCCCCAAGCTCGCTCTCTCCTGGCTCACCTTTCCTCAATAACCTCTCATTGGGACCTCTACCGTGTAACCCACCGGGGATGCAATTCCATTTGTTGCTGTCCTGACATACGTACAAAGTCAGCCCATTAGTCATCACAACCAAACCTTGTTCCTCCTTCTGTCTTGACCCTCATCCTTTCCTCAAATGATTTCATTCATAGGACAATAACTCTAAACCTATTTCAGAGTACCCTTGGCTTCTCTTTCCTTTCTTCTTTTTTTTTCTCAGGACACCATCTTTTGATAAAACTGTAACTTAAGGTTCAACATCAATCCTTCTACACTCTTCTCCGATCAATTCACACTGCTATAGAAGCATTGTACTCTGTTATCCCAACATATTAATAACGGAGTAACACGTGGTCCTTTTAGAATTCTTTGTATGGATGTTGTGTAACCTCGCTCTTCACGCATAGGATATCTTACTCGACACTTGGTTCCATAATTCTCGTCATAGCTTAATTAGCCACACTATCCATACAACATGATTCAAAATTTCTATCACTTCACGACTCTTATTAACATTCCCACTTAGTGTTAAAAGATACACAGGGTTTGATTCTTTTTACGCCCTTTGCTTATCGGGTTACTTCTCTAGTAGACCTTGCTTTTGTTTGCCCCACTTCTGTCCTTCCTTCTCTGCTTCCAACACATACCGAATATTCGTCACTTATCGTTCCTTTGTGTCGTCGATCAATCTTATATTATTTTCGCTTTCCCTCATGTCTGTAATAGAAACCCTTGTCATTTAATAGTTCGAGTAAATTCCTAGATATATAACCTGAACTATAACACATAACACAACTGCGGTCATAAGGTTACCCAATTGCCAGGCAAGGAGCTTTTGTGAACACATCTCTTTTACTCTCTTTCCTCGAGGTCTCACCGAGGTCAATAAGGCTGCCTTATAGTCATATGAAAGTTTTCCTCCCACTATAATCATCAGGTGAAACCTAGCTTAATAATCTGATTCAGTGCATCGTGCATCGACTTGTACAGATACATCAAGTTCATCTCATAACTTAACGTTCCCCAAAACGAAGAGGGTTAGCCAAATTTTCTAACTTGCAACTTCTTCTAGAGTGCTTATCGCTTTAATTCTCCTTAGTATATGAAACTTCTTTCTACCCCAAGCATATTGTTTTCCCTTCTCATGCTTCTGATTCTATCCTGACCTAATCATCGATCCTTTTGGCTGAGTACACACTTGTTACATTTATCCAACATTTGACTACTAACTTCGTCTTCGATCACTCGCTGCTGGGCCCTTTCTTTCTTTTTTCCATGATCCTACCTAAAGTCTCTACAATTTCCCTTAGATTTCTGGAAAAATTTCGGCAGAGTTTCCTTTGTAAACATAACAATCCCAAACCTGCACACAGCCCAGAAAAAACATCTCATGCCTTAGGAGGCCACATATAGAAACACATATGATATACAACTCAACCACGCAGGGATGATTGCTATAAAAAAATGTAAAGTAATAAGGCTTGTCTCATAAGTTGTACCTGAACACCCTTTCTAAAATTCCATTTTTTCCCTAAGCATTATGTCAAACAACTCCTTTCACGCAGGTCTACTTACTCATAAACCATACTTCCAGCTATCACTGAATCACCAATAGGTATGGACACCTTAAAATATTTGATTGGTTCAAGTTTCACCCCAATACGGTTGGCAACATCAAGAGTAATATATATACATCGAAGTAAACCCCGAATCAATCAATGCATATATGTCATAAGAGGACATCGATAATATACCTGTGATAGCATCAGGGGAAGACTCAAGATCCTGTGGTCCCACTAGTGTATACAGGTGTTGCTGAGGACCACTCGAACTGGATGCTCCTCCTCTACCTCTGCCATGACTTGCTGGTGTCTGCAAGCTTTGCCTCGGAGGGCGTACTGATAATGAAGAGCCAACTGCTAATCCTGTAGGCTGAACGTTATTTCTACCACGTAGCGATAGACAGTCGTGCCTGAAATGGCTTGGCCTAGCACAACATAACAAACATTCAAACCCAAGTGGCGCGGTCCAGAATGTAACTTGCCACACCGAGTACACTATGGTACAAGTAATCTCATCTGGCTTGAATCACCCCTATTCTGGGAATTAGGAACTCTAAAACTCTAGACTGGCCCCAAGCAAGCAGATCTATCAACCCTGGGTCCAGAAGACTGTGGTGGCGCACTAGCTGTTGAACGAGCTGAGTGCCTAGAGAATTGCTGTCTCGGAGCGCCCCTAAACTCATGGTCAAACCCTGAAGACCTGACTCTCTTTCTCCAACTCCTGTTGCCATGGCCCGCATCCTACCACTGAGCTTGAGTGGCTACTAACTGGGTCAGCAAAAGAATAGCCTGCCTCATCTCCTGGCTTGAGGCATATGGTGGAGAAACTAGGGGTGCTGGAGCTAAGGTTGAGACTCCCCTTTGCTCCTCTAGAGTAGGCGAAATATGAGAGAACCGAAATAGGGCCTTACTCTGGGGCTCGCCCTCCTCTAAATCAGTATGCGACTCCCGTTCAGTCCTCTCTTCGAGCATTATCTTGCCCTTCTGGGCTGCTATAGCTTTTCTTTTCATCAACTTTGCTAAAAACATATCGCACAGTTAGGGAAAAGGGAATTCTTATATTATAGCTCTATTGCACGATCTATGAAGAAGAAAGAAGGTCATTATTCCTAAATGCCTCGCAACCTCTTATTTATAAGGGTGGCGCGCTTCACACCCATAAACAAGACTCTACTGGACACTGCTCGTAGACACACTCTAGGACGGAACTGCTCTGATATCACTTTTGTCACGACCCAACTAAGGGGCCATGATGGGTACCCGGAGCTGACTACCAAGCACCGCATATAATTCTAGCCTTCATACCCATAAACAAACAAACTAATCTCTCAAAGTAAACTTATTATGAAATGATCACCAACATCTCCCAAATTATACATATAAGTACGCATAAGTCCACAAGGCTACAAAAATGATATACAGAATATACACTGATAAGATCACATAACAACTACTACCCACACATATGTATCTACGAGCCTCTACTAGAATACTGAGATCATAAGGACAGGACAGGACCCCGCCATGCCCCAAATGTGAACATAAAAAAATATATCAATGAGCGGCAACTCCGGAGTAGTGGAGTGCTTCTGTACAGCTGCTGGTAAGACTCTTAGGTGTTCGGGCCATCTCCCTGTCTACCTGTGGGCATGAACACAACGTCCATAAAAGAAAAGGACGTCAGTACGAACAATGTACTGAGTATGTAAGGCATATATGATAACATAATAAGGAAGTATAGAAAGCATAAGAAGGAAGGATAACTGTAACTGCTTGCCTATTGAGGCGGAATCATGCATGCTCACTTTCACCTTTAAAACATATCACACATACATACATAAACTGTTTGAATCAATAACATCATAGGCCCGCGTTCGGGCCTCCCGCGACTGGGGTAATCATCTCACGCCGCCCACTAGTAGTGCTGCCCATGCTATATAGATACGGTGTTATCATAAGCCGCCTGCCTTAGCAGTGCTACCCGGCCATCTAGGCACGGTGTGTCATCATCATGTACTTAACCTGAACCATGCATAAGAGCTCAAATAAAAGTTGTAACTCTATCGGAGTGACATAAGGTCGATGACCTCCGATTATATTATGGAATAATCATGTCGTCACGTCTCACCTTGAAAGAACTAGCATTATAAGGAGAGACCACCAACAATGAATAACATCAAGGAATTATGTAAAAATCATGAACATCATAATAGTATCATATCATGAGCTATAAAATCTCTGGACATAGATTCATTATCGTCTTCATAACACATCTCTTATCTCTATCTCATGAGAAGCTCTTAGTAATTATGGACTTGTAATTTTTGAAAGGTAAGGAAGCCATGGAAAGATAGAAGAAATCTTGTTATAGGAATCATGCATTAGAAAAGAAGGGTTAGCCTTACATACCTTCACGTCTCCTCAACAACTAACGTTCTCCTTCCAAGCTTGCTGTTACACTTCGAAAAATTTTATGTTGTCATGTGGTAGATAAACTAACCCAGGGTGAGATGTATACGATGTCCCTACAAGTAAGAAAGGTTACTTGGAAATTCTAATTAAGATTCCAAAGACATTTGAGGCAAGGGAAGAAAGTTCGTTGAGGAAGGCAAGGTATAAGTCGTGTTTTGGAAAGGCTTTGCAAAGTACCAAGCTAATGTTGGTTTAAAATTATCTTGAGGAAGGGTTATAATGCTCCTTAGGCTGCTAATGAAGTGTTAAATAAGTGTTAAGAAGGTTCCATAAGGATTGGAGATCAAACGAAATGACGAGAACAAGTTTGGAAAAAAAAAGGTGAGTTATACGACCCATTACACGGTCCGTATAACTTTATACGGTCCGTATAGTGGTCCGTATAACCATCACAGTGAGGGGTGATCACTGGGAGTATTATACGGTCACTTATACAGACCGTATAAAATTATACGGACCGTATAAGGTACCGTATAATGGTTACAGAAAGGATGATTGTTGGTGCAATTTCACGGTCACTTATATGGACCGTATAAGTTTATATGGACCGTATAAGTGTCCATATAATCCATGACGGGTCAGATTTTTCCCAAGTATAAATAAGTGATCCAAGTTATTATTTTTCATTTCCCAGCTTCCCCACTTCTCTCAGGAGTTGTAGAATATTCCATATATCATACCAACATAAATTCAAGATGAATCCAAGATCAAACACTAATAATTTGTGGAAACAAGTGGAAGAATGCTAGCTAGGGCTAATGGAAGCTAGAAATTCCTTTGGAGTTGAAGTTAGGGTTTTCTCCAAGTGAAGTATTTTCATCCAAGGCTCATTCCTGCCTAATCAAAGGTGAGTTTCATGTTTATTTCATGCTACTAAGAGTATTGAGGGGTTGAATGACTTAGATTGGGGAAGAAAGTGGAATATGGAGCTCAAATGTGGAAACAATGGTATTCTTGAATAGTGGTTTGGCATGAATCATGATTCTTGACATGTTATGGGTATAATTTTGTTATGAATGGTATAAAAAATATTGAGGAAGCATTATATGTGAATGAATACGACGTTCGGTGATGACCATGGTTAGAGATGACTTGAAGAGGGAATTTTGAGAATTGAATAATATCTAGCTTAGTAAGTTTATTGGTCATGATACTGTGGATGCTGTTGTTGACGTTTGGAGGTTGTTATATTGTATGGAGAAAGTTGTAGAAACAAAGGAAATGCTGCCCAATTTTCATTAGCTTTTAGTCGCTTTAGCTTAAGCTTAAGTATATTATCGATTATCTAATCTTAGTACGAATTCTCTTGAATGTAGAATCGCCAGCTTCGAAGGAAACCATTTAGTTGATAAAGTTAAGGAGACGAAAAGGTATGTGAGGCTAGTCCCTTCATTTTCTAAGGCATGATTCCTATAATATGACTTCCTTTATCTTTCCATGACCCTCTTATATTCCGGAAACGATGAGTCTTTGATTATTAAGAGCTACTCATGTGATAACAGTAATGATGTCGATGAAGCTAAGTCTAGTGGCTCTAAAGCTTATGATATGCTATTCTTATGAAGCTCATGATCCTTATATGATTCCTTGATGTTATTCATTGTTGTTAGGCTCACCTTATGATGCTATTTCTTTCAAGGTGAGACGTGATGATCATGACTAACCCATAATGGAATTGGGGGTTCTCGACCTTACGTCACCCCGATAGAGTCGTAGCTTTCACTTGAGTTTTTTATGCATGCTTTATGATGAGTATATACGTATGATTACACCGCGCCTAGATGGCCGGGCATGAATGTTACACCTCGAAAAATTTCATGTCATCGTATGATGGATAGACTAACACAGGGTAAGAAGTATATGATGTTTCTACAAGTAAGAAGTAGTACTTAACAATTCTAATTAAGATTCCAAAGACATTTGAGGCAAGAGAAGAAAGTTCGTTGAAGAATGTCAAGCACAAGTCGTGTTTTGAAAAAGGGTTTGCCAAGTACCGAGCTAATGCTGGTAAATAATGTCTTGAGGAAAAGTTATAACGCTCCTTAGATTGTTAATGAAGTGTTAAAAAAGTGCTAAGAAGGTTCCATAGGGATTGGAGATTAAACGAACGACGGAAATAATTTCAGAAAAGTGGAGTTATACGACCACTTATACGGTCCGTATAACCCAACCGAAGAATAGATTTCCCTGATGGTGAAATAGGATCACTTATACAGGCCGTATAATATTAAACGGACCATATAAGTGTCCGAATAACACTCGACGGGCTGAGTATTTTTCAAGTATAAAAATATGTTCCCACTTCTAATTTCTTATTTTCTCCAACTTCTCCACTTCTCTCTTACTCTCTAGAATATTCCACCCACTCTATTTACATGAATTCAAGGCAAATCAAAGAGCAACATCATCAATCCAAGGAAATCAAGTGTAAGGAAGCTCTCTAGGGTTCCTAGAAGTCAAGAAATCTCTTTGAATTGAAGTTAGGGTTTTCTCCAAGTGAGGCAACTCCATCCAAAACCCACTCCTACATAATCAAAGCTGAGTTTTATGATCATTTCATGTTATTTAGGATATTGAATGGTTGAAAGACTTGGATTATGGAATAAGGTAGAATATGGAGCTCAAATGTGAAAATAATGGTATTCTTGAATGATAGTTTGACATGAACCATAATTCTTGAGATGTTATGAGTATAATCTTGTTATAAATGGTATTAAGAATATCGTAGAAGCATTATATGAGGGTGGGTGTGGTGTTATATTATGGCTATGATTATGAATGACTTTGAGAGGGGATTTTAAGAATTGGATAATGTCGAACTTAACAAAGTTTATTGATTATGATATTGTGGGTGTGTTGTTAATGTTTGGGAGTTGTTATATTATATGGAGGAAGTTGTAGAAATGAAGGAGATGCTGCCCAATTTTCATTAGCTTTAGTTTAAGCTTAAGCATGTTTTCGGTTATCTAATCTTAGTACGAACTCGCTTGAATGTAGAACCGTAAACTTGGAAGGAAGCGTCTAGTCGACAAGTTAGAAAGGCGAAAAGGTATGTGAGGCTAGTCCCTTCTTTTTCTAAGGCATGACTCCTATAATATGACTTCCTTTAACTTTCCATGATGTTCTCATTTTCCGGAAACTATGAGTCTATGACTATTAAGAACTATTCATGAGATAAAAATAAGAGATATGTTATGAAAATGATCAATGATGATGATGATTCTAAGTCTAGAGATTACAAAGCCTACGATATGATATTCTTATGAAGTTAATGACCCTTATATGATTCTTTGATGTTATTCGTTGTTGCTAGACTCACCTTATAATGCTAGTTCCTTCAAGGTGAGACATGATGATCATGACTGCTCCATAATGGAATCGGGGGTTCTCGACCTTACGTCACCCCGATGGAGTTATCGCTTGTCCTGGAGTTTTTATGCATGCTTTATGATAAGTATATGATGATAAGGTTACACCGCGCCTAGATGGCCGGGCATGACACCGCTAAGGCGGGCGGCTTATGACTACACCGTGCCTAGATGGCCGGGTATGACACCGCTAAGGCGGGCGGCTTGAGATAACACCGTGCCTAGATGGCCGGGCATGACACCGCTAAGGCGGGCGGCTTGAGATAACACCGTGCCTAGATGGCCGGACATGACACCACTAGTGGGCGGCGTGTGATAGTTACCCGGACGCGGGTTAACGATGATGGTATATTTGATATGCATAACATGTGTTTTCCATTAAAAGCTAAGCAGGTTATATCTTCGCCTCATGTTTCATCATTTCTTTATTATGTTAGTATTATTCATGCCTTACATACTCAGTACACTTTTCATACTGACGTCCTTTTCTTGTTGGACGCTGTATTCATGCCCACAGGTAGACAAGGAGACGGTGAAAGCCCGTAGGAGCTTATCTTATCAGCGAATTTACAGGAGCACTCCACTACTCCGGAGGTGCTACTTATGGTCATATAATTTTGTGTATATATTTGGGTATGACGGGGTCCTGTCCCGTTCTTATGTCACAGTACTCTAGAAGATGCTCGTAGATACGGATGCGTGGGTAGTTGATGTCTTATGGATATACCGTTGTATATTTTGTATATCATTTTTGTAGCCATGAGGCCTTATACATACATATATTTGTAGCCATGAGGGCTTATACATATATATATATATATATATATATATATATATATATATATGTTGCCTTCGAGATTGTGTATGTTCAAGTTGGGTATGATGACTAGCATAATGAGTGGTGCCCGGTAGTCAGCTCCGGGTACCCGTCATGGCCCCCTAGTCGGGTCGTGATAAAAGTGGTATCAGAGCAGTTCCGTCCTAGTTTGTCTTTACGAGCTATGTCCAGTAGAGTCTTGTTTGAGGGTATGAAGCACGCACATTCATAAAGAATGGGCTGCGGGGCGTTTAGGAAAAATGACCATTCTTTTTCTTATTAGATCGTGCCATAGAGCCATGTTATAAGATTTTCTCCTCCCTAAATGTATATATATATATATATATATATATATATATATATATATATATATATATATATATATATATATATCTATGTATGTATGTATGTATGTATGTATGTATGTATATGTTGCCTTAGAGATTGTGTATGTTCAAGTTGGGTATGATGACTAGCATAATGAGTGGTGCTCGGTAGTCAGCTCCGGGTACCCGTCATGGCCCCCTAGTCGGGTCGTGATAAAAGTGGTATCAGAGCAGTTCCGTCCTAATTTGTGTCTAGGAGCCGTGTCCAGTAGAGTCTTGTTTGAGGGTGTGAAGCGTGCACATTCATAAAGAATAGGCTGCGAGGCATTTAGGAAAAATGACCACTCTTCTTCTTATTAGATCGTGCCATAGATCCATGTTATAAGATTTTCTCCTCTCTAAATGTGTGTTATGGTTTCAGCGATGTCGGTAAAGAGAAAAGCCACAGCCGCCCAGAAGGGCAAGGCTACGACAGAAAGACAGATGGAAAGGGAGCCACCAACAAATATAGAAGAAGGTGAATCTCATAATGAGGCTCCATCCAACACCTCTAACACTCCGCCTATTCTAGAAGAACAAGAGGTGGCTTCAGCTCTGGCTCCTATGCCTCCAGTCCCTCCACAAGGTGCTTCGGGTAAATAAATGACCGAAGCTATTTAGCTATTGACACAGCTAGTTGCCGCTCAAACACAGAGGTGGAGTACGGTTCCAGGTGACAGGGCGACTAGTGCCAGAGCCTATGATTTTATGAGTTTAAATCCCCCATAATTCTTCGGGTCAAAGCCGGATGAAGATCCGCAAGACTTTATTGATGAGATGCTGAGACATTGAGAATTATCCATGCCTCGATACTGAATCTGTGGAGTTGGCATCTTATAGACTCTGCGATGTGGCGGTTCTTTGGTATAATAACTGGATATCTTCGAGAAAGGAAAAGGCACCTCCTCTAGTTTGGCAGGAATTTGTAGATGCTTTCCTTCGTCACTATTTGCCACCCGAGGTTCGAAGGGGCCGTGTTGATAGGTTTCTGAATCTAAAGCAAGGGAATATGAGTGCTCGGGACAGGATCAGAGCTCGAGAGCTTTGGGTTCCCAATTTTAAGGTGATTATAGTCAGAGGAGACCACCGGTCCCACGATGTAGTCGGTGTAGAAATTTACATTCGGGCCCGTGTCGCCAAGGTTCATATAATGTTATGTTTGTGGACAGATTGGGCACGTGATGCGTGATTGTCCCTCGAGGTACGGTAGAGGTAGGGTTCAGCCCACAGGATCCGCGGCCGATTTGTCCTCGTCTATGCGCCCGGTAGGGCAGACTCCTCAGATTTCAGCAGGCCGCGAAAAGGGCAGAGGGAGAGCATCCAGTTCAGGTGACGCCCAGCCCCGTATGTATGCTTTAGCCAAACGTCAAGATCTTAAGTCCTCCCCGGATGTAGTTACAGGTATACTATCCATATTCTCTCATGACGTTTATGCATTGATTGATCCGATTTCTACGTTGTCTTATATTACTCCTTATGTTACTGACCGTATTGGGGTGAAACCCGAGACAATTAAACCTTTTGAGGTATACACTCCGGTTGGTGATCCCGTAATAGCTAGACAAGTATACAAAAAGTATGTGGTGGTATTATGTAATCGTCAGACTATTGCTGATTTAATTGAGCTGGAGATGCTAGATTTTGATGTGATTATGGGCATGGATTGGTTGGCTTCTTGTTATGCTAATGTAGATTGTAGAACGAAAGTAGTTCGATTCCAATTCCCAGGAGAACCCATACTTGAATGGAAAGGTAATACAGTGTCTCCCAGAGGCAGGTTTATTTCCTACCTTAAGGCAAGGAAGATGATAGCTAAAGGTTATATTTATTACCTAGTCCGAGTTCAGGACACCGAAGTAAAGCCATTGACTCTTCAATCTGTCCCGGTAGTAAATGAACTTCCAGGCCTTTCTCCGGAAAGAGAGATTGATTTTGCTATTGATGTGTTGCCGGGCACCAAGCCTATATCTATTCCTCCTTACCGAATGGCTCTGACAGAGTTGAAAGAGCTAAAGGCACAACTAAAGATTTGCTGGAGAAAGGATTTATTAGGCCCAGTTCGTCACCGTGGGGAGCATCTGTCCTATTTGTGAGAAAGAAAGATAGTTCCCTACGGATGTGCATTGACTATAGGCAGCTGAACAAGGTGACGATAAAGAATAGATATCCGCTTCCAAGAATCGATGATTTGTTTGACCAATTACAGCATGCCAAATGGTTTTCCAAAATTGATCTAAGATCGGGGTATCACCAAGTGAGGGTTAGAAAAGAAGATATTCCCAAAACAGCTTTCAGAACGAGATATGGTCACTATGAATTTCGGGTTGTGTCATTTGGGTTGACTAACTCTTCGGCGGTGTTTATGAATCTGATGAATAATGTATTCAAGCCTCTCTTAGATCTGTTTGTGATCGTGTTCATTGATGACATCTTAGTATATTCTCGGTCAGAAACGGAGCATGCAGACCACTTGCGTATTGTCCTTGGAATTCTTCGGACTCGAGAATTGTACGCAAGATTTTCAAAATGTGAGTTTTGGCTAAATTCTGTGACTTTTCTGGGCCATATTATCTCAGCTGATGGCATTCGGGTAGATGTTTAAAAGATTGAGGCTGTGAAGACTTGGCCAAGGCCCACAACGCCTACAGAAGTCCGTAGCTTTCCGGGATTGGCAGGTTACTATAGAAGATTTGTGGAAGGGTTTTCCTCTATTTCAAAGACCATTGATGAAGTTAACTCATAAATCGGTAAAATTCCAGTGGATTGATGCTTGTGAACGCAGTTTTCAGGAATTGAAGAATAGATTAACTTCAGCCCTAGTCCTGACACTTCCCGAAGGGTTATATGGTTATGTTGTGTATTGTGATGCCTCTGGTGTTAGGTTAGGCTGTGTGTTAATGCAACACGGTAAGGTAATTGCCTATGCTTCCCGACAGTTGCGAAAACATAAGAAGAACTATCCGACCCGTGATCTTGAATTGGCTGCGGTGATTCATGCGCTGAAAATGTGGAGACATTACTTGTACGGTGTACATGTTGATATTTATACAGATCATAAGAGTCTCCAATAGATCTTCAAGCAGAAGGACTTAAATCTACGACATAGGCGATGGTTAGAATTATTAAAGGATTACGATGTGAGTATTTTATACCACCCCGGAAAGGCGAATGTAGTAGCTGATGCACTTAGCCGCAAATCAATGGGAAGTCTATATGAGGTCCCTTTAGAGAAGAAAGAATTAATTCATGAGCTCCACCAGCTAGCCAACCTCGGAGTTCGCCTAATTGATTCTGGCAATGCAGGAATTGGTATTCACAACCCAACTGTTTCGTCCTTAGATAAGGAGGTGAGAGAGCGCCAATATGAAGACCCTCAGTTGAGTCACTATGAAGTTACATTTCCTGAGAAAGAGAAGTCTCCATTTGAAGTTTCTACAGATGGAGTTCTTAGATATCGAGACGGGCTACGTGTTCCAAATAGTTATAGGGCTACGTCATCGCATTCTAAAAGAAGCTCATTACTCTCGGTACTCCATTCACCTAGGAGCGACAAAGATGTATCACGATCTTAAGTTAATGTATTGGTGGGATGGAATGAAGAAAGACATAGCAGAATTTGTAACTCAATGTCCAAATTGCCAACGAGTGAAAATTGAGCATCAAAAGCCAGGAGGATTGTTACAAGTCATGGAAATTCCAGCCTGGAAATGGAAAGTGATCAACATGGATTTCATTGTAGGTTTGCCTCGCTCCCGACGCAAGTATGATTCTATATGGGTGATCGTGGATAGACTGACGAAATCAGCTCATTTTCTTCCAGTCAAAACCACATATTCAGCAGAAGATTATGCAAAGTTGTATCTTAAGGAGATAGTGCGACTTCATGGTACTCCAGTGTCTATTATTACTGACAGGGGAGCACAATTTACAGCTAAATTCTGGAAGTCTTTCCAAGAGGGTTTGGGTACTCAGGTAAGGCTTAGCACAACGTTTCATCCACACACTGATGGACAAGCCGAACGTACCATTCAGACTTTAGAAGATATGTTACGTGCATGTGTGCTAAATTTTGGGGGTAGCTGAGATGATCACTTACCTCTTATTGAGTTTGCATACAACAACAACTATCATTCCAGTATTCAGATGGCCCCGTATGAAGCTCTATATGGAAGAATGTGTAGGTCCCCAATTGGGTGGTTTGAAGTAGGAGAGATACAACTAATAGGTCCGGAGTTGATTCAACAGACAGTGGAAAAGATCAAGGTTATCCGAGATCGATTGTTGACAGCCTAAAGTCGCCAGAAATCTTATGCGGACAACCGTCGGCGAAACTTAGAATTCCAAGTTGATGATTGGGTATTCCTGAAGGTATCACCGATGAAAGTCGTGATGAGATTTGGCAAGAAGGTAAAATTAAGTCCTCGATATATTGGACCTTATAAGATTGTCCGCAAGATAGGCCAAGTAGCTTATAAACTGGACTTACCCCTAGAACTTGAATCAGTCCATCCAGTTTTTCATGTGTCAATGCTTCATGTGGTGTTGTCGGGTTGGAGAAGTTGCGGGTAGAGTAATGCTTTTGTTGGAGAGTTGGAATTATTGTGCGAGTTGCTTAAAGTATTCTTGAATGTTGTTTGGATGGTTTTTGAATATATGAACTTGAATTGAACATAATTGGCATGTTGTCGAAATATGTGGAGAAGAATTATTGGCGATATAATGCGTTTGAATTGATTGTTAATGTCATAAAAATGGTTGTTGGTATTATTGTTGAAGAATTGGCCGAGTGGAATTCTCGGGATTGTTGTATTTACAGGGGAAGTGCTGGCCAAATTTTTGTAGAATTGGGTAATGGTTTGGAATTGAGTTTCCTAAATACTTATAGCTAATGGTTGATATTCATTGACGTCATGTAGACTTTGGAGAGCCGAGGCCTGAGTTTGGATTAGCTTAAGGAGCGGCCAAGGTATGTAAAGTTCCCTTTCTTTTCTTTTAAAGTTCCCTTTCTTTTCTTTTGGCATGTCCTAGTGCTAAGTAGGTTATGATACGAGCCTCGGGGTGATTCTATTCTCATGATCCGAGCCTATATACGCTTCTTAATCTCCTCTTAAAGTTGACACCTCAATGTAGTTGGATTAGAGCTCTTATGTTTTATATGAATGGACTTTTCAAGTATTATATGAATAATTTTGCTCTTGAAGATCTCGCAACTACGAACACCCGTAACTTTCACCCACGGGCTCGGATCGCTCCGAAACACTCATAGGAGGTCCCATAATATATAACATCCCCGATCTTCATAGACGGGCTTGGATTTGGGTTGACACCTATCCGTGGGCCCCGAGACTTTTCTATGCCTAGACTTAACTATTTTCCGAAAAAGACCTAATGTGATTATCGTTTGAACCCCCGAATATGATTACCCATTTATTTAACGAGTCTGAAATGAGAAGTATTATGTATATGATTCTGATATGAAGTTATGATCTTTAAGGTTCGGTTTGATATGTGCCCGAGTGGCATTCGGAAGAAACACGATTGGACTATTGTATTAAGTTGTAAGTAATGAGTTGCTTTGACTAATTTATTAAGTCCTTATAAATGTTTGCATTGCATATGGTTTTACATTGCATATAGATATAAGTATTTTGAGTTGTATATAGATTCTACGATTCTGCTCGTGCACACTATTATTACTTCCTTCGCCGAGTCCCGGGCCGGTTATTATCGTGCGCACAATTCGAAGTATGATGAGCTTCCGAAGTATGATGAGTTTTGATATGTGATATGATACGAAGTATGATGAGTTCTGAAATATGATATGATTCTGAATTATGATGTGATTCGGAGGATGTGTTCGGAGATATGCAAAACTTCCGAAGTATGATGAGTTGTGGCGCCCAAGGCAGGAGGGGCGACCACGTTCCGTCCATCGGGTCCTATTACGGGCCGCATAGGGTATATGATATGATAATCTGTTGATCTGATAATCTGTTGATAATCCAATGATCTGATAATCTGATAATATGATAATCTGATGAAGGAATAATCCAATGATATGATAGTATGATGTCATGGTACGATATGATGATTCTGTTCACCGAGTCCCTCACTGGAGGGTCGGGACACGTTATCTGTGCATACGTATATGATGATTAACTACTTATGACAATCAGTCCCGTTATGGATCGGACATGATACATGATATTAGTATGTATGATTTGTAACTCAGGAGTAAGTATTTGAACATTCTGTCTATCATATTTGACTTATGTGCCTTTTATGTATGATTTATACTTCTGACGCACGCACTTTGCTATTTTGGCTGCTATACTCACCTTCTGTACCCCTTACCTCGATTATGATCTTGTTATCTGTATTCCATGCTTTACATACTCAGTACATATTCCGTACTGACCCCCTTTCTTCGGGGGCTGCGTTCATGCCGCGCAGGTACAGGTGTACATTCTGGTGCTTCGTCAGCCTAGGGCATCCATTCCGCTGTTCGGAGAGCTCCCTTGATCCGGAGCCTACACTTTTGGGTACAGATACTTCTGTTATTTGTATATATGTTTGTTCACGGGTACGGCGGGGCCCTGTCCCGTCATATGGATCTGTTATGACTCTTAGAGGTCTGTAGACATATACGTGTGGGTTGTGGGCGAGTTCTGTATAGTTGGGTTTGTATGCTTGTGTTCTTATGTTTTGACAGCCTTACCGGCTACGTCCGTTATGTATATATATATAACTATGTACATATATGTGTTAGCTTTGGGGCGACGACTTACTTTCGCCTGTGCTTATGCTATTAGTAGGACGGTTACGGTTGATGGGTACGTATGAGTGCCCAGCTCGGGCACTAGTCACGGCTTACGGGGTTGGGTCGTGACATTACATACTCAGTACACTTTTCGTACTAACATCCTTTTCTTTTTGGACGCTGTGATTATGCCCACAGGTAGACAGGGAGATGGTGCAGACCCGTAGGAGCTTATCTTATCAGCGGATTTACAGGAGCACTCCACTACTCCGGAGGTGCTACTTATGGTCATATTATTTTGTGTATATATTTGGGTATGACGGGGTCCTGTCCCGTCCTTATGTCACAGTACTCTAGTAGAGGCTCGTAGATACGGATGCGTGGGTAGTTGATGTCTTATGGATATATCGGTGTATATTTTGTATGTCATCTTTGTAGCCATGTGGGCTTATCTGTGTGTGTGTGTGTGTATATATATATATATATATATATATATATATATGTATGCATGTATATGTTGCCTTCGAGATTGTGTATGTTCAGGTTGGGTATGATGACTAGTATAAAGAGTGGTGCTAGGTAGTCAGCTCAGGGTACCCGTCATGGTCCCCTAGTCGGGTCGTGACAATGACACCGCTAAGGCGGGCGGCTTATAATTACACCGCGCCTAGATAGCCGGGCATGACACCGCTAAGGCGGGCGGCTTATAATAACGCCATGCCTATTTGGCCAGACATCACACCACTAATGGGCGGCGTGGTATAATTACCTCGGACGCGGGAGGCCCTGACGCGGGCTAATGATGTTATTGATTCAGACAACCTATGTATGTATGTGTGTGATTTGTTTTAAAGATAAGAAGGAGCATGCATGATTTCGCCTCAAGGGGCAAGCAGTTGTAGTTATACTTCCTCCTTATGTTTTCTGCATTTCCTTATCATGTTATCACATATGTCTTACATACTCAGTACATTGTTCGTACTAACGTCCTTTCTTTTTGGACGCTATGTTCATGCCCATAGATAGGCAGGAAGGCAGCCCAGATTCTTAGAAGCTACTCAGCAGATTCGCAGGAGCACTCCACTACTCCGGAGGTGCCATTTATTGATACATTCTTTTATGTACATATTTGGGCATGACGAGGTCCTGTCCCGTCATTATGTCTCGGCACTCCAGTAGAGGCTCATGGATACATATGTGTGGGTAATAGTTGTCTCGTAGATACATCAATATATATTTTTGTATATCATTTTGCAGTCGTGAGAGCTTATGTATGTATATGTATTACCTTGGAGATTATGTGTGTCCAGGATGGGTGTGATGATTAAGGTAATGAGTGGTGCTCGGTAGTCAGCCCCGGGTATCCGTCATAGCCCCCTAATCAGGTCGTGACAAAAGTGGTATCAGAGCAGTTTCATCCTAGGGTGTGTTTACGAGCCGTGTCCAGTAGAGTCTTATTTATGGGTGTGAAGTGCGCCACACTTATAAACGAGAGGTCACGCGGGGCATTTAGGAAAAATGACCATCTTTCTTCTTATTAGATCGTGTGGTAGAGCCATGTTATAAGATTTTGTTTTCTCTAATTGTGTGTTATGATTTCAGCAATGCCGGTAAAAAAGAAAGCCACAACCGCCCAGAAGGGAAAGGCTACGACAGAAAGGCGGATGGAAAGGGAGCCGCCAATGAATGTAGAAGAAGGTGAATCCCATAATGAGGCTCCATCCAATACCTCTCACACTCCGCCTATTTTAGAAGAAAAAGGAGGGGTCTCTACTCCGGCTCCTATGCCTCCAGTTCCTCCACCGGGTGCTTTAGGTCAACAGATGATCGAGGCCATTCAGTTATTGACTCAGTTGGTTGCTGCTCAGGCTCAACCGCAAAGGTTGGGTCCCGGTGATAGAGCCACTAGTGGAAGGGCCCGTGATTTCATGAGTTTAAATCTCTCAGAATTTTTCGCGTCGAAGCCGGATGAAGACCCGCAAGGTTTTATAGACGAAATGTTGAGGACGTTGAGGATTATCCATGCCTCCGATACTGAATCTGTGGAGTTGGCATCTTATAGGCTTCAGGATGTACCGGTCCATTGGTACAATAATTGGATTTCTTCAAGAGGAGAGGATGCACCTCCCCCGGTTTGGCAAGAATTCGTGAAAGCTTTTATCCATCATTATTTGCTACCTGAGGTCCGTCGAGCTAGAGCGGATAAATTCTTAAATCTTAAGCAAGGGATATGAGTGCCCGGGAGTATAGGTTTCACTTTAATTCATTGGCTAGATATGCTCCGACTATGGTGGCTGACATGGGAGATAGAGTACATAGATTTGTGAGTGGCTTAGGGACACATTTGTTCAAGGATTGCTTGACAGCTTCACTACAGGAGGGGATGGACATTTCCCATATTCAGGCCCATGCCCAGAACCTAGAAGAGCAGCAGAGACCACACGAGATGAGTATAATGTTGACGGGAGGGGGGGGGGGGGGGGGAGTAAGAGGGCCAGGTCTGTTGGTGCCAACAGTGACTATAGAGGGGGATCGAGGCAGTCATACTCTAGATATTCAGGCCAGTCGGCGACTAGTGCACCTCCTCGATTTGCGGGCAGGAGATTTGACCGCCCCATTTATTCAGGACAGGGTTAGAGCTTCAGAGTTTCGGGTTCCCAGTTTGGAGGTGATTATAGTTAGAGGAGACCACCGGTTGCATGATGCAGCCAGTGTAGGAAGTTACATTCGGGTCCCTGTCGTCAGTGCTCAAATACTTGCTATGCTTGTGGTCAGGTGGGGCATATGATGCGTGATTGCCTGTCGATGGGTGGCAGATTTGGGGCCCAGCCCACAGGATCCGCAGCTGGTTCTTCCTCGTCTGTGTGTCTGGTGGGGCAGACTCCCTAGACTCCAGCTGGCCGCGGTAGGAGCAGAGGGGGAGCATCCAGTTCAGGTGGCACCCAGCCCCGTAAATATGCTTTAGCCGGACGTCAGGATCTTAAGTCCTCCCCGGACGTGGTTACAAGTATATTATCCATATTCTCTCATGATGTTTATGCATTGATTGATCCAGGTTCTACGTTGTCTTATACCACTCCTTATATTGCTGGCAAAATTGGGGTGAAACCTGAGCCGATTAAACCATTCGAGGTATCTACTCCAGTTAGTGATCCAGTAATAGCTAGACAAGTGTATAAGAATTGTATGATTGTGGTATGTGATCGTCAGACTAAAGTTGATTTGGTTGAGCTAGAAATATTAGATTTTGATGTGATTATATGCATGAATTGGTTAGCCTTTTGTTATGCTAATGTGGATTGTAGAACGAAAATAGTTAAGTTCCAATTTCTAGGAGAACCAGTGCTTGAATGGAAGGGTAATACAGCATCTCCGAGGGATAAGTTTATTTCCTACCTCAAAGCAAGAAAGATGATTGCAAAGGGCTATATTTATCATCTAGTCCGAGTTCATGACACCGAAGCAAAGCCGCCGACTTTTCAATCCGTCCCGGTAGTAAATGAGTTTCCAGATGTATTTCCAGATGAACTTCCAGGCCTTCTACCGGAGCGGGAGATTGATTTTGCTATTGATGTACTACCAGACACCGAGCCCATATCTATCCCTCCTTACAGAATGGCTCCTGCAGAATTAAAAGAGCTAAAGGAACAACTGAAAGATTTGCTTGAGAAGGGATTCATTAGGCCTAGTTCATCGCCATGGGGAGCACCTGTCTTGTTTGTGAGAAAGAAGGACGGCTCCCTACGAATGTGCATTGATTATAGACTGTTGAACAAGGTGACAATCAAGAACAAATATCCACTTACGAGAATCGATGATTTGTTTGATCAATTACAGGGTGCTAAGTTGTTTTCCAAAATTGATTTGAGATCGGGGTATCATCAAGTGAGAGTTAGAGAAGAAGATATTCCCAAGACGGCTTTCAGAACCAGATACGACCACTATGAATTTCGGGTGATGTCATTTGGGTTGACTAACGCTCCGGCGATGTTTATGAATTTGATGAATAATGTATTCAGGCCTTTCTTAGATCTGTTTGTCATCGTATTCATCGATGATATTCTAGTATACTCTCAGATAGAAGCAGAGCATGCAGATCATTTGCGTATTGTCCTTGGGATTCTTCGGACACGTGAGTTGTATGCTAAATTTTTGAAACGTGAGTTCTGGCTGAATTCTGTAACTTTTCTGGGCCATATCATTTCAGCTGACGACAATTGAGTTGATACTCAGAAAATTGAGGCTGCGAAGACTTAGCCAAGGCCCACGACACCTACCGAGGTCCGTAGCTTCTTGGGATTAACAGGCTATTATAGAAGATTTGTGGAAGGATTTTCTTCTATTTCAGCACCATTAACGAAACTAACTCAAAAATAAGCCAAATTTCAGTGGACAGATGCTTGTGAACACAGTTTCCAAGAATTGAAGGACAAATTAACTTCAAATTTCGGTTTTGACACTCCCAGAAAGACCAGATGGTTATGTTGTGTAGTGTGATGCCTCTGGTGTTAGGTTAGGTTGTGTACTGATGCAAAGACGACAGAGTTATTGCCTATGCTTCAAGGCAGTTGCAGAAACATGAGAAGAATTGTCACGACCCAAACCGATAGGCCGCAACAAGTGCCCGACCATGGCCGGCCAAGCACTCCTATGCTTGCATTTACTTCTCACTGACTGTCCTGGGCCCATATACAATCTGTAACTGTGCTAAACTGTCTCCCGAACAATCAACATAAAAGACACCGTACCTGGAACTCACGGCCAACGCATACATATAAACATAAACACTGAGAATAACAGCGTGAGCCGATTTGGCCGCCACACATATATACTGTACAACAAAATACACGCCGACGAGGCTGCATAATATCACGACTACATATCACTGTCTACAGACCTCTATGGAGTACAAACTGTCGAAATGACAGGACAAGGCCCTGCCATACCCATATATGTACGTAACCGAATAGCGTACCAAAAGGACTGAAGCTCCGGATCAATGGAGCGTACCGACTGCCGCTGAGGGGAGGTCCTACTGCTGTGAATCGTCTGACTGGCTACTTGGTCCTGCGGGCATGAGCGCAGCGTCCACAAGAAGGGACGTCAGTACGAATAATGTACCGGGTATGTAAGGCATGAATAGTAACATAGTAAGGGATGTAAAGTATGACTAATAATAGAATGGAAATATAGAGCATATCGTGAGATAAAAGAGTAACCTGTACATGTGGGTGCCTCTTAGGGCGGATACTATGCATGCTTAGCTTTCTTTGAAAAACATTCTTTGTTCATATATACAGAAAATCGAACATATCATGTTGCCGAGGCGTCGGCTCCGATCCATTTAACCACATATGTCCCGCGTCCGGGATGATATCATATCATATTATACTAGCTGATCAGGTGGCCATGCGTCTATAGCACCTCGCCCTTTTTCCCATATTCCCCATATACATATACATATACATATATCATATACATATACATATATATATATATCATATAAGCAGCATGCATGAGAGCCCAAAGAAAGTCATGTATCTATCGGAGTGACATAAGGTCGGTAACCTCCGATTATATTATGGAATAATCATTGTCGCTTTGTCTCACGTTGAAGGAACAATTATTATAAGGTGAGATTATCAATGAAGAATAACATTAAGAGAAAACATAGAATAGGATCATAAAGCTCATAAGGCGTCAATTCATATACTTTGAAGTCTTTGGAAAATAGAGTCATTATCAAGGAATAAAATTAAGGATCAAGAAATAGCTCAATATTCTCATATTCATATTGAATCCACAACTTGGGACTTTCAAACATGAAACCATTCTCATCATAATCATCATAGACATATTCTCATCTTTGACATCATCGTTGTCATTACAAGAACATGTCCGTCGTTGTAGTCATAAAAGCTTACAAAATCATAAACCTTTGTTTTGGAAAAATACAGACATTTTGGAAAACATTTACTTGTTATCAGGAAGGGAATCATGCCTTGGAATCATAGACTTTTAACTTTTGATAACAAGGAAGATATGGAAACATTTATGAAGTCATAACATAGGAATCATGCCTTTGAAAGAAAGGGGCGAGCCTTAACATACCTTTCGGTCGCCTTAGTCGTTCAACGTTTATCCTTCCAAGCTCGTAAATCTACATATAAACCATTCATACTATTATTAGGCTCAATGTCATATGCTCATCTTAAGCCTTCAATTTAATTCCGTTTAGAATCTGCCGAAATTTGGGCAGCACCTCCCCTGTTTATATGCCTAGCCCGAAATCACAATCCAACAACAACAAAAATACCAACATCAATAACATCATTTCCAACACCAATATGTACCATAAAACAGCCCACACGCTGTTTTCTAACTTCCATAACTAACCAACTTACTACACAATTATTTAACGGCTTTATCTCCGTAAATAATCCTGAAATAATACCAAAAGAGAAATATTCATACCTTTTTTCTTGTTAAGACAGCAATATCCTCAATATCCACGCTAAAATCCACCGCAAAATAATAATAGAATCACATCTATGCGTTTATCCCAGCTTCGATTAATACTCCGCCACTTGAAAATTGCTTACTTTTTGATTCCATAACTCCCTCTTCAATTTTTCTGGAACTTTCTGGGCAAATGTAGTGAAAAAAGAGATTTTTACCCTTTATATAGGGGTCAAATTCGGGTCGGTCACTGTAGTAATTTACTGTAGAAGTACTGTAGCAAGTCGGTTACTGTAGCACACGTTTCTGCTCTGTCAACTGAACTTGTAACGTCCATAATTCTCTACTCCGATGTCCTATTGATGAGAGGTTTGTTGCGTTGGAAACTAGACTCGACGAACTTCATTTTAGACTTTTGTTTCATCTTAAAACACTTCATATGCTAAGAGATATTCATCCCCCAAGTTGGACCAAAATTTTCGCACAAAACATTACCCATCCTTTCTCCGAAGTCGTACTACTTCATTTCTTCCGCTCATTTCCTTATAAAACCTTCCGGTATATCTTATATACGTCCTTCACTTATTAAATATATTTAATAATACTTGCTCCTTATATTCCAAAGTGGTTTTACTTAACCCTAACTCAACGTACTTATGTTTAAAATTTGATAAGTGCTCTTCGAAGATACGGGGTGTAACATCCTTCCTCCCTTAAAAACATTCATCCTCGAATGTTGTAGTTTACAACCCACAACAACATCTTTGATTCGTTAGAATAATTATTTTTCCTTTAGGGTCCGATTACCATTTGCTTAACTATAACTTGGATCAGTCTCTTCTCATTCCTTCTTAACTCTTTTATTGCCTTCAGTCATCTTCTTTCACTTCTTTGTCCTCATGTACATGATCGAAAATTAACTAGCATCTCACTCTTGTTCTTTCTCCATTATGGTAGTCTTGACTTGCCATGCCATAACTATTCATCGTCCTATAAGTGCTCTTTTTTTTTTTCTCGCTCCTTGTTTCCTTGTTAGTGGGCAGCTACCTTTCTCTCTCTATGGTGCCCTCTTTGCATTTACTCCTTCGGTGCCATCTCGGGCTATTCTTTGTGTACCCGTTGATCTTAGATATACGCTGTACCAATTTTTTTGTAGTCCATTAGTCAGGCTCTCTAATCCTTAAATCCCAAATGTTTACCCAGCATAACTGTGTTGCTAGTGAACCTAATGGTTATGTTCCTTTCCAAGGCCAGTTATATCATTATCCGAAATACATATATACGTAATGTTTCTTCGCCATTTATTATCCTTCGCAGTCCAATTACACTTATGGCAAACTTATAATCCGAGTTCAACTAATTCATAGCTCGCAACATCTTTGAGCTCCTGCTACAACTTTTTGTTTACTCCCTTCCCTCACATATATCAGTACAATCCCAGAAGCATAGGACTATGGCAATTCTTCTATTATGACTCTCTTGCAACGCAAGTATACTTATCTTCGATTTCCTTGTATCAGCGATCGTTTCATTAGTCGTTATTCCTTGTTGGCTTTCCGGTGTGGCCTTCTTAAAATTGTAGTTAGGCATAGCTTCACGTTGACAGTTCATATAATTCCATAGCTTACGCTCTCATGTTCAGTATAATTGATGGTCCATGAACTATTTTCTAATATCTGGTGAACTCTTTTATTTCCATTCGTAGGAGCAGCGTTCTTTCTTTCCTTCAAAAATTTCCAAACTACCAATCGTTGTTCCTTTATTACAATCGTCATTGTCATCCCAAGTGTCCTTTGGGTTCGTCATCCTCTCTAACACCCTTTGTAAACTTAGCTTGGAAACCTTTCTTACTCTTTTCATTACGCTTTAGGGCACGTCACTGCATACTTAGGTACGGCGCAATTTTGCCCGATACGAGGGATTCAAATCATGGTCTAAAAATATCGTAGTTCATCTTGGCGTAAGGTGCTCTCTTGAGTTATCTTCCATACTTTCTCCCTATGTCTGCCTCATGGTACACTTATTGTCAATTCGTTTCTACTTCGTTCTGTTACCTTCCCGATATGCCAATACGCCTCGAACTCTGGCCCTGAGCTAATAAATCTCCTTTTATGGAGCTTGAAACGTCGTAGTTCCTTTCAAGTCTAGTATGTTCTTCCCCTCTTATTAAGGAGGTCCTTATACGCCCATAGCCTTCGAGTAACCGTATCTTCGATAGTTATCTGCCGCCCTTCACGATCTTCTTAGGGCCGGGGTTCTGTCATCGTATGGTCTGACTTGTCTATCTTCTTGCTAGTTACACTCTTGTATTCAATTGGAATACTTATAAGGGTTAGATCCAATTCCGATGCCTTCTTTTCCATCTTTTCACACTCCTGTCTTTTATGACTAATAATTTTCTGGACCCATCAATTAATGGGGACATCGGGATTCACCACGTCCTTTATGAAGTCTTCGATTATACCTTACTCCTTGTTTTTCTCCCCGACTTTGCTTATAACATATCTAAAACTTCTTTCCCTGAGTTCTTCTTTCATTTAGGTCTATATCATCTTTTTTTTTTTGTCAATATCTCCATACCCTTCCGTCTACTACTAGTCCTTTCGCCCGTTATGCTCACTTACTCATAATTCTTCTTAACTGCGCGTTTGTGTTGCAGCTGTGCATCCAAGTTTTCGAGTGTCCTGCTACTTTTGCTCTTAGCACAGAATTCTTACAGTTTACACTCTCTCTATCCTCGTTCATCGAACCTTTATCTATCTTTCTGATGCTACGGCCGGGTGGTCTTCCATGCACGTTCCTTACATTTCATTCCATTGCCTCTATGATCGAATCTCTCGGTCTTTACATGAATCTTTATTCCATGTCATTAATTTTCTAATAAATTGTGTCGACTCATCATCCTCGTTCTTTCCTCGATGAGTAATCGGTTTCCTACTGCCAACTCGTTAAAGTATCCTTCTTACTCCCATGGTTAAAGATTTCCAGTTACTTTACTCCTAAATGCTCTCCTCTTCCTTCGACCAACCCATTAGTATACCTTTCCTACTTTCATCCTTAACCTCCCTTGGGTTTCTTCCTTCTCGAGCACCTTTGTTCTCTTATTATTTGTAGTATCGGCTTTGAAGTTCATGAAATATTCCTTTAAACGCGCAAATCCGTTCTATTCTTAAGTCATCTTTTTGGAAAGCTTCTCCATGTCCGAGGCGACCGTGTTAATTTGACCACACACTTATTCCTTTATATACCTCTCAAGGGCTGGAAATCTCTTAACATCGTCGTAAGGCCTAACCATTCTTTCTCTTACTTCCCATTCCTCGTCGTGGTTACTATCCTTTTAGCCCCACTTATCGAAGTCTATTCTCTGACCCCACACATTCCTCTTTTGTTCCTTACTGCCGCGCTTTATCCAATTCGCATGCCTACCTTCAAATTTTTTTCCCAAATAGTCCTGTGATTGCCCGTCGTCCCTCTTGGAGGCTTCACTCACTCATGTTTCTTACTTTTCACTTTTTCCGACATTTTGATCTCCGTACCTTCCATCCACTCACTTTCTTTCTTTTCCAAATATCATTGTATTAGAACTTTCCAAGCTTAACCTGTAGTGAAAATAGCATTAGCTTACCTTGTAACATTTGTACCATTTTTTTTTTGTCACTTGAACTTTGTTACCCTGTTCGATTAATACCTTCCATATACCACAACGTTGGTTGCCGGGATACACATACCCATTGATATAGCCACGTATAGGATATCATATGCATACGTATATATATAATTACTACCATCTCGCTTACAAAATATTTCCAAATGCTATTCAAACTCACCCTAATTCTAGAGCTGTGATGCACCTTCTTTCTCTTCACCGGTCTAGTACGCCTCGTCCTACGCGACCTTTTAAGGTCTCCAACCACTCCGCATACTCCAATTTTCCTTAGGCTGCTGTAGCTTCTCATTTGCCTCTTATATCTAAATTTATAGGACTTTTTGTACACTTCCCAGGGGGTCACCCATCCTAGTATTTCTCTCACCCTAGCACGCTTAACCTCGAAACTTTGATGAAATCTGATGCGTTAATGCTAGTATAATCGTATCCACCTCACCGTATGACCTTCACCACATAATCTAAAGTAAGTTGAAGTCTTGACAGATTCCAAAACGTTCTCGTAATGCATCTCCCTCCGATTAGAAAGTGTCTCTCACTCTTCCGACTACACAATTACTATTTTGGCCTTTTCAATTCTCAATATTCACCTTTCATCTATATGTATGACTACTTTCCGTCCTAGATTTCCAGATTCCCAATGGTAGCGAACACACCTCGGTCGCCGTTACTTATAAATACTCGGTTATCGGCCTCTTTGGGTTTCCGCTCGCCACTATTAAATAATAATCTACAGCAAATGCACATACATAGAAAATTCCAATAAGGACTCATATACTTGTAGTCGATCGGTCTCTAGTCTGATCTGGTGGACTATAAGGTGATGTGCACTCCTCGTCATCGTCTACCCACCATTCGCTCGTCTGGCCTTCGTCATCTCTCTCATCTGAGTCCGAGGGATATAAACAACCGGGCAACTCCTGGTTTACAGACGGCCAGGATAGAGGGCTAGAGTAATCCGTAACACTCACCGGGGAGGCTGGTCTGACGTAGTGCTTTACCATAGGAGCAGCTGGTACGATATCGAGGATCTCCTCCTCCGGTGTCCCAGACGAATACTCAGACAAATCTGCATCATAGCTGTCCTCAGGGGGGTCCTCCTTCCTGGAAGTCAAAAACTCTGGAGGAATCATCGCTGGGTCCTCCGAAGGATCAGTCTCAATGGAATAATTGAGGCTCCTCTTGCTCAGTACTGGAGCCTGGGGTCCTGGAGATACTCTAGGGGCCATCTTAGCACCCCCACTATTTGAAGCTGATCTCTTCATCTCTCGTCAGTCGGTACTTACCTGCAGGAAAAAGGATCACGAATGATCTTTCCTAGACTCTAGCTCTATCGCACGATCTAAGATAGAAGGAAAGGTCAATGATTCCTAAATGCCCTGCAGCTTCCTGTTTATAAGTGTGGCCGACTTCACACCCATAAACAAGACTCTACCGGACACGGTCTGTAGACAATCCCTAGGACGAACTGCTCTGATACCACTTTTGTCACGACCCAAACCGATGCGCGGCAACAAGTGCTTGACCATGGCCGGCCAAGCACTCTTATGCTTGCATTTACTTCTCACTGACTGTCCTGGGCCCATATACAATTTGTAACTGTGCTAAACTGTCTCCCGAACAATCAACATAAAAGACACCGTACCTGGAACTCACAGCCAACGCATACATATAAACATAAACACTGAGAATAACAGCGTGAGCCGATTTGGCCGCCACACATATATACTATACAACAAAATACACGCCAACGAGGTTGCATAATATCACGACTACATATCACTCTCTATAGACCTCTATGGAGTACAAACTTTAGAAATGACAGGACAAGGCCCTGCCGTACCCATATATGTACGTAACCGAATAGTGTACCAAAAGAACTGAAGCTCCGAATCAATGGAGCGTACCGACCCGGCGAGGAGGTCCTATTGCTTGAATCGTCGGCGGTTACTTAGTCCTGCGGGCATGAACGCAGCGTCCACAAGAAGGGACGTCAGTACGAATAATGTACCGAGTATGTAAGGCATGAATAGTAATATAGTAAGGGATGTAAATTATGACTAATAATAGAATGGAAATATAGAGCATATCATGAGATAAAAGAGTAACCTGTACATGTGGGTGCCTCTTAGGGCGGATGCCATGCATGCTTAGCTTTCTTTGGAAAACATTTTTTATTCATATATACTGAAAATAGAACATATCATGTTGCTGAGGCTTCGACTCCGATCCATTTAACCACATATGTCCCGCGTTCGGGCATCTCGCGTCCGGGATGATATCATATTATACCAGCTGATCAGGTGGCCATGCGTCTACAGCGCCTCGCCCTTTTTCCCATATTCCCCATATACATATACATATACATATATCATATACATATACATATATCATATAAGCAGCATGCATGAGAGCCCAAAGAAAGTCATGTATCTATCGGAGTGATGTAAGGTCGGTAATCCGATTATATTATGGAATAATCATCGTCACTTTGTCTCACCTTGAAGGAGCAATTATTATAAGGTGAGACTATCAATGAAGAATAACATCAAGAGAAAACATAGAATAGGATTATAAAGATCATAAGGCGTCAATTCATATACTTTGAAGTCTTTGGAAAATAGAGTCATTATCAAGGAATAAAATTGAGGATCAAGAAATAGCTCAATATTCTCATATTCATATTGAATCCACAACTTGAGACTTTCAAACATGAAACCATTCTCATCATAATCATCATAGACATATTCTCATCTTTGACATCATCATTGTCATTACAAAAACATGTCCGTCGTAGTAGTCATAAAAGCTTACAAAATCATAAACCTTTGTTTTGAAAAAATACAGACATTTTGGAAAACATTTACTTGTTATCAGGAAGGGAATCATACCTTGGAATCATAGACTTTTAACTTTTGATAACAAGGAAGATATGGAAACATTTATGAAGTCATAACATAGGAATCATGCCTTTGAAAGAAAGGGGCGAGCCTTAACATACCTTTCGGTCGCCTTAGTCGTTCAACGTTTATCCTTCCAAGCTCGTAAATCTACATATAAACCATTCATACTATTATTAGGCTCAATGTTATACGCTCATCTTAAGCCTTCAATTTAATTCCGTTTAGAATGCGAAATTCTAAAAAGACTCCTCCCATGTTTATATGCCTAGCCCGAAATCACAATCCAACAACTAACAACAACAACAAAGATACCGACATCAATAACATCATTTCCAACACCAATATGTATCATAAAACAGCCCACACGCTGTTTTCTAACTTCCATAACTAACCAACTTACTACACAATTATTTAACGTCTTTATCTCCGTACATAATCCTTAAATAATACCAAAAGAGAAAGACTCATATCTTTTTTCTTGTTAAGACAGCAATATCCGATGTGGCGTGATTTTACGCCACAATCGATGCTTTTTGGCTATAAGTTTTACTTGTTTTTAAGCAAGTCTACGTGATTTTACGTGCTTTTTATTGGATTTCAGGTATTAAGTGGTTTGATGGCAAAAGTTGAAGAAGTGGAGAAAATAACAAAGTCAACAAGACGCAGTTTGTCAGAGAAATTAGACGGGCCGCACAACTTTATGCGGACCATCAAATGGACCGTATAACGGTCACAGTGAGCAATGATCGATGAGCCATTCCTGCGGAACAATTATACGGACCGCAGAATATTTGACGGTCCGTCAAAATGGATCGTGAAAAATGCAAGAATTTTTGACGGATGGAATGAAGGAATTTGACGGTCCGCATAAGCATCGTTTTGGACCGTAGAATGGATCGTGGACCGAACCCGACGGCAATTGGTTTTTCACTTCTTACGATTTAGGGTCTTATAAATACCTGTTATAGGTTTCACATTCAACACAGAACTTAGTTTTATTTTCCTTAGTATTAGCTATTCATAGTTTTGAAGTCTTTTGGAGATTACAAACAATTGCAATTAAATTCTCTTTAATTCCAAGCAATCAATTGTAAGCATTATGATTTCTATTACTTCTTATTGTTCTTCTCCTTCTATGAGTAACTAATTTCCCCTTACTAGGTTGTGGAACTCAATTGATGGGTGTCTTGTGATTGGGTTTGTGATTGATATACATATAATGGATTATTAGGGTTTATTTATTCTTCATTCTTCATTCATAATTAATGGTTGCAAACATTGATTAAAGCCATAAACCTTGATTTATTTGGGAAAATGATTAGGGTTGGTAAGAATAAATAACAAGAACTCAAAGCTTTAAACTTTGTTTAATAAATTCACTTAGGAATAAGAAGAATTTACTTGGCAAGATTAATCGTTCTTCATAGTTACTTTCTTATATTTGGAAAAATCATAGAAAGAAATAATCTTTATTTATTGGGAAATAGTAGAGATTCATATAGAGATTAAGTGCATTCATATAATGATCCATTAGAAGTATATCAAGATCGATACCCATGATCATACACTCTATCTAACGGGGACACAACCTTAGATTCTTTTACCATAAATTCACAAATGATAGTTAGCAATTAGTTACTAAAAATCCAACTTTTTACCAAAATCACTCTGATTAAGACACAGGACTCAAAACATAGCATTCTACCGCTTTTGCAGAATCTTTTTACACCATATTCCTCTCGATTCGACCCCAAACCCCGTTGGGTTACTA